>NC_062545.1:94668767-95268767 GCF_016906955.1 Phacochoerus africanus
GGAATAGCTGCTCAGCACCACCAGCCCCCTGGAAGAGCCCCTGAAGCACAGAAAAACTGCAACAAGCTTGGCCAGACTGTGAAAAGATCCGCCTACATTCTCAGGCCATCCTTCTGAGTTGGGCTGCCCTAGGGAAGAGCCTCTTAGGTTCTCAGTGACCCAGATAGCTGCTCCTGCCCCCAGGGGGTGCTGCACTCCTGAGGAACAGCTTCCCAACACCGCCAACCCCCTGCAAGAACCCCACAGCCTAAAAACACCAGAGCAAGCTCTGCATGACCAAGTGAAATCTGCTACCATCGTGGTGTGGACCTCCCAGTCCTGTCTGCCCTCAGGAAGTCCTCCTTTGCCTCAAAGAGACCCTGTTAGCCCCACCAACGCTCCAGAAAAGCCACACTGCCTCAAAAAAGATTGACCAACAACGCCAGCCCTCAGGAAATATTCCACGGCAGTGATAAGGCAAACACTGCCCGATCACGAAGAGTACAACTCCCTCAGGAGAAAGAAAACAAAAAGTAAGATGAAGAAGCTGAGAAACCACCCCCAGTCAAACCAACAGGAGAACTCACCTAAAACAGTCACCAATGAAACCGATCTCTGCAGTCTGACAGACCTGGAGTTCAAAAGCGAAATACTGAAACTACTGAAGGAATTAAGAGAAGATATGAACAGTGATGCAGATGCCCTCAGAAAGGTACTAGAGAATATAAGGAGGAGCCAAGAAAAACTAGAACATTCATTGGCAGAGATGCAAACTGAACTAAGGGCAGTAAAAACCAGAATGAATAATGCAGAAGAACGAATCAGTGATATGGAAGATAGAATAATGGAAATCACCCAATCAGATCAGCAGACAGAAAACCGAATCAAAAAACTGGAAAGCAATATAAGAGACCTATGGGATAATATAACGCGGGCCAATCTACGCATAATAGGAATTCCAGAAGGAGTAGAAAAAGATAAGGGGATGGAAAATATAGTTGAAGAAATTATCGCTGGAAACTTCCCAAATCTAAAGGATACTGGGTTCAAGATACAGGAAGCACAGAGGGCCCGAAACAAACTGAACCCAAACAGACAAACACCAAGACACATCATAATAAAAATGGCAAAAGTTAGGGATAAAGAGAGGAGCCTAAAGGCAGCAAGAGAAAAGCAGAATGGTACCTCCATAAGGGAACCCCCATAAGATTATCAGCTGATTTCTCTACAGAAACACTACAGGCCAGGAGGAATGGCAAGAGATATTTAAAGTGCCTAAGGAAAAATATGCAACCTAGAATACTCCAATGAATGTTCTAGTTTTTCTTGGCTCCTCCTTATATTCTCTAGTACCTTTCTGAGGGCATCTGCATCACTGTTCATATCTTCTCTTAATTCCTTCAGTAGTTTCAGTATTTCGCTTTTGAACTCCAGGTCTGTCAGACTGCAGAGATCGGTTTCATTGGTGACTGTTTTAGGTGAGTTCTCCTGTTGGTTTGACTGGGGGTGGTTTCTCAGCTTCTTCATCTTACTTTTTGTTTTCTTTCTCCTGAGGGAGTTGTACTCTTCGTGATCGGGCAGTGTTTGCCTTATCACTGCCGTGGAATATTTCCTGAGGGCTGGCGTTGTTGGTCAATCTTTTTTGAGGCAGTGTGGCTTTTCTGGAGCGTTGGTGGGGCTAACAGGGTCTCTTTGAGGCAAAGGAGGACTTCCTGAGGGCAGACAGGACTGGGAGGTCCACACCACGATGGTAGCAGATTTCACTTGGTCATGCAGAGCTTGCTCTGGTGTTTTTAGGCTGTGGGGTTCTTGCAGGGGGTTGGCGGTGTTGGGAAGCTGTTCCTCAGGAGTGCAGCACCCCCTGGGGGCAGGAGCAGCTATCTGGGTCACTGAGAACCTAAGAGGCTCTTCCCTAGGGCAGCCCAACTCAGAAGGATGGCCTGAGAATGTAGGCGGATCTTTTCACAGTCTGGCCAAGCTTGTTGCAGTTTTTCTGTGCTTCAGGGGCTCTTCCAGGGGGCTGGTGGTGCTGAGCAGCTATTCCTTGGGAGTGGGGCATCCCCTGAGGGCTTGGGCGGGTAGCAGGGCCGATGGAAACCCAAGAGGCTCCTCCCCAGCGCAGCCTGACTCAGAAAGACCGTCTGAGATTTTTTTCCCGGCTTGGCCAGGCTTGTTGCAGCTTTTCTGGGCTGCAGGGGGTCCTGCCTGGGGCTGGCAGTCCTATGCAGCTGGTCCAGTAGGTCTCGGCACCCCCTGGGGGATTGGGCGGGTAGCAGGGCCATTGGAAACCAAAGATGCTCCTCCCTGGGGCAGCCTGACTCAGAAAAACCGTCTCAGATCTCTTTCCCGGCTCGTCCAAGCTTGTTGCAGCTTTTCTGGGCTGCAGGGGTCCTGCCTGGAGCTGGCAGTCCTATGCAGCTGATCCTCTAGAGCTTAGCACCCCCTGGGGAATTGGGCAGGTAGCAGGGCTGCTGGAAATCCAAGAGGCTCCTCCCCGGGGCAGCCTGACTCAGAAAAACCATCCGAGAATTAGGCAGATCTATTCACAGCCTGGCTAGGCTTATTCTAGCTTTTCTGGGCTGCAGGCCTTTTCTTGGGGGCTGGTGGTGTTTGGTGCTGCTCTGCGGAAGTGTAGCCCCTCCATAGGGCAAGCAGGCCTGTGCAGGGACAGCCCCTGCGGTGGTAGGCAGCAGGCAATTGTTGAGGCTAGCCCTCCTGGATGGCAAGCAGTCCCAGGTTCGGCGAGAGCTTAGGGGGTGGTGGGGGTGGGGGGAGGGGATGCACTGGGAAGCACAGCTTTCTGCTAGCTAGCGGGCCTGTAAGCTTGCTGTGGTGTGGGGGGTATTCTATGGGGACCCACCCCTTCTTCTCTCCCCTCCCCAGCATGGGCACAGACCAGGCTCTTCTCCCAGGTTCCCTCTGATGTGGCTTTCCACTTCCCTGCCCCTAGAGTATTGCTCCCTTCCCCTGTGTCAGCTTTGTTTTCTAGTCTCCCAGGCAGTCTCTGCCCCTTCAAATGGTTTCTAGACCTCCCAAGCAGTTTCTGCTCTGCCCCGCCCCCCAGCCCATTCTCAGGGTCTAACCTCTGGAGCCGAGATCTTGGTGCCCTGCCCCCATCCGGGCATCCCCCGTCCCTTTCCCGGGGACCAACCTCTGGAGCCAAGGATTCGGTGCCCAGCCCCCACCCTGGCGTCCCTGGCCCTTTCCCGGGGACTTACCTCTGGAGCCAAGGATTCGGTGCCCAGCCCCCACCCAGGCATCTCAATTTTTGGTGACTGTGCCTGTAGTTCAGATGGTCCATTCGGTTCTTGATCGGCTTTTCCATACTCCAACTTACTGCTACACTCTCCTCTGCATCTGGAGATTCCTCCAGTTTGTTTGATCTTACCCCCGTGTAGGTGACTTTCTGGGGTGCGGGATCCATTTCTCCTCCTCAGTTCCCTTTCGGGAGCACCCATCCAGCTCGGATTCACCTTCTCTCACTCTCCTCTTTTCTCCTGTTCTGCCCAGTAATGTCACAAACTTCTTGCTGTTTTTGGAGTTTAGGTTCCTCTGCCAGTGATTGGTTGCTGTTCTGTGTGAGTCATTTATTCTGTAGATGTGCTTTTTTTGTTGTGTTTGTGGGAGAGGGAGAGTGTCTTCCCCTACTCCTCCACCATCTTGTCCTCTCTCTGCTTTCATTTTTTAATTTGGATAACTCACAGAGTAATAAGATAAATCCTTGCTTTTAAAAAAATGAAAGAGTGGAAAGTGAGAGTGCTAGGTGGAATGGAAACACAGAAAAACTATTCAATCTCAGGGAATTATCAGATGGATCAGTTTTAGGGAAAAGCACATAGGTTATTGAGAATTTGGAAACAGATTACCTGAAACTAATTACATTTAAGGAACTCCTGAAATATTTGGTGTATCCAAAGACACAAACCACATACTGCTGTTTACACACTATTGGTTTAGGGAGACACTCTATAGTCAGCAAAGGAGCAGATCTGGGAGAAGTCCTTCCAGCAAACCTAATAAGTGGCCTCTGGCATCAAGTAGAGAGTAGACTATTCAGGACTGTTCAGTAGTTCTGCTATTCACAGGGTTGTGTGGGTGGCACAGGCCAAAGAATAATATGTGAACTCATTCTATCAGCGATTCCACTTATGGCTTTGTGCAACTTACACCCGTCTGTGCAACTGTCATCTCATTCATAAAGGTGCATGATTATACTTACCTCACTTATTTCTGGAAAGTGAAATGTGTTAATAGGTGTATTCAGAATACTACCTAACACATAGGAAGTGGTTAGTGTACATGAGCAGCTTTATTGTCATGAAGAAATTCATCCAAAACCAGACAAATATAACACCAAAAAAGAAAACTATCACCCAATAACGTTGATGAATATAGATGTCAAAAATTCTCAACAAAATCTTAGCCACCAATCCCAACAACATACCAAAAAGATCATACACCATGACCAGGTAGGGTTCATCCCAGGTTCACCAGGATGGTTCAACATACACAAATCTATCAACATCATACCCAACATTAACAAAAGAAAGTCAAAAATCATATGATCATTTCAATAGATCAGAAAAGCATGGACAAAGTCCAACAATCCATTCATGATAAGACCCTCGCCAAAGTGGGGTCTAGGAGGGAACATTCCTGAACATATCAAAGCCATTTATGATAAACCCACAGCAAATATAATCCTCAATGGGGAAAAACTGAAAGCCTTCTCACTCAAATCTGGAACAAGACAGGGATGCCCACTCTAAACACTCTTCTTCAACATAGTTTTGGAAGTCCTAGCCACAGCAATTAGAAAAAAAAAAAAGAAATAAAAAGCATCCAAATAGGAAGAGAAGAGATCAAACTGTCACTGTGTGCAGATGACATGATACTATACATAGAAAACCATGAGGACGCAACCCAAAAACTCCTTGAACTGATTAATAAATTCAGCAAAGTAGCAGGCTATAAGATTAACATTCAGAAGTCAGTTGCATTTCTGTATACCAGCAAAGAAATATTAGAAAAGGAATTCAAAAATACGATAGCTTTTAAAATTGCAGCTCACAAAATCAAATACCTCAGAATACACCTGACCAAGGAGGTAAAGGACCTACATGCCGAGCAGTATAAAACTTTAATCAAAGAAATCAAAGAAGATGGAAAGAAATGGAAAGATATTCCATGTTCCTGGATTGGGAAAATCAATATTGTAAAAATGGCCATACTACCCAAAGCAATCTGCAGATTCAATGCAATCCCTATCAAATTGCCCACGACATTTTTCACAGAACTAGAACAAACAATCCAAACATTTATATGGAACCACAAAAGACCCAGAATCGCCAAAGCAATGCTGAGAAACAAAAACCAAGCAGGAGGCATAACTCTCCCAGACTTCAAGAAATACTACAAAGCCACAGTCATCAAAACAGTGTGGTACTGGTACTGGTACTGGTATCAAAACAGACAGACAGACCAATGGAACAGAATAGAGAATCCGAAAATAAATCCTGACACCTATGGTCAATTAATCTTTGACAAGGGAGGCAAGAACATCAAATGGGACAAAGAACGTCTATTCAGCAAGCATTGCTGGGAAACCTGAACAGCTGCATGCAAAGCAATGAAACTAGAACACACCCTCACACCATGCACAAAAATACACTCAAAATGGCTGAAAGACTTAAATATACGACAGGACACCATCAAACTCCTAGAAGAAAACATAGGCAAAACACTCTCTGACATCAACATCATGGATATTTTCTCAGGTCAGTCTCCCAAAGCAATAGAAATTAGAGCAAAAATAAACCCATTGGAACTCATCAAACTGAAAAGCTTTTGCCCAGCAAAGGAAACCCAAAAGAAAACAAAAAGACAACTTACAGAATGGGAGAAAATAGTTTCAAATGATGCAACCGACAGGAGCTTAATCTCTAGAATATATAAACAACTTATACAACCCAGCAGCAAAAAAGCCAATCAATCAATGGAAAAATGGGCAAAAGACCTGAATAGACATTTCTCCAAGGAAGATAGAGAGATGGCCAGCAAACACATGAAAAAATGCTCAACATCGCCGATTATAAGAGAAATGCAAATCAAAACTACCATGACATATCACCTCACACCAGTCAGAATGGCCATCCTTAATAAGTCCACAAGTAACAAGTGCTGGAGGGGCTGTGGAGAAAAGGGAACCCTCCTGCACTGTTGGTGGGAATGTAAACTGGTACAGCCACTCTGGAGAACAGTTTGGAGATACCTTAGAAATCTATACATAGAACTTCCATATGACCCCGCAATCCCACTCTTGGGCATCTATCCGGACAAAACTCTACTTAAAAGAGGCACTTGCATCCGCATGTTCATTGCAGCACTATTCACAATAGCCAGGACGTGGAAACAACCCAAATGTCCATCGACAGATGATTGGATTCGGAAGAGGTAGTATATATACACAATGGAAAACTACTCAGCCATAAAAAGGAATGACATAATGCCATTTGCAGCAACATGGATGGAACTAGAGAATCTCATACTGAGTGAAATGAGCCAGAAAGACAAAGACAAATACCATATGATATCACTTATAACTGGAATCTAATATCCAGCACAAAGGAACATCTCCTCAGAAAAGAAAATCATGGACTTGGAGAAGAGACTTGTAGCTGCCTGATGGGAGGGGGAGGGAGTGGGAGGGATCGGGAGCTTGGGCTTATCAGACACAACTTAGAGTAGATTTACAAGGAGATCCTGCTGAATTGCATTGATAACTATGTCTAGATACTCATGTGGCAACAGAACAAAGGTGGGGAAAAAATGTAATTGTAATGTATACATGTAAGGATAACCTGACCCCCTTGCTGTACATTGGGAAAATAAAAAAAAAAAAAATGAAAGCAGCCTTCAAAGACCTAAAACATAAGCTCTGTGAAATATTTTTTTTTCCATTGAGCTTTAATCTAGTCTATATATCCTTATCTTTCTATCATCTATCTACCTACCTACCTGTAAAATTTCTTGTGGAAAATAATGGCTTTAGATGTGTTTCAGCCAATACAATGATGTTTTGAGATTAGATACTAATAGCTTGATGAGATTTGTTTAGTATCTGTTTTTTGTTGTTGTCCTGAACCTCTTGTCACAAAATATATCCCCTGAATGAAAGAGTCTCATGACAGTAAAACTAAACAAAATCTATAAAGACCATAATTGGCAGTGAAATTTTACACTATCTGAGCAACCCACTCACAGGAAAGTTGCTTTGCTTAATTGTTTATCTTAATCATAAAGAGAAGGAAGGTGTTTTTTTTTTGATTAAATATAAAAATATTATTGCAATTTATTTCATGGTCATTATCCCATAAGTTGAATAATCTAAATATGAAGTTCTAAGTTTTTGATGAACTGTATTTAATCCACCTAAAATAATACCATTTTAGAAGAATAATGTATTAGAAAGTTTTGATGAATTCAACATGTAAAATTTTCTAAACTCTTCTTTTTTTTTGTCATTTTAGGGCCACATCTGTGGTATATGGAGGTTCCCAGACTAGGGGTCTGTCAGACTGGGGATCAAGCTGGCAGCCTACACCAGATCCACAGCATCACCTAGATCCAAGCCGCATCTGCAACCTACAACACAGCTCACAGCAACGCCGGATCCTTAACACATTGGGCAAGGCCAGGGATTGAACCTGTGTCCTCGTGGATACTAGTAAGATTCATTTCTGCTGAGCCACAATGGGAACTCCTAAACTCTTCATTGTTTTAATCAGGGTTCTTTAAAAGGGAAGAATAGTAGATATATTTAATTGTTATATGACAAGCAATAGAGACTATTGAGTACAAAATGAGGATACATAATTACTCATTCTTACATTCATTCATGCATTTATTAAATACATATTTATTATAGGTTTACCCTGAGCTAGGTTCTTAGATATTGAGGGAAAAGAAAAAGAACTTTGTTTTGTCAACAATTTCTATTTGATGGGCGACACACAAAAATACATATAGCAGTCATTTTCGAATAATTATAAGTGCTAAAAATATATAATTGAAGGCACCATTTTCAATAGGGAGTTCAGACAAGTCTACTATGTGGTGCTTTTTGAGCATGGACCATTAGGAAGTGAGGGAGAAAGTTATACAGATAAATGGTGGAAAAGTGTTGAGTTTGGGCAAAGGGAATGGAAAACAACTTCTTTTCTTTTCTTTTTTTTTTCTGTCTTTTTGCCTTTACATGAGCCACTCCCGCGGCATATGGAGGTTCCCAGGCTAGGGGTCCAATCGGAGCTGTAGCTGCCAGCCTATGCCAGAGCCACAGCAACACGGGATCCGAGCCGCATCTGCAACCTACACCACAACTCAGGGCAACGCCGGATCGTTAACCCACTGAGCAAGGGCAGGGACTGAACCCGCCACTTCATGGTTCCGAGTCGGATTCGTTAACCACTGCGCCACGACGGGAAATCCACAACTTATTTTCAAATAGACAGCTTTAGAAAAATGCATCTCAATAATTCTGCAGTTTACAGTGATATTCCAGGCATTCTAAATTTCATATATATATCGGAGTGACATTAGTTATAGCAGGAAATAAAAAAGAAAACTTTTCTGAGAATATCTACAGGTATTTTTTAAATGTATTTATTTCACTGAATTGGCAGTTCTTAGAAAAATAACAAAATACGGGATGACACTTGTAAAATACTTTTCCAGTTCAATTTCATTAATAAATTATTATTAAATAATTGAAGCTCAACATAAATAATCTGGATACTGAAACACAAAAAAAATTAAAATTCTAAGTCTTTTGAAGATTTTCAAGGAAATAAAAAGTACTCAAGCCAAAGCTACAAGCCTCAAATCATAATTATAAGAACAGCTTGCTATACTTTTTTCCTGTCCCAGATGTAATTTTTGGCCAAATGTTCCTGAATGCAGCATTAGAACAGGAGAGCATGTAGATCATTCTTTGTCTGTCCTGAAGAATCAGGACATTCCAAGGACAGTGAATCCCTCATTTCAATTCAATAAACTGGAGTAGTGTAAAACAGAATCATATTGGTAGGACATTATGTTTCTCTATCAATCCACTTGCCAAAATAACTAAGTCATTAATGGTGGTTTAAAAAAGTGTAACCACAAATGAAGTAAGAGTTTGATTAAATACCTATGCCAAAATCGCACCTAACAAAAATAATAACATACTCTTAATGTAATTTCATACCAGATCTATGTTTAAACTTCTACAAGTGTCGTCAAGATATATTTTTACAGGTAGTTTGAATCACGATTCAAACAAATTTAGTTGTAACTAGATTTCCTTTATTATATGACCATTCCAGTGTTATGTGATATTATGTTCCATATGTCATGTAACAGTTCCTTGTGTGTGTGTTTAGGTAATTATTTTTGAGAAATTGTATCAGTTGTAGAATGCTTCATAGCCTGTATTTGACTTATTGCTTTATTTGGTGTCATCTGATTTATTCCTAAACAATTTTTTAAACTATTACATCAAGAACTGGGAGTTTGTGGTTATTAGAAGCAAACTACTGCATTTGGAGCAGATAAGCAATGTGATCCTGCTGTATAGCACAGGGAACTATATCTAGCTACTTGTGATGGAACATAATGGAGGAAAATGTGAGAAAAAGAATGTGTATATATATGTGTGTGTATCACTGGGTCACTTTGCTGTACAGCAGAAATTGACTGAACATTGTAAATCAACTATAATAAAAAATGCAGGTAGGTGTTCCTGTTGTGGCTCAGCAGTGACAAACCTGACTAGTATCCATGAGGATGCAGGTTCAATCCCCAGCCTCACTCAGTGGGTTAAGGATCTGGCATTGCCATGAGCTGTGGTGTAGGTCACTGATGCGGCTCAGATCCCAAATTGCTGTGAGGTAGGACTGGGAACTTCCATATGCCACAGGTGCAGCCCTAAAAAAAATGCATGTAGATTAGTAGATTAAAAAAAAAAGCTGTATTAGTTCAGAGTCACACTTTTAGTTTCTTCTAGGCAAGAATTCTTCATATGCGGTTCTGATTGCTGCCAGTTGCATTGCCCTGTGAGCTCTGTGTCAACTGGTTGTCTGACTTTTAGTCATGCTTAGTCTTATCTGTGGATTCAAGTACTGTCAGCTTAATTACTTCATTTTAACATTTCCTACCAACTACTCAATTAATGATTTTAATACCCATTGAAGTCATGCCTTGATCTTCCCATTCTTTTTTTATTATTTTTTATGGTATTTCTTCTGAATTTCCCCTCATAACTGTTGGGTAACCCTGAAATACAGTTTGGGAAGGAAAGACAGAATAAACAATTACCTCATTTATTTACCAAGTCTCAGAATAATGACCTGATACCCCTACCAACTTTAATTTATCCTGATATGTATAAGGAACAGAATTAATTTTATCTTTTCCCATATGGCTGTTAAATTATCCCCAAAACACTTATTAAAAAGTCTGCCATGGAGTTCCCTTTGTGGCAGAGTGGATTAAAAATCCACCTGCAGTGGCTCAGGTCTCTGTGGAGGTGAGGGATTGATCCCTGACCTGATACAGAGGGTTAAAAGTCCAGCATTGCTACAGCTGTGGCTTAGGTCATAGCTGTGGCTCAGATTGAATCCCTAGCCCAAGAACTTCCTTATGCCACAAACATAGCCATAAAACAAAACAAAACAAAACAACAGAAAAGTGTGCCCTTTCCCCACACATTAAAAAAATAATTTATTATTTTTATTTTATTGTAACTAGACATGTTTTAGATTTAAACATATTTGCTGCCTTTATATTAACTTCACTTAATTTTAATTTTATGTTCATCAAAAGCCAGTGGGAGCCGTTTCAAATTGCCTCCTGTGTCTCTTTGAATTGATCCATCTAGCCACTATTATAGTTCTTGTTTCTTGGAAATTAAGTTGCTCAAGACTCATTTTATTTTCTACTTCATACTTCAAATCAGCCATTTCTCCAAAAAGCTCTGTTTTGGTTCAGATGGTAATGATTTCCTTTCAGAGGGAATTTTTAGAGTAGAGATGTTCTTTGCTATTGAATTGTCACTATTAGTGATATTTGATTTAAGATTAAAAAAAAAGTATTTCAAACTGAATTTCTAATTTCAATTGAAATTATTTTTTTTTCTTTTTACCTTCTCTTAGAGCTGTAACTCTCCTCTCATGCTAATAACTTTAGTTTCACCTGCATGTTAATAATTTATGTCATTTCACTTATTCACTTTTTACTAAAATAAGCATTACATAATGAGATGGTACACTCAAAATGCTGGGTTTAAAGTCCTTTATAGAAAATATTTCACTCTTTTTGACCATGTTTCCAAATTTATAAGCAGATTATTTTTTTAAATTATATAAATATATTTGGTATACTTTTTGATATAAACCTATGTCTTAAACTATGTGAAATATTGCATGTCCTCCAAATTAAAGCTATAAGGTACATTGCTAATCAATTTATTTTTTATCTTTTTTTTTTGTCTTTTTTGTCCTTTTAGAGCCACACCCGCGGCATATGAGGGAGATTCCCAAGCTAGGGGTCTAATCAGAGCTGTTGACACAGGCCTATGCCAGAGCCACAGCAAGGCCAGATCTGACCTGCATCTGCAACCTGCACCACAGCTCACTGCAACACTGAATCCTTAACCCACTGAGCGAGGCCAGGAATCGAACCCACAACCTCATGGTTCCTAGTCTGATTCTTTTCTGCTGTGCCACAACGGGAACTCTGCTAATCAATTTCTTTCATCTCCTCTTATGCTTATGGGTTTTTATTTTGCCTTTCTCTCTCCTTTCACATAATTTATCATAGTATAACATCTTTTCTACATCTTGTGTTTATTCACTTATGTTCTAGAGGAGACGCCATAGCAATATATAGAAATCTTCCTATTTTTATTTACACAACTGCATACCTACAGATCTGTAAATGCTTTGAAAAGGGATAAATGCACATGTATCATTGATATTACTTCAAATTCCATGTAACATGCTACCTTCATGCCCCCAATGTATAAAAATGTCTATTTCCCCACAGCTGCATTAACAAGGCTTTGGACATTCTGATAGGCATAAAACAAGAGCTCAGAGAAGTTGTCATTTGTGTTTACGTTATTATGAGAATTATACAATTATACAATTCTTCACGTTTAGGGTCTATTTGTATTTCTTTTGTATAGACTTTGAAATTGCATCTTGTTGTAACTTTTTCTAGAGGATTGTCACTTCTTCCTCTGCTGTATATGACATAGTGGTAACTTTTTCTCACTTTGTTATTTGTAATTTTATTTCATTTTCTACTATTTTGCCAAGAAGTTTTATATATATTCATGTAATGTTAGTTTTAAAGTGACTTTTAGAACTCTCTTTTGATGTGTGAAATAAAGCAAGATCTAATTGTATTATTTTCTCATACGGCTAATGATTTGTCCCAATATCACATTGTTTTAATAATGGGGTTTTAATATTTTAATTATATACAGATAGTCTTTGTAATATAATTTGCTTTAATTTTTAGGTGGTTTGTAAGCAGATATTTGTGCTTATTCAGTCATTCATATAAACATTAGAACAGAACTTTTAAAATATGACCTCAGTATTTCCTGATAGAATGTATATTACATCCATACCAGCTTTAATGCATATGAAGGAGACTAGATAATGCCTGTAGAGATTTCCAAACCTAGTAATACTGAGACTGAAGCCTTTTGAGTAATAATATCCAATAATATCAAAGAGTATTGAAATGACAAAAATGATGGTCCGTCTGAAGGACAAAACATATTTTTGTGACCTAGAAGTACCATGGTAAAAAAGCACTAGATTTAGAATCACCAGAAGTGCCTTCCTCTCTCATGTCAGTCATTTTCAGATCAGTTTCTTGAACCTCTGTGTCCTCACCTACACAATTGGTCTAAGTATCCTTGCCCTCTGTACTTCTTCACGTAAGCTGACTGAAGTATAAGACTGTCCATCAATGGAACCCATAGAACCCAAAGGATGAAAGTATCAGAAAATAAATAAAGGTGTCCCCTCACTTTTATCACACAGTATATCCATCTTATCTCTCAACAATTACACGATGCTTCAGTGAGATGCAATATAAGAAACTTTAAGGGCAAGTGAGTCATTGTCATAGGCAGCAACAAAAAAGAAAATCCTTTTCTATGATGAGTTAACATCATCCAATCACCAGTGCCCCACATTGAATCTTTGTTTTTGCTTTGTAATATTTTATTTGTTTGCTTTTAGAGAATTTGAAGAAATAGATACTTTATGACCAAACTCATGTCAAATTAATCCCAGAATTTACTTCCTTTGCATTACCCAGTGATTTGAACTAACCAAATAAACATATTAACACCACAGACATCTATAAAAACCTCATGCAAGTATATGCTATGGGTTATAGAAGGCTCTGCTCCTATTTTTCATGGAGATTTAAGACACCCCTTGACATCAGTGAAATGAGACTTTTGTGTCTATTAATTTCTGGAAGGCATCCTTCACATCTTTATTCCTCAGGCTGTAGATCAGAGGGTTCAGCATGGGGTTGACCACTGTGTAAAATACAGAGGCCACTTTGACAGTCTGTCGAGAGTTCTGGGAGTTGGGCACACCGTACAGGGAAAGGATGGTCCTGTGGAAGATGGTGATAGCGGTCAGGTGGGAGGCGCAGGTGGAGAAGGCCTTGTGGCGACCACTGACAGAATGGATGTTTAGGACCGTAACAAAAATGAAGACATAGGAAGTGAGGATTATAAGCAGTGTACTCACCTCATTGAAGGTGGCAAAGCCTGAGAGTAGCAGGTGGGGAATGCATATGTTGGAGCTCGAGACAGCAATGAGAGCCAAGTATTCACAGAAAAAGTGGTTGATTATGTGATGCCCAGAAAAGTTCAATTGGAGAGCATAGCAAAGGAGTACCAAGGGGCTAAACATACCCCAGAGATATGACGCAGCCACCAGCAGGGCACAGAGCCTCTGTGACATGACCACTGTATAAAGCAGGGGATTGCAGATGGCCACAAAGCAGTCATAGGCCATCACTGCCAGCAAGAAGGACACTGTCTGTCACCACAGCAGTGCAGGACAGGAAGTACTGCGACATGCAGCTAGAGTAGAAGATGATTTTATCAGCCATGACCAAGTTCTTCAGGAGCTTGGGAATAACAATGGAAGAGTGACAAAAATCAACAAAAGAAAGGTGACTGAGGACAAAGTACATGGGGGTGTGAAACTTGGGGTTAATTTTGATGATTACTATCATCCCAAGATTTCCTACCAGGGTGATAATGTACATGATCAGAAACACGAGGAAGAGGGGAATCTGAAGCTCTGGGAAATCTGTGAAACCCAAGAGGGCAAAGGTTGTCTCCACACTCAAGTTTCTTGAAGCCATTAGCATAATGCCTTTGAAATGAAGGGGTGGGGGAAGAGAGTTGTTCCTGACAAAGAGAAGATATACAGAAATGAGTGGAAAACATTTCATGACATTCTACAGTGGACTAAGGAAAATGAGGAGAAAGAATTATCCATCTTAAACCCTAGTTTCTTCCACACAGAGCATGCCTCATACACATAACGGCTAAGGCTGAGTCTCTGAAATGTCTTTGCTCTCCCATTGCAATTGGTATTTCCATATGAAATACTTATCATATTATACTGTGTAAATCCACCCATTAGCTAGTAACATAACATGCACATAACTGTTAGAAAACATTTGCACATAAATGCATAAACTAGTGAAGGAGTCTAAGAAAAAACATAACATGCTGGCTGCAAAGAACAACATGCATTGCTAGTATATTCTGCCTGCATACACAAATCAATATGTTTCTCTTCTAAGGATAAATTTAAATTAGAAGAGAAATCTAAGAACAGAACATAGCAATCCCATTTTAGCACCTTTTGTTCGGTGATGACTAATTCTCTCAAGGAATATTTCAGCTGCTGAAGAGGACAAGGGCTCATTTTGAATTCTGAATGGAGTGTATACTTCATTAACATTTATAGACTATGAATTCTCTTCCATTGTATAGATATCTCTTAAGGCCCACAAGACATATCAGGTAAGAATTCCTTCAGAATTAACTAGTTCCCAGAGTTCCAATTGGGGCACACTGGGTTAAGAATCTGACCATAGCTGGTTCAGGTCCCTGAAGAGGTATGGGTTCAATTTCTGGCCCAGTGCAGTGGGTTAAAGGATGTTGTTTTGCCACAGCTGCAGCATAGATGGCAGGTATGGCTTGGATTCAATCCCTGACCTGGAAATTTCCATATGCTGCAAGTGCAGCCATTAAAAACTAATAATTGTCCTCATTCTTGTGAAAATGTATATATCAAATTAAGGTGCATATAGAGCAATATGTATAAATATTTACATCCAGGAGGTTATCTTATTTGTGAAATAGCTGCCACTTGTCAGGAGGCCAACTCTGCATGATTGTTCACTTCTTTCTTTAATATTATTGGACTCAGGATTGGATAGCATTTACAGTGAATTAACATAAAAAGAAAAGTTAAAAAAGATCCTAGTTACCATATAAAGAAAGTCATCCTTTCACTGCTTCATAAACAGCCTGAAAACTTACCCGCTACAGGGAAGCAGGTCACCCCCACCACATTTCTCTGTAAAGTGGGTTTTTCTGGAGCACCTAGTTTCTTACATCGACCTTTGTAGCCCTTGGGGACTCAAACTCTGGAGGATCACTGGAAATTTATTCCCCACAAGCATCAGAACAGGTCATTAAAGCAAATGGCAGGTTTCTTTTACCATTTTAATGACTGGAATTTCTTTAAAATTACACAGAGTAACAGTCACTTCAAATTGACTACTAGGCTTTGTTTGCACATAACTGAAATGCCCTCTGGAAATAATAAAACTAACCTAAGGAAAGGCAACATTTTATATATACGTATAAATTGAGGTTCACAAATGGAAGCTGATTCACATCATTTTCTTTGCATTTTGATTTGTCTATTTCTTGAATACATAGTATAATACCTATTCTGTTCTGGATCTATTTCTCATTTACCAAAAAATGACAAGATTCAGATATACTTTCCTGAAGTTTGGATGAAAAAATATTATTTTTTACACTCACTGTACCCATTGATGTGATTATTTTCCTAGAAAGTGTTTGGTTGAGATACGTTTTGTGTGTGAGTTATCATAAATAGAACACAAATCAATTCATAGTCAGCTACTCTGTGTGTAATGGGATTCCATAAGTAGGTGATTTCTGTCCAAATGAAATCAGAGAAAAATACTACACTGGGTTCCTCTCCCTCCTCATGGTTGAACTCATCATTGCTCTTTCATTTAGTTTGTATAAAATATCTAGTAAGCTAAACAAATGTCTCTTTCTATATAGCTCACAAAACTACCTTGTCAATTCTATAAAACTGTCTTCCTTTTCTTTTTTTTTCTTTTTTTTTGGGGGGGGAGGGGATAAATAAGTTTTTCAAACATGCTCCAGGCTGTTTTGAATAGTATTCAAATATGGATTTATTTTATATTTCAAGAGAAGTTTTGATCAACACTGTGGAGAGAAATATTTAGGCTTACCTGGGCCAGTGTTCTGAAACAGCATAATTACTTTCTTTGAGTATCACTGTAACCTCATTTCCATCATAGGATTAAGGAAACACTCCAGAGGCATCCTCACAATAACAATTTTCCTTTTTCCCCATGATTTTGCTAGACAGAGGTCAGTCTGATTCCTAATGTCCTGGACTGAATAGTAACATACTCCTCACTTTAAGTAAGTTTTCTGATTTTCTTGTGATGTTCTTGTCCCAACTCTTTGGCTAAGAGATTAGTCAATGTGGTCATATTTATTTAGTCTCTGATCATGCATCTTTTAGTTTTCATTATTTAGAAAGATTACTGTATTTGTTTCCTGTCACTGCAATAATAAATGTACCAAAAATGCTGTGGTTTAAAATACCACATTAATTATCATCTTGAGGTCTTGCAGGCAAGTTGTCCAAAAAGAGTCTCATGGAACTTAAGGAGTCTGCAAAGCTGGTTCCTTCTGGAGGTTCCAGAGGACATCCATTCCTTGCTTCTTCTGCTGGCTGCTGGCATTCCTTGGCTTATGGCTGCAGCATCCAATCTTTGCTTCCATGGTTACATCTCTATCTCTTCCCTAACAAATTCCCCTTTCCTCCCTCTTATAGAGACACTTATATTTAGGATCCAGTCAGATAATCCAGGACAATATTTCTATCTCAAAATCTGTAATCATATCTGTAAAGTCCCTTTTGGTTAAAAGGTAACATTCACAGATTCCATAGTTTAAAGCCTGGGTATCTTTGGGGTCCTTCTTCAGTCTATCACAGTAATCCTCTACTTTTGCTCAGTGAAGACATTTTATGTATGTGTGTATGTATGTATGCATTTATATGTTTGTATATTCAGTATTTATTTATTTATCTTCTTTCATTAAGCTCCATGAAGTGCTAGGCAATGCTCCTAATTAAGAGGAAATACTTCCCCCCTCTCAGGACCTGGTGTTACAATCATTTAGTATTTCTATTCTTATTTATTTGATCTTTATGTCTTCTATATGTATCATCTGCCCCACTGAATAAAGAGAATAGATTAGCTCTTAACTCTTTTTCCAGCTTTATATAATTCTTTATCCATTCATTCTTTAATGGATATTTAAGTGGTTTCCATGTCTTGGCTATCATGAATAATTCTGCACCAGGTATGGAGGAGCAGATATCTCTTCAGGATATAGTGACTTAGGCATTCCCACTGTGACTCAGTGGTAACAAACCTGACTAGGATCCATGAGGACACAGGTTCAATCCCTGGCCTCGCTCAGTGGGTTAAGGATCTGGAGTTGCTGTGACCTGTGGTATAGGTCACAGATATGGCTCGGATCCTGCATTGGTGTGGCTGTGGGGTCGGCAAGAAGCTGCAGCTCTGCTTCAACACCTAGTGGGAACTTGCACATGCCACAGGTGTGCCCATCAAAAAAAAAAAAAAGATATAGTTATTTTATAAAAAATGTGTTTCTGCTGTAGTGCAGTGGGTTAAAGATCTGACATTTCTGTAGTTTCAGTATAGGTCACAGATGTGTCTTGGGTTCAATCCCTGGCCCAGGAACTTCCATATGCTGCAAGCACAGTGGAAAAAAAAAATAAAAAGATGTAATTTCATTTCGTTTGGATAGATACTCAGAAATGAGATTGTTGGATCATATGGTAGTTCTATTTTCATTTTAATTTACCTTTTTTTAATGGAATTTCCATACTATTTTCCACAGTGGTTATACAAATTTACATTCTCATCCATAGTGCACCAGGATTCTGTCTTTTCCTTACTAGCAACTAAGCCATTTTAGCATTTCTTCTATCTTTTTTTGTGTTTTGGATAATAAGCATTCTAACAGGTATGAGGTGATAATCTCATTTTGGGTTTGATTTCCAGTTCCCTAATAGTGATGTTGAGTATGTTTTCGTGTATATATTGATCATTTGTATGTTTTTTGGAAATAATACGTTACCTCTTTTAGGAAAAAGAAGAACATTATAATTATGTTGTAAATCAAGGTGACTCCTTTCTTTTAGCTGAGACTTCTTAATTTTTTTCAATGAGATAATTTCAGAATACTGAATAAGCTCAGTTAAAGAGCTTTTTTATACTTTAATTTTCTAGAGTTTCTTTTATTCTCTACCAATATACCTTTAAATATGAACCATTTATGTTTTGAAACTTGCTAACCTTCTACATATGAAATTTCTTGCCTTATGAAAGCATAAACAGTTTTGGGTTTACACCAGAGAAATCGGTCCTAATGGGTGTAAACAAGCAAACTACATATGAAGACAGGTTGTTTTACTGACTCCAAGCTCCCTGAGCATTGAAAGGTAATTGCTTCTTAGAAAAATATATTTTGCTCCAGTTTAATGATCTCCCTTGGGGCAGAATGAAAGAACACTGAAACATTTTGTTGTGATTTTTTTTTCCCTATAAAGTACTTGAGAGGTTGACTTGAAACAAATTAACATGTACTTGTTTTTTAGAAACTACATTACAGATCAAAGACCCTTTCATAACCTCCAGATATTTCATACCCCTCTCCCTCCTCAGTGCTAACTTCATCTTTAATTTGATGATTTTCATTTTCATGATACCATTTATTTTGTTCCTAAGTGAATATTCATAACCAATATACATGTGTATGTGTGTGTGTGTGTGTGTGTGTGTGTGTGTGTGTGTGTGTGTGTGTGTGTAGTATTCATTGCACTTTTTTTTTGGCCTTTCTCTCAGTATGCAGAATTGAACCTGTGCCACAGTGATGGCAATGCCAAATCCTTAACCACTAGGCAACCAGGGAACACTTTCATTGTAATTCTCAACTATTTAAATGATTTTGAATAATATTTATACTAACTGGTATATTTTTTCTAATATAATTTTAACTTGTATAGTTCAATGTAACTATTTTTAATATTTATTTTGCTATTTGCTTTTTTAAAATTATAAGCTATATACAATGGAATCTTTTTTTTTTTTTTTTTTTTGGCTATCCCTGAGGCATATGGAAGTTACTAGGCCAGGGATCAAACCCATACTACAGCAGTGACCCAAGCTGCTTTAGGGACAATGTTGGATCCTTAACCCACTGCACCACAATGGAACTCCTTTAAGAGCTTTTGTAGACCTCTTTTTGTGCATATTTGTTTGAGTTTCTCCAGAGGAGTGATTTGCCCCCTTTTTCTCATAACATGATATACACAGAAAATAATATTTAGAGGATACACAAGGAAAAACTGAAGATGATTTGGATATTGCAATATTGATATTTAGCAATACTGATTTTTTTTTTGTATTTTTGCCTTTTCTAAGGCCACTTCCTGTGGCATATGGAGGTTCCCAGGCTAGGGGTTGAATCGGAGCTATAGTCACCAGCCTTCACCAGAGACACAGCAATGCAGGATCCGAGCCACGTCTGCAACCTACACCACAGCTCACGGCAACACCAGATCCTTAACCCACTGAGCAAGGCCAGGGATTGAACCCGCAACCTTATGGTTCCTAGTCGGATTTGTTAACCACTGTGCCACGATGGGAACTCCTAGATGTTGATCTTTAGTCTTTTAAATATGTTCCAAATTTTTTCTCTCCTTCTGAGGCTTCTCTTTTTTGATATCCCCATGTTTCAATGACATATGCTTTAATTTTAATGTGGTAACATTTATTTCACTTTTTGATTGTTTGCCTACTCTGAAACTGCAAATAAATTTTCTTTATTGTCTTAAGAGAGGCCATCTTTTATAAGAACTTTTTTGTTCATTTTTTTTGTTTTTAAGGCTGCACCTGATGTGTGTGGAAGTTCCTGGGCCATGGATTGAATTCAAGCCTCAACTGCAACCATACCTACACCACAGCTACAGCCACACTGGATCCTTAACTTACTAGTGCTGGTCCAGGGATTAAACCCACACCACCACAGAAACAATGGTGAATCCCTAACCCAATGCACCACAGTGGAAACTCCTATAAGAATTCTTTTTTTCTCTCTCTCTCTTTTTATGCACCCACAGCATATGAAAGTTCCTGGGTGAAAGGTTGAATTGGAGCTACAGCTGCAAATCACACCACAGCCATGTCAACACCAGATCTGAGCCACATCTGTAATCTATGCCATAGCTTGTGGCAATGCCAAATTCTTAACCCACTGATTGCGGCCAGGGATCAAACCAGCATCCTTATAGAGATAACATTGAGTGCTTAACCTCCTGAGCCACAAAGGGAACTCCAAGATTTCTTAATAGAAATTATTTTTTACAGAGGGCTTTGCATAGATATTTTGCAGACTACTTACACATTTCAGACACTTTTTCTTGTGGATTGTGCATAATTATTTATGAATCTTAAATATTTTTGAGGTTCTATACTTCAAGAATTCTGGTGGTGATACATTATTATTTCAGTCTTTCCAATAAGCAAAATTATTTCTTGGCCAGTGCCCCAAAGAAATTTAGCCAGAAATATATGGAATGATCCAGAAGTGTTCTGGTACTTAATCAAAGCTATACACAACTTTCTCCCATTATGGCGAACCAGGGTCCATCTAATCCACGGATATTATTTATCAATTATACCTACAGCCTTAAAGGTTTGAATTTTTGAGTCTAAATAATTCAATGAACCAATATTGCCTGAAATATTAACTATATTGCTGAATAAACTCTTCAATTTTTCTGAAATCTGTGTTAAAATCTGAAAAGGATTTTCATTAAATTAAGCATGACCAGTTTTTTAAAACTATTCTCACCCTAATTATAAGAGACACCATTGATGGTGGAAGCATCATTTTTATGGTTCTAACAACTGCAAGATTGGTAAGTGGCTATAGGATATCCAACTACAGCTAAGCACTTAAAATTAGACTAGAAATATCTTCCACAGTTCAATGATCAGCAGAAGCATTCACATAAATAATCACAGTTAATTTGAGTGTATTATTTGCATTTGTTTAGCTTTTTGAATCTCAAGTGACAACTGTTTTCATTGCGGAGACAATACCTAAAGTCTTACCTAAGTGAACAAAACATAATTCTGAATATTATCAGTTTCATCTGAAATGTATATTTCCTTTCTTCTTTTATTCATCCAGATAGTAGCCAATGAAGGTCAAATGTGTTTTCTAGGTACTTTCTAGGCAGTAGAGATATAAAGTACAATAATAATAATATAAGAAATTTCCACTCTTAGAGTTTATATTCTACTGAGAGAAACAAACAAGAGACAAAACATTGCATGCCCTAACCGTATCATCGATTATTATGAAAAAAACGTTAGGTCGGATCAAATGGACAAGGTTTGACTCTCTCATTATAGTTTTTAGGAAGAATTTTATGGGAAGGTGACATTTGAATAGGCCCATAAATAATTTCACAGGAAATATTTATCAATATTAGATTGAGCACTAAAATATTTTGGAGCCTATTAACTTCCTCACAGGATAGTTCACACTTTAGTATCTCAAGGTATATATCAGTGAGATTAGCGTAGGGATTAGCACAGTGTAAAAACACAGACCCTCCTGGAACAATTCCCAATGAGCATTTTGAGTTGAGCATGCTATGAAGAGAAAGGATGATGGTGGTGGACGACACAGGTAGGGAGGACTCTGTGTTGCTCCCAGGTAGAAAGTGCCTTTAGGACAATGATCGAAAGGAAAGCTAGGAAATGATGACTGTGAGCTTTCTTAATTCATTGAAATTGGCTAAAATAAACACATTATCTTGATAAAATGAACAGGATACAAAAGGGCAACAAAATATTCATGCAAAACATATTAACTATGATGGACTCAGAGCAGGCAATACAATCAAGAGGATGAGTGTAGGGAACAGTCTATACCCAACTGTGGTATCCAGCCAGGAGGATGGAACACAACTGGTATAGGACAACTGTGAGCTTTCGGGGGCTTACAAATGTTCAGGAAGCATTTAAGACCAGTGCTGCTAAAACTTAGATTTTTTTTTTAAGGATTGTGTATGGTTTAGGAGGAAAGAGAAAGCAGAATTCATCATCTTTTGTACACTATATACATATACTTAACATGCTTCCGATTTCTATCCCTTTTCTTCTCTCACAGTTTGTTCTCAACATTAGACATGTTGCTTTTAAAATTTAGGCTACATCATATCACTCTTCTAAAATCCTGCGTATTTCCCCATTTCCCTTAAAGTAAAAGCTATTGTTCTTAAAATATACAACAAAGCTCTGCTTGAGTATGTTTCTTGCCTTTCTAACTTCTACAAAGATTTAAAAATTTTAAAGAAAATTTAAAAAGGGAGAGTACTAAGACCCAAGGTTATGAAGGCTTTATTTCTCTAATTTAAATATTTCACATTAAGGAAACATGCTGGTTATAAAGTTTGTGAAATTATCAAAATTTCATGATTAAAATTATTTTATTTCAGTCATAACTTAAATCAGTTTAATAACTAGTCAAAACTGTTGCCTATGGAAGAAAGGGGAAAAGGGGAGTTGACATTAAGGGGCATCTGATGACTCCATACACAATCCGACATGAATCTAAACCAGCTGAATTTTACCCTGAAATAAAAATGTCTGTTTAGATTCCTACTTTTCAGAGTCTGGTCCAATGTCATGTAATACCAGAATAACTTACTTGGAAGTCTACTAGAAATGCAGACTCTTTGGGTCCATCAAGGACCACAGCACCAATATCTGAGTTTTCATGCACACCTCAATGGTGTGCAAGAGGAATAAGGCTTTAAAACCAATGATTATCTTGGTTTGATGGTAATTTTGCTAATTTGGCCAAATAAAAATAAATGAATAGATTCAGGCACTTTTTTTCTGGCTTTTTCTATGTTGTCTTTTTATCACTTTCTTCCTCTTTTATTAACAAATCCAAGTCCAGAGAGAAGTCATGTTTTCTCCATATGCAAGCCAATGTGCCACAAAGTATGGAATAATGTGATTCTTTCTGAAGGGAAATGGATGACAATGATTACTTTGTCATAAGTGTTTTGGAAAAGGGAGTGTCTATACATTTTGCATCCCAGTACCACACATACACACACACACACACTACACACACACACACACACACACACACACACACACACAGACACACACACAGAAATATGTAGTCCCAGGGAGTTGCTGCTGTGGCTCAGCAGATTAAGAACCTGACATAGTGTTTGTGAGGATTTGGGTTTGATTCCCTGGCCTTGCTCAGTGGGTTAAGGATCTGGCATTGCTGTGAGCTGTGTTGTAGGTCACAGATTTGTCTCAGATCTGGCATTGTTGTGGCTGTGGCATAAGCTGGCAGCGGCCGCTCTGATTTGACCCCTGGCCTGGGAACTTCCATAGGCCACAGGTGCAGCTGTTAGGAAAAAAAAAAGAGAGAGAGAGAGAGAGAGAGGGAGTGAGGAGTTCTCATCGTGGCTCAGTGGTTAACAAACTCAACTAGTATCCATGAGGATGCAGGTTTGATCCCTGGCCTCACTCAGTGGGTCAAGAATCCAGCATTGTCATGAGCTCTGCTCTAGGTTGAAGACATGGCTCAGATCCCACGTTGTCATGGCTGTGGTGTATACTGGCAGCTGTGTCTCTGATTAGACCTCTAGCTTGGGAACCTCTATATGCTGCAGGTGTGGCCCTAAAAAGATAAAAGACAAAAAAAGAAGAAAGACAGATACAATCCTTCCTGATGGAATTAAAACTGAAAATTTTCATTTCATTGTCCAGAATGAAGACCAGCCTTTGAGTAGCATTATCTGTAAAATGGACAATAGGGTACTTTAGTAACTGGTCAGAATATTATGGTAGTCACATGGGTAACCTGCTTTATAACTAGGAAAAATTAAAAGTAAGATATCTGTTTACTTTATGTTTTATAGTTGTCTACCTACTCACAAGGTAGGGTGACATACCTTTATAGTATAAGGTGAAGTTAAGTGTTTTATTTGAGACCAACACACGTGCTCTGGAGATGTGGCTATTATTTAATCACGAAGGTGATGTGGAACCACAATATCACGCATCTATACAGTACATATCATAAGGAAACTTCTGTGATACAGACTATGGTCAGCGAGAGATAAACACAGATGACATTTTGAATTATTTTCTAACTCAGTCACTCAATGGGTTAAGACCAACAGATGAATAATAAATTTAGAGGACAGTTCAATTAAAATAAGTGTAACCCTGCCATATTTGTCTGGCACATGAATCTATGCCATGCAAGTAAAACATGTTGTTAACTAATGATTAACCTTTGAAAGCAAAACAATAATTAGAGAAATTTTTTGAACTGTATTATGATATTGTATTAGTAAATAAAATTTACAGTATCAAGTTTGACACATCAGGCTGTGAAATATGTGGGATGAGTAACAGTTAATTGTGCATTTTTGTTCCAGTCCCCCTGTTAATCTTTCCAGATATAAAATCCACACTTTTCCTTGAAAGTCAGGGTCATTGTGTTTAACGTCATTTCCTATATTACAGTAAAATCACAGGAGGCCTCAGGAAGAAAGGAGTAAAGAACTTGGCCTCATTTTAGAGATGGTCCCTCCAGGCTCTCATTGCTAATTGGCCCATATTCACACTCTGAGTCAGCTACAACTTTTCAGAATTCCTCTCTAATCCTGAGATTCAGATTACTTGCATGGAATGGAATAATATTTAAAAAAAAAATGATTTACTGCACCAGTGTATGAGTCAAGATTTTATGGTCTGTTATTTATTGTTAAGTAAGACTCCTCGTGTTGCTGGAAGAAATGACTACAGACTTGGTGGTTTAAACAATGGAAATGTATTACCTCACAGTTCCCAGGACTGGAAGCCTGAACTCTAGCGGCAGGTAGGGCTCTCCCTTCCTTGCATTCTCAGATTCCAGTGGCCCCTGTAAGCCCCATGATGGGTATTGGAAAAGGGGAAATCTCTGCCTGCATCTTCATACCCCTTCATCCCTGTGTACCTCTGTATGTCCTTTTCTGTCTAAGGACACATGCATTGGATTTAGGGTTCACTTTCATCTTATCTTGATTCTTACCTTAATTACATCTGCCAAGATCCTGTTTCTAAATAAAGTCACATTCTGAGCTTCTGGGTGGATGTGGACATTTTTGGGGGACACCAGTACACCCACAACATTTATGTTATTTCACATTTGGTTTACAGCTCTTTTACTATACATTGAACTGAATAGAAACCAAATGATCAAAAAAGTGGTTTATGACTATATGATTAAAAACCTCATAAGCTGTCTATGTAATTGGAATCACCATCTCTATGAGAAGCATTGAACAGTGCTCTATGTAATGACCACATTTCTTTTGGAAATACAAAACATCAACAACATTGTATTAAGCGATTCATTAACTTCCTGGCACTCTCTTTCACTTTTGGCACTCTCTTTCACATCTTTGTTTCTGAGGCTGTAGATCAGAGGATTCAGCATGGGAATCACCACTGCCTAAAATGCAGAACCCACTTTGACTATGAGCCATGAGTTTTCAGATTTGGGTACACAATAAAGGAATAGGACCATCCCATGGAAAAGGGTGATGGTGGTGAGATGGGAGGCACAAGTAGAGAAGGCTTTCTGGTGCCCACCAGCAGAAGGCATTTTTAGGATAGTGACAAAATGTGTATATAAGTAGTGAGGATAATTACAAGGCTGATCTCCTCTCCTCATTAAATACGGCAATGACAAAACAAAGCACTTGGCTAATGGACGGGGTCAGAGCAGGAGAAAGACACAATGACAGAGTGCTCACAGACAAAATTATTTATGATGTTAGACCCACAGAAGGACAATGCCAGGAGGAAAAAGGTGAACATCAAGGGAGCGACTATACCCCACGGGTAGGGTCTGGCCACTAATGATGCACAGAGCTTTGGAGACATGACCACTGTGTAGATAAGAGGCTTAAAAACTGCCACAAATTGGTCATAGGCCATCACTGCTAACATGAATGTTTCTGCCACTGCAAATAAGCACAGTATGAAGAACTGCATGATGCATCTGATGAAGGAGATAGTTCTGTCTTCTACAACAAAGTTCTTCAAGAGTTTGGGTGTAACTGTGGGGGAATAACAGAGGTCAATAAGGGACAGGTGGCTGAGAAAATAGTACATGGGAGTTTGCAGATTGGGACTGACCCTGATTATGGGGATCCTGCCAAGATTCCCCGTCACGGTGAATGTGTAGATGGCGAGGAACACCAGGAACAAGGGAACCTGGAGGTCAGGATATTCTGAGAAGCCCAAGAGGGTGCATGTGGCCCCAGCACTCTGATCTCCTTCAGCTAAATCCATGATTGCTGTTGGAGAAAATCTGAAATAGTGACAACAAAAATGATACCAGTGATGATGACGATAGTGTATGTAGATCACATTCACCATGTGGCAGACATTGTGCCATGATATTAAGATACATTATTATTATTATCATTATTATTATTATTAATATTAATATTGGTTGTGTCTGCAGCATGTAGATGTTCCTACATGGGATCAAACCCGTGACACAGCAATGGATCCTTAACCCACTGAGTCACCAGAGAACTCCAGGACACATTAATTTTGATTGCTAAATAATGCAATAACCTTCAAAGTGGGAAACAAGCATACATGAGTTAAGATACTTGTTTAATATTACACAGCTTGATAATAATGAGTTAAGGTTTGAAGCTGGCCATGAGTGATAGAAAAAGAATTAGGTTCAAAGTTAGAAACTTCTACAGTGTTGTAGAAAATGTGTTTTCACAGTTTCATCATTCTGAAAGTCTGTGCTTTTTAATACTACTATAAGAATGAATGTAACTTTAGCAATAAAATTTGTTTTAAAAAAGAATCAGGAGAAGTAATGTATTAAAGATAGCAACACTTCTAGAGTTATGATGTTCAAACTGGAGGTCATTAGAAAAAACAGAATTTATAAGTCATGGCAAGAATTTTAAAGTTTTGAAAAAATATATGTATTTTGAAGGAAATAGTGTCCTGTGTATCTTAAAGCTTTCCATTGACTCCAGTTGGATACTAATATTATTGCCTTAGTGTTCTAAGCAATCTGGTAAAATAATGAAGTCATATTTACAACTTGTAATAACTTCACTCCTGTGTGTTCTTTCCTATTTGTTTCTCACTATTCTCACTTAGTGTTACTGATGCTTTCAACATCATCTTCCAAATTCTTTGACCATTATCTTTCAACTTACTCTTCATATTTTTAATCTGATAAAATTACTAGGAACAATATAGCATTAAATACTTACAGAATGCCTGAACTAGAGAGTAACTTAAAATACATTTTGCTCAACCCTTCCACACACTGTAAGTTTTCTCTCAAGAACTAGAGAATGTGTTAATAGACACCAATGGTTACATTATCACCTTCAAAATTTCTGGTGACAGGAACATTAAATTAAAACTACATGTGATAATATTGTTTCAGGTCATGCAATTTTTTTGTACACATTATTTTGAGAAAACAAAAGCATTTTGTATTTGAAAGCAGTTCGTACACTTCCCATTTTGACTCCAGGAATATTTTCTTCATTCTCGGTATACCTATAGACTATCAGAAAATTGGAATTGTATTATACATAGTGTTCACTATCACTGTATACATATTATCCTTATCTTCCTTTGAAATGTTAATATTATTCCTATCATCTCTTGAGATGTTGAGGGGGAATTCTCCAACATAATAATAGTCTTTTCAAAAATTTCACTGGGACAACCATGGTAGGCACATGGTGGATATTATCAGTGCAAAAATCAGGATGACACCCCAGGAAAAGGGGGTGAGATCAAAGCTTAGCAATGAGACCCTTCAGGAAGATGGACTTGAGAGATATTTGGTGCTGAGACTGACAAAGTGTGTCCCCTGCCTTACAGGTTGCAGGAACCCAGCATTCATCATATGAGAAAAAGATAACACAAGATAGATTACCCAACCTGAAAACAACTCACCTGCAGATTGTGTTTCTACTATTAACAGACTCCACAGAAGTTCCCACTCAGAATTCACACATCATGTAAAACATTAAGAAGTTGATCCATAGTGCACAAGTCCACAGTGAATTTAAATTAATGTGACTGGAATGTATTTCATTCTTGATATCCAGAAGGACTCAGAGAAAGAGTTTTGTACAGAAAAAAAGAGAGAGATTTGGAAGCTGGATCTTATTCCTAACATAACAGAGGGCTTATGTTTTTCTCTATGACCCAGAGAATATTTACTGAACTCTTTCTTTTATATCATGATCTCAGAAATTAGATTGAATGCCCTCCTAAGTGGCAATTTATAAGAACGTTCTTTCTTCTAAATCACTGGAGGTAGTGCCTCACCTAGCCTACTTCAAGAACTTCTTTAAAACATGAATTATAGAGAAATATACAAACAATTGGAAACATGGTCACTACAGTAAAACCCAAAGTGAAAGATAGATCAGCTCAAATGCAACCATTCAGAGATAACTGCTATTGAATTTACAGTATGATTTTTCTGTCCATTTTTCTATGCAGATGGTATATGCGCTTTGAGACGAATAACATGACTTGGATTCTGGCTTTTTGCTTAATGTAAATAATTATTATTGTCTTTGGAAACATTGATGTACTTTATTGACATCAAATTGTGTCTTCTAAATATAGGCAATCAACACTTCCAAGTATATATTAATACAATTATAAAGTATAATCTCCTAAAATTGACAAATGCATTTTGGAAACATGTTTAATTCTCTAGAACCACTGGGTGTAAACCAATCCATTGTTTCCACTACACCAAAGTAACACCCAATTAGATCTACTTCTGCTTTCCCCTGGCCACTGAAAAACTGACCAACTTTTGCCAGGCTCTACCAGGTAGCCATAACACAACAGAGGCTGTTTATCACCAGGCAGAGAATTATTTATTGTATGTAGCATGGTCTTGAACCAGAATCCTACAGGTCTGCATGGTTATTCTTTCACCAGGAGAGCCTTCAGTTTTGCAATGCACTGACACTGACACTTCTGCACCTTGGACCAGCTCTCCAGGAGCCAATTCCTGCACCCATGTCACTCAAAGCTTGCAGCTTTCTCTTATAGTAACTTTCTATGCTGCATAACAAATTGCCACGAACACAGTGGCTTAAATTATTAGACATAGTTAAATCATAGTTTCCGTAGCATAATAGTCTGGGAATTTTTTAGTTTCATGGGAAGAAATTGTTGAGTTGTATGAGGAGTGTTTGCATAACTTCACAAGATACTGCTGAACTGTTTTCAAAGTCATTGAACCTTTTATTTTCATTGGAGATGCATAATCATTCAGCTTGCTCCACATTTTCACCAATATCTAAAACTCCTCATCAGTTTAGCCGTTCCAGTGGGAGTGCAGAAATAACTCATTGAGGTTTTATTTTTACTTGTAATAAGAACATCATTGATGACTAAGGATATTTTTCATATGTATATAGACTCTTTGTTTATTCTATTTTGTCAATTGTCTGCTCAAATATTTCACCAACTCTTTAATTAGATCATTTTTTTCTTGTTTTGAGAATAAATAGTTCTTCATATGTTCCACATAGAAAATCTTTATCAATTATATGCATATTGCAAGTGTTCACTCATAATCTGAGGCTTATATTGTCATTTTATTAATGGTGTCATTTATGCTTAAGAACTTTTTACCTCATGTCTTTCATGCTATGAAGTTCCTTTTATAATTTAAAAAAAATGATCCAGCTTCTTTATGTTTCATCCAAAAAATTCCCACCCTAAATTTTGAAAGATTTTTTCTGTCATATGCTAATTTTTGGTTTTGTTATGTTTACTTCTAGGACCTATTTCATTTTACTCAGGCTAATAGTTGTGTATGGTCTGTCACAGACCAACCAGAAGTGATTTGGGAAACAAGCCAGCTTAATGCAATGTGGTCCCTTGGACTGGATCCAAGAAAAGAAAAAGAACATTACTGGGGGAAAAAAAAGAGAAAAAACTGATAGAATCCAAATAAAATTTATATTTTAGCCATCATAATGTAACATTATTTATTTTTTAATATTATTTTACTGTGGTAGAAACACTTAACATGAGATCTACTCTCTCAAGTTATTTTTAGTTTTTTTCTTTTTTCTGGATTTCCCCGACCAGGTATCAGATCCGAGCCACAGTTGTGACCTACTGCGGCAACACTTGATGGTTCTATTTATTTATTTATTTACTTATTTGTCTTTTTGCCTTTTCTAGGGCCATTCCCGTGGCATATGGAGGTTCCCAGGCTAGGGGTCTAATTGGAGATATAGCCGCCAGACTACACCAGAGCCACAGCAATGAGGGATCCAAGCTGTGTCTGCGACCTACACCACAGCTCATGGCAATGCCAGACCCTTAACCCACTGAGTGAGACCACGGGATCAAACCTGCAACCTCATGGTTCCTATTCGGATTCATTAACCACTGAACCATGACGGGAACTCCAGTATACAATTCAATTTTTAATTTGTAAAGAACCTCCATACTGTTTTCCACAGCAGCTATGACACTTTCCTTCACACTAACAATGTACAGTGAGGTGTGATGGAATATCTTTGCACCTTATTTTGTAAATCAAAAATTATTAAAAATTGTAAAATTTATTTTTAAAATATCTGTCACTTAATGGTCCCATTGTATTATGTATCTAATAACACAACCAGCTCTGCTTTATGCCAACACACCATCCCCTCTGAAATGAAATAGTGTGAACATAATAAGCAGCCTCTCAGCCTCCATTTCTCCCCTGACTGAATTGTTTTGCCATTCCCCTTATCAGACTTTTTTTTAGTGTCTGTGGCTCTGAGTGTGTTGGGATGAGGTTTAAGGGTGGTGGTTGGGAGTAGTAAGTAAAATTTTAAACTCTTATAACTAAATAAGAACTAATTTAGTGAATGCAAACTTACATACTATTTCCTGATAGTATGCACATTTCAGAAGAATGTAAACAAGACACACAAATTCTAATTCCCTAGATCACAGAATTTTTATTTGGAGAAGTTCGGATTCAAATACTATCCTCAGAGTTCCTGTTGTGACTGTTAAAGAGAAACCTATACAATTGTAGAGAAATATGTCAGACTTTGCATGAAAATGTTGAGTTTAAAAGTAGAGTGGGAGCAACTTGGAGCAGTAAAGTAACTTTGAGTTCTGGATTAATCACCAATGTTGTCTGGAATTGTTTTGCCAAGAATTTGATATTAAAAGGTAGAAATGCAGGAATTTATGTTGTGGCTCAATGAGTATCCATGAGGATGCTGATTTGATCCCTGGCCTTGGTCAGTGGGTTAAGTATTCAGCACTGCAGTTGAGGGTAGGTCACAGATGTAGCTCAGATCTGGTGTTGCTGTGGCTGTGGCACAGGCCAGCAGCTGCAGCTCTGATTTGTCCCCTAGCCTGGGAACTTCCATATGCTGTGGGTGCATCCATAAAAAGCAAATACCATCCTCTTCATCTAAAGAGAAACTAGAAAATCACAGCTGCCTTAGGATATACTCCAAACATAGCAATTATTGTAAGGGTATTTTTTAAATGGCTGCCTTAATAATGAGGAATTTAAATTATATGCCAAAATGAGGTATTACTACTCATCAAATTGAAAATAGTGACAATATCAACTGTTGGCTAGAATGGGCAATAATTAGAACTTGGTGCAAGATGGGCAGAGTGTAAACTAATATAACTACTTGGGGAAATTATTTGATGGCATCTAGTAAAAAACAAAAAAAAAGAATGAAAGAAACAAGCTCCTTTTAATCCATAACATTAAATGTAGGCTTTATGTACAATGCAGCATATTCTTGTGTAAGAATATTCACAGCAGCATTTCCATTAAAGACAAAAAACAGGTAAATATCCAGGAGAGGAACTGCTGAATAATATAGTAGTTCTATTTTTAATTTTGGGAAGAACACCTCCATACTGTTTTCCATACAGTATGTAATTGGTTGCACCAATTTACACTCTCACCAACAGTGTGCAAGGGTTCTCTTTTCTGCACATCCTCTCCAGCACTGGTTATTTGTAGGCTTTGCAGAAGAAAGGGAGATGGGGAAATTTAGGGATATTGCATTAAGATACACAAAATACTCTGTACACATTAGATAAGCAACAAGGTTATATCATACAGCACAAGAAGTATAGCTACGATCTTGTAATAACTTTGTTTGTTAGCTTCCTTTTTAGGGCTGTACCCAAGGCATATGGGAGTTCCTAGGCTAGGGGGTCAAACCGGACCTGGAATTGCCACCTATGGCACAGCCACAGCAATGCCAGATCCCAGCCATATATGAGACAGCTTTCGGCCACACCAGAATCTCAGTATGTGAAGCCAGCAATTGAACCCACATCCTCTTTGACACAGCATCAGGTTCTTAATCCACTAAGCCACAGTAGGAACTCCTTTTGTAATAATTACTTTTAATGGAGAATATCCTATAAAAATGCTGAATCACTATACTGTACACCTGAAACAATAAAATACTGTAAATCAAATATACTTCACTATAAAGGAGTAAATAGCCAAACTCTATTAGTAGTAGTATGAATAAGCAAATTTGATATATTAATTTTATGGAACATGCTTCAGCCATGTAAAAGGAACTGCTGTTACATTTAATCATTTACATATTCTTTTAAAACAAAATGCTAAACCAAAGAAGCCAGATGCGAGGACATATATCCTCTAAATCTTTATATGCATTCCAAAAGGAGGCAAAAAGGTAACTTTGAGACTCTCATAACCTCATCTCAGGGGTTGCAACCAAAAAAGAAAAAGTTCTGAATATGACATAGTCCTTGAAGGAGTTTGCTCCAGGTGGTGTTAGAGAGGCATAGTGACTAGAAAATGTTTATGGAAATGTTGTAAAATGCTGACAGCATTCTATCTTTAATGTCTTGGAGAAAGTAACATACAGAATTCTTATTCAGAATTATTTGTCTGCTTGTCATATTTCCTGATGTGAAAAAGAGAGGAAGAGAAAAAGAGAGGCATCAGAAAGGAAGCAAAGAAAACACGAAAGGGTAATAATTTACAGGAGTCCAGAAATTAGGATAAAGACATCTTTAGAGGAATGTTTTAAGCCTCCTATGTTCTGGGAGTGATACATAAACAGAATTTTCCTTCTTCTTTCCCTTTTGAACTGAAGATGACTTTTTAAAGCAGAATTAGATTTAATAATCATATATGTACATATACACACATATATTATCTAATTTCCTCAGTAAATGGCATCCCGTTACTTGAAGAAAAATGTAATAACAACTTAAATGTATATGGCACATTTAAGAAAATAACTCCTCTCTCTCCCTCTAGTCAAAATTACATTGAGAAAACAGTTGTTTGGCATTGATTGACTCTCTGATCGTCTCTTTCACATCGTTATTTCTAAGGCTATAGGTAAGGGGGTTTAACATGGGGATCACCACTGTGTAAAACACGGTGGCTATTTTGATGAAGAGAAGTGATTTTTTTGGAGCTGGGCACAGAGTAGAGAAGAAAGATGGTCCCATGGAAGATGGTGATGGTGGTCAGATGGGAGGCACAGGTGGAGAAAGCTTTTCGGAGCCCACCAGCAAATGGCATCTTGATAATTGTGACAACGATGAAAAGATAGGAGGAGAGGATAATCAGGAGGCTAACATGCCTCATTGAATATGGACATGATAAAAATCAGCATCAGAATGAAATAAGTGTCAGAGCAGGAGGCAGAGATGATGGCAGAATACTCACAGCCGAAGTGATTTATGATGTTTGACCCGCAGAAGGATAGTTCCAAAAGAGAACGTGTGAGGGTCAAGGAACATAACCCACCCCATGAGTAAGTTGAGGCCACCAGGAGGATACAGAGCTTAGGAGACATAGAAACTGTGTAGAGCAGGGGGTTACAAACAGCCACAAACCGGTCACAAATGTGCAGCCAAAGAAAAACTGCATCATGCAACCCATGTAAGAGACAGTCTTTATGTTCACAACCAAGATCTCTAAGAGTTTGGGTGTAGTTACAGAAGAGTAACAGAAATCAAGAAAGGAGAGATGGCTGAGAAAAAAGTACATGGGGGTGTGGAGCTTGGGATTGATTCTGATGACTGCAATCATACCCACGTTCCCCACTACAGAGACTGTGTAGATGGCCAAGAAGACCAAGAAGAGGGGTGCCCAGAGGTGTGGGTATTCGGAGAAGCCCAGGAGGATGAAGGTGATTTCAAAACTCTGATTTGCCTTTTCCATCACTATGGTTCCTGCTGGAGAAAATCAGAGAATCTGTCCTGAGCAACCAAATACGACAGAGGTAGGGGGCTATTTTTTTTCCAGGCTGGGCTGGGGCATGGAACAGGTGGATGGAGTCTGCGGTTTCCAAGGAAGGCAAACAGGGCATAGTTAGAACCCAGAGGCTGCACTGTGTGTCTTCAGGTTTTCATGGGAGAGTAAGTTTGGGTCCCGATGGAAGGTCAGGGAGAGGATGGACTAGAATGATCTATGCATCACGAGTGGCTCAGGGAATTGAACAGTATGAATTTGCTCCTCTTAGCTATTTCCACTTCCCTCCAAATGAATGTTTCTTTAAACAGATCCATTTAATTAAAACCATTGACTATGACTACAAATTCTTACATTTACTTTGGCCATTTTAATTGGCCAAGATGTCTTCTCTTTTACTCTCATTTTCCCTCACTTTTCTGTTTTCCTTGTCATTTTTCCTCTCTGACCATTAGACAATCCCGTTTTATATCCTTATAATGATTTCATCAACTGGCTTAACATTGTTAATAGGTCATTTGTTGCATTTTCTAGAGAAAATGAACGACATCTTGTAAAGATCTTAGGCTTTGTAATATGGTTAACCTAGATTAAAATTTGGTCTCAGCCACCTATCAATATGTGTCTCTGACAAGTTGTTTAATTGTTCTGCCACTCATTCCCTTATCTATAGAAATATTATAACAGTATTAGCATTTATTTTTGTGTACAAGTTTATATAAGGCATAACTTAGCTATATTTTAAACATCTAAGATTAAATTGGACATGCAGTAAATATCACCTCAAATGGAATTTCTTCTCTTCTTATATTTCTAATTCTGTTTTTAAATAAGCACACTTTGAATTTCAAATATATGTCTGCAAAATGCTCTAGAATGCAGCACCAGTTATAACTTTGGAAATATGAAGTTATGCACATAGAGAATAGGACACGGGAAAAAATAAGGCAGGGACATAAAGGAAATAGCTGTCTTTCGTGATTCTTTTCTAATGCTTTCTTCTTAGATACACATTTCAATTATCATCTCAATTCAGCCAAGGATAACTTACTTTTCTCCATTATTCTTCCCTGTCCTTATCTGGATTTCTATGCTTCACTGTTCTTCTCAGGTTAAGGTTTAGAGAAAGGCAATTAGGACTAAATGAAAGTATTCTTCAAAATGTGCTCCCATCTTTATCCCTAGCTACCACCATCTATTCACCTAGGTAAGAATCATCTTTATTTAGCCTGCCTACATCCACCCTTCAGGACTATCTTTCTTTAAATTTTATTTTCGATTTGTGCTTAAGTCCTTACATGATTTCAAAATTACCTCCTTATGAAGTACTTCAAATGTTAACCCTTCTGTCTGGATTTCCATAATATCTAATGTCACTATATCACTCAGACTCTTTAAGTGATACTCCTTTTGTTTCACTTACACAGGTGATTTTGACTGTTTCCACATAAAACATATTTTTTTAAAAACTTCGTATCTTCATCACATTGACCACATTGTCTTCTAACCCCATCAGATTTTAAGCATTATTACATTTTAATATCAAATTCCTGGCAAAATGCTTCCAAACAACTTTGGTGATTAATCCATAACTCAAAGTTACTTTACTGCTCCATCTTGCTTCCACCTAGGTGGTTTAAAACTCAAAATTTTAATGCAAAGTCTGGCATATTTCTCTATGGTTTTATGGATTTCTTTTTAATATTTTTCTAAAATGTTTTTTTTAATTTGAGAACAGGTAATATTACTTGAATATCCATCAAGTAAGCTGCAGAAGGAAGGTTCAAAGACAAACACATTCCAAGAATCTTAAAAGATGTAAGAAATAGAGGTTAGTAACTCATATTCTTATTCTTAACTTAATTAAATGTGTACCATTGCACCACTACTGGATTTGCAAAGGTGTTTGCCAAAAATATTGATGATTTCAGAGTTTTCCACATCAGAATTAAAGTATGACACTTAGTTTAACAACTTACCAGAATACAGATATTCTTTTTAGATGTATTGACTGAAATCTTCTTTGATTTAAATAAGATTCTTGAAAATTATTTCACAAAACTTAACTTTTATAAAAAATTATTGCAACTTATATTAGGCTGTCAGAACTCCTTCCAAAGTATATTCCAGTATAGGCTTCAAGAAAGTTACATTTTTCTCAGTAAAACACTAAATCAAGGACAACATAGAGAACCTCTGAAGGATGAGCCAGACTTGCAAGCTAAATTTAGGGATTATGCTGTATATTTGCATCTACCTGAGTGGCTTTGAGGAATCACACCCTAGAGAATTTTGATTGAGGTGTTTGTCATGAGCTACAAATTAGACAATTTAAAGAAAATACTGTATTCCTAATTTAGAATGTAATGTATTTAAATTATTAAATCATATAGGAATGTTGAATAATCTTCTGGTCTTTGAAAAATAATGGTTGCCATCAACTTATTGTCTGGCATATTGTGTATTCAGCAGGGAAAATATATCTACCAAAATTCACAAAGAGAAAAATCACAATCACAGTCCAATAAGCCAGCCATAGTATAGTTAGTGTGTTATGTTCAATTTCAGTCAGTTTTCTTGTTTAGACATCTATCTTCTTGTAAATAACACTTTCAGTGTCACATTGAATGTAGATCTGATATTATGGCCTTTGTGTTTAACATTGTACCTCAATATTTTCCTCTTTTATGAAAACTCATATTGAAAATATGTTTTTTAATGAGGCAGTTGATAGGTTTGCTGAATCATATATTGTGCTAATGTTCTGTTTCATCATGACAAACTGTTGCAAATACAATGGCTTAAAAAATACTCATTTATTAGTTGACAAATCTCTATATCAGAAGTCAGGCACAGCACAAGTGGTCCATCTATTCAAGTTATCACAAGTATTAAATCAAGGTGTCAACCTCAATTATAAATTATTCAAATTAAAAGTGTAAATTTAATATTCTATATCAAGTAAGTGGGGGAAATCATAAATTCTGATAATACTGAAAATGGGTCAAGAAATGGCTCATAATTTTAGAACTTTCAAACATTGCTTTTAACAAGTCTAAATTGATAAAATCATTTTGAAAAATTTAGAACTAAATAAATGCATCATAGTTCTAGGTGCAAACTCCATCTTCCTGAGTACACATGTATAGTTCACATGTGTACCTGTGTGCCTGTCCTTAAATTGAAGCTTTCCAATGTCCATCATAGTAGATTAAAGAAAAAAATCTAAACTATTTATTACTATGAAATATTCAAATGAATCATAATTGCTCACATTATAATTGTGTGCAACAATATGTATTATCAGAAAAAATAAATATTATAATAATGTTCTCTCCTTTGTTTTGCTTAAACAGTAAATGTGGATGTCATTTACTGATATGGAGAAAACTGGTAGGTGGGAAAATTTGGGGTGATAATTGATGACCAAAGACTACATTTTACTAATCTTAGTTTTTGTAATATTCAATAATTGCTATGTCACCTTAGAAATGAATTAACTTTTTCTTAGTATTCCATATTATTTTCAACACCTTTTGTTGGACTATCATGTGTCACACTGATACTCAAAAAATGAGTGATGCAATTAGAGACTAGTTAATATTTTCACCATCTTCTTACTTAAAGTCAGATAATGCTTTTCATAATGTAAACTCTAAGGTTTTCCTTTTGCTTGGAATTAAATGGAGTTTTTTAAAAAAACAAAAAGTTGCATTTTATAGAACTATAGAATTGTAGCTTCCTCATCTGGAAAGCAAGAAAAAAAACAGTACTTATCAATAGTATTATTGTATATAAATGATAGCTAAATGATACAATACTTCGAGCACTGAGTATCCCCATTATATTTTATATATATCCCCAATATAATTGTCTGAGGACAAAGGAGACATAGAGGGAAATCATGAAAAAAAAATTGAGCGGGTTATAGTAGCCTTATGATAATGGCAGAAGGGGCTTTGAGAGGTTAAATACTTTTAATACATAAAAAAAGAGAAAATTTCTTTGGGGTAAAATGCATTATCATACCTTCACAATTTTGTATTGATATATTGAATTTTTACCGTTCTATGTTATGTCCCATTATTACAGATGCATAGAACATCTGCTCAAGAGGATCTTAAAAGTGGTCTCATCAAAAATTTTACTGATAACTAAGTTCTCTCATACCCACCATGTGATAATTTGTAAGGCTAAAAAGTTCCAAGTTTTCAAAGCCCCTTTGCCAGGCAAATTTATTTTAAAAATGGTTTCATATCCTGGAATCATTTTCATGTTAGATTTTCTTCTTATTCTGGGAGTCACAATTGTATGTTTCTAATCTATCAATATGTAGCCATTTTCCCTTTTTTCTCAAACGCCATCTTGTTCTTTCTGACTCTATTTTGATCATCTCATATCTTTGACCATAGGAAAGGCAATCAGAGAAAAATAAAGAAGGAGAAATATTCAAAATATACCACCTTCATTTCCACTGTTATCAACTATTTAATCATCTGAACTTAAGATTTCCATCTCTCTTATTAAACTATAGGCCAATCTATAAGATTAACTTTGTTGACTCCTACTTAGCATGGAATGTACTAGTAGTGTAAGTGGTTTTGAAGGCATTTTATAATAAGTGAATCAAACTGAACTTTTCTACTTAGATTTCTATAGGAACTAAAAACTACACTACTTAATGCATAGATGTATTTTAAATCTTTACTGTAAAAACACATTATTTACATTTAATCAATCTTCAACCTTTTTTCCCTCTGAAATGTCATTTTTTTCCCCACATTGTGTCATCATTTCACAAATTACTACATAACTCTTCCAAGAAAACTTTGCTGGTTAATTTAAGTGCATTTTCTCTTGCTTTATTTTCTTTCCATTTATATCATCATAATGTTTATTCAATGCCTTGCATATGATTATTTATTATGTGTTTATGTCTGTGTATATGCATGCATGTATGCATATTAGATTTTTTCTTGAATAATATTACTTCTTTAGGATAAGACTTACATGTAACATTTCTTCTGTTACCCTCCAAAATACCTAACATAACAATTAGGGACATATTTTCAGTTTTAGGACAATGGCCCTGAGAATAATGAAAGTAGAATTTAGCCTGTTGAATATAAACCACAAGGTAAATATTGTGGTTATTCAGCTTACATAGGTTTCTGCTGCCAAAAACTGCTTGATTCCAATATCCCTCAGATTGTAATAAGATGATCCTAGGTTGAATCAACCCAACAAAAGCCAGATTTTCCTGATTTATTTTTATTGATGGCTTCCTTGATAGTACTAATAAGCTCATACACATTCTCTCTCAAAATTAAAATTCTTGTTTAAATTTTTACAGTCCTTAAATCAGAGTTGATGATTCTTGTAAAATATAATTAATAAATGACTAAGAAATACTATTTTTTTGCAACTGTCAAGAAATTGTGGAGCGAGCATGGAGATATCCTTGAAGAATAGACAAATCTAGAAATTATACTCTGTTAGTGTGTATTTTATTTTATTTTATTTTATTTATTTTTTATCTTTTTGCCTTCTCTAGAGCTGCTCTCATGGCATATGGAGGTTCCCAGGCTAGGGGTCTAATCAGAGCTATAGCCACTGGCCTACGCCAGAGCCACATCAACTCCAAATCTGAGCCACATCTGTGACCCACATCACATCTCACGGCAACACCGGATCTCCAACCCACAGAGCAAGGCCAGGGATTGAACCCACAACCTCATGGCTCCTAGTCAGATTTGTTAACCACTGAGCCACAACAGGAACTCCCTGTGTCATTTATTTTAAATCTACTGCCTAACCTTGGGAACACAGATACAGGAGAATCCTGAGAGATTTTATTGTCATGGCCCACAAAGAAACCAAAGCAAAACATTTAGAGGGAAATTCCTCTTCTGCAGCAGTTGTGTGTGTGTGTGTTTTAACTCATAAAATATTAATAGATATTAATAGATAAGACCCAAACAGACTTGCAATATGATTTTGTTGTTGGGAATGCTTTACTGTGACTCTGCTTTCAAAAAGACCATTACTCAAATGGTCCAAGGAAGATGACATACACATAGATCTATAGACTGAAGGTTAGCTGATCTTGTTAGCTCAACTGTGAAGCTCGATGACCTAGCATTATCAACAGAGCTACACCAGTAAAGTTACTAATTTAAAATGATAGTTTGGAATTCCCTACGTGACTCAGTGATTAACAAACACAACTAGGATCTGTGAGGATGCAGGATTGATCCCTGGCCTCTCTCAGTGGGTTAAGGATCTTGCATTGCCATGAGTAGTGGTAGGTCATAGACAATGGCTTGAATTCTGCATTGCTATGGCTGTGGTGTAAGCCAGCAACTACAGCTCCAATTCCACCCCTAGCCTCGGAAACTCCATATGCCATGGGTGTGGCCCTAAAAAAAGAAAAAAATACATTAAAATAAAAAGTAAATGATAAATAAAATGAAATTTACCCAGACAATGACAAGGTCAGGAATACTAACACATTTATATTTCAATATCCAAATCAAAAATCTAGTTTAAATAGTCTTTTATTTCTATTATTATTTGTAATTTAAGGTTATTTTAATAAAATAAAAGAGTGAACAGATGTTGGACTCTAAATTGCAAGGTTGGCATAGATTCCTGTGTTGATTTATTACTGAAAAATTCTTACAGTCCTCCAAAAAAGAAAAAAATGATTATGTCCAGCTTTACACTTTATCAATTTAACATTGATTTAATAATTTAGCCTTGATTAACCTCTTCACTGACTCTTTCACATCTTTGTTTCTGAGGCTGTAGATCAGTGGGTTCAGCATGGGGATGACCACTGTGTAAAAGACAGAGCCCCACTTGACCATGACCCATGAACTTTGGAGTTAGGAACATAGTAGAGAAAAAGGATGGTCCCATGGAAGATGGGGATGGCGGTCAGGTGGGAAGCACAGGTGGAGAAGGCTTTGTGATGCCCCCCTGTTGAGGGCATCTTCATGATAGTGATAAAAATGAAAACATAGGAAGTAAGAATGATCGATCATCAGGCTGCTTATTTCATTGAATGTGGCTGAGACTAAGATGATCTGCTGGCCGATGTGGGGGTCAGAGCAGGAAACAGCCACAATGGCAGCATGCTCACAGACAAATTTGTTTAAGACATTATTCCCTCTGAAGGACAATTCCAATAGAAAGTGGGTAAGGGTCAGGGAACAGACCATAGCCCAAGAGTATGATGCACCCACTAGCTAGGAACAAAGCTTCTGGGACATGACAACTGTGTAGAGAAGAGGGTTTCAAACTGCCACAAATCGGTCATAGGCCATCACTGCCAACATGAAAGTTTCTGTCACCACAAATAGGCAGGCAAAGAAGAACTGCATGATGCATCCAGTGAAGGAAATGGTTCTGTCCTCTACAACCAAGTTTTCTAATAGTTTGGGTGTAACGACTGTGGAGTAACAGAAATCCACCAAGGAAAGGTGGCTGAGGAAGAAGTACATGGGGTGCAGAGTCTGGGACTGAGCTTGATCATCAGGATCATGCCCAGGTTCCCCAGCACAGTGACCGTGTAGATGGTGAGGAAGACCAGGAAGAGTGGCAGCTAGAGACCTGGATAGTCCAAGAGGCCCTATAAAGTGAAAGTGACACCATCACTCTGGTTTTCTTGGTTTCTGTGGACAATGTATAAAATTTGATTCAGAGAAATGAGAAGTAAATTTTTGATACTACAGGTTAAAATGAGGAAATGTGGAGAGACCTAGTGAATATCTATAAATTGTGTTACGGAAAATACTTTGTTTCAACTTTAACATGATTTTCAAAAGCTGGCATTTACTAATATCACAGTTTTAGAAAGAGTATGAAATATGTGCAACTGGAATAATAAAATAAATTCATCGAGTTAGGGAAAACAAAATTAGAGGTGGCTCTGTCTCAAAAGATGTGACTCAGTATCTATAGCGGCAGCTGTCTTCATGAGACAGACTGACCTAATATTTTGCATAAATATGATTTTAGTTGAATTGCTGCTCTTGAGAGAAACATATTAAGAAACCATTGAGAATCTACAAGTTCTTCTCCACCTAACTTGTTGTATTGTAAGAATGTAGAACTCAAAAAGCAATTAATGACTCAACAACATGGTCAATTTTTATTTTGCTGTTGTTGTTCTATTTCTGGATTTTCCTTTCCAATAACCCTGTTATGCTTAATCACACATTTCTCTCCCCTCATTTTAGGTATTTCTTGCAGAAGAACAATCTAATTCATTAGCTACATTTACTTAATTACTGAAATTATAAAAAAGCTTTCACCTCTTCTTTGGCATATTTATAATATGTTTAGAGGGCCTGGGAAATGTCATGTGCCATGGGTGAAGACAAAAAAATGAAAGGAAATAAAATAAGTTAAGAAGTGATAAAGAGAAAACGCAACCAAATGCTGAACCCAAACATCAAGCCGTCAGATATATATGCCACCAAAAACTTAGGGATGTTAACCCTAGAGAATATCATTGAAATATTGCCTAGGAAACCGCAAATAGAGCAATTAGCTTCTGTGATATTTTGTTTGCATAAGATTTTTTTCTAAAGATTGGTGAATAAATTAATCATGACTCTATATAACCCATTTCTCTTTTAATTGATTTTTTTTCCTTAACAGCTGATTTACAGTAACCCATTTGTCTTGTAAGAATGTTGAACCGGAAAATATGCTTTATCTTTAAATACTTGGAAAATACATAAATGCACCCAAAAATTAGCTGTTGGGCAGCAATCCCAAAATTCTTAGTCATTATTGAATTTCTGATTTTCCCCGTCTATATATGAATATGCATTTATCAATGTGGTTTAATTATAAAACTTACACAATAAGTATGATGTTATAATTATAGTGTTCCTTACCCTTTCTTTAATTTAACATTGTACTGTGAGCTTCCTTGTCTTTGAAAACCATAGGTTTTCTTAAGACAATGCTGTTTGAATTACTATTCCAAATATGAGCACAACTCTGCTTAATTCTTATATTTATTATTGAAATTGAAAAAATAAAGCTAGTACTCTGGTTTTTAATTTATAGTCTAGCTTTGTGGGAAGGAAAACATATTTACTATTTAAAAAACTGCCATATCTTAACATATAAATATTTCAATATCAGTGATTTGATTTAATAGAACAGGTATCAGCAAGCTTTTTTTTTGGAAAGTGTCTTACAGTAAATATTTTTGTCTTTGTGGGCTAAAATTTCAAGTATTGAATTCTATCTGATTTCAGCTACTCAATTCTGCATCCTATAGTATGAATGCAGCCATAGGCAATACACAAATCAATAAACATAACTCTTCCAATAAAATTTTATTTATGAAAATGGTAGGCCATATTTGGTTTGTAGGTCACAGTTATCAGCCCATGCAATAGAATGTTTAAGGTCCAATATTAGCTTCAGAGCAGTAGGTGGATGTCCTCTGAGTGGGGATGGAGAGACCTAGGTTTCCTCCAAGTTGTAGATTATAATATAATGATTGTTATCATTTCATTATAATATAGTGGTAAAATGATAATTTGCTTTAAAAATACTACACATCTGCATTGTCACTGTGCATAATGTTTTTGTTTATTTTTATTTAAGTTTTTGCCCAGAATGTTAAGAGTGTGTTTCACATATTGAGATACTTGAATAATGTCCAAGATATTTGCTGATTGACTAAATTACCATAGGACTTTGAACTTTGAGTGGAACTGATCTCAGAGAGACAGCAGTGAGTGATGGCTTGGAGTGATGTCTTACTCTGTTCAGGAGTTGAATTTGGGCAGCCTGGATGAACACCAGGAATGCCAGTCAGTAGAATAGCTAGAGGCTGAAAGCAGAATTGCCCTGATTCTTGTTCTCTCTTGAAAGCAGGAATGTTTCAAGGAGGCAAAGACCATAAAGACAGGTACAAAATGTATTGTTGGAAACACAGTGCAACACGTGGGAGAGCACACAGAGAAGTCGTCGAATGCAAAGCAGTAATCCACACCCAAAGGAGCATCCCCCTGAATGTAGAGTGCACCAGAGAGATGATATAAATCACTTATATAGGACAGTTATTCCAGGTCTTTGTCTTCCTTTGAGCAATTATCTTGTTTTATCTTTCACACCTGACCAGACCCTGGGCCCTCCTGTGATCTGTGTGCACATCTTCAGACCAAGATGGATTCTAAAGCAAGGCATGGTGGAAAGGTAATCTCAACTTGTTATGGCCTGGCACCCCTTCCCTTTCTGACCTAGAGGTCATGTGTATTTGGGGTCTCCCTGACCCTGAGGATGGATAGTATGTGACTATCTTGGTCTTTTGTCCAAGCCGGGCTTAGCACCTCTTTTGATCCTGTCATTGCCATTGTTTAACACATTTACAGAAGACATGTCACACAAAACTCTTCACTAGACTTGTACACAAGATTCCAACTCTCTCAGATCCTTCTTCTGCTAACACTCATACAATAAGAGTCTTACATGTATATTTTCATATGGACCCTAATAATCTCATTTTCTCATACATTCACAATTGATAAATCTTCAAGAGATTAGACCAAATATTTTATCTCAAGGAAAATCTTACAAGAATTTAGAGTCCAATAAAATATAGGCCTTTGTTATTTATTAGAGGAATAGGCTTAATAAACTCAAGATTGAACTAAAAAAGGACTTTTTTTCCAGGTTATGTGGTTAATAACATGAACTACATGTAGACTAGGAATGACGTAATGGATTTCATTCTACTGGGACTCACACAGAATCCATAGGTGCAGAAAGTCATATTTGTTGTGTTTTGGGTCATCTACACTGTCTCTATGGGGGAAATGTGCTCACCATGGTCACCATCACTACCAGCCCATTAATGGGGTGCCCCATGTACTATTTCCTGGCTCATCTCTCTTTCATCCTTGCTTGTTATTCCTGTGTGGATACCCCTAAACTGGTTGTAGATTCGCTCTATGAAAAGAAAACAAGCACCTTCAATGCATGCATGATCCAAGTCTTTGGGCAACATTTCTTTGGAGGGGCTCATCCTGCTGACTGTGATGGCCTATGACCGATATGTGGCCATCTGCAAGGCCTTGTACTATGCAACCATCATGAATTGGCAGCTATGTGGCCTGCTGGTGGGAGTGTCATGGGTGGGAGGCTTTCTCCATGGTTTCACACAGATCCTTTTCATCTTTAGATTGCCCTTCTGTGGTCCTAACGTCATAGATCACTTTATATGTGACCTGATTCCTTTGCTTAATCTGGCCTGCACTGATACCCACACTCTAGGGCTCGTTGTTGCTGCCGTCAGTGGATTCATCTGTCTGTCAAACTTCCTACTCTTGGTTGCATCCTATGGGGTCATCCTTCAAACCATAAGGGCCCAAAGCTTGCAGGCCAGATGCAAAGCCCTCTCTACCTGTGTCTCCCACATCGCAGCAGTTGTCATATTCTTTGTGCAGCTGCATATTTGAGTACATGCGACCAGCAGTTACTTTACCCATTGATAAAGCAGTTGCTGTATTCTACACTATGATAACTCCCATGTTAAACCCCTTAATCTATACCTTGAGAAATGCCCAGCTGAAAAATGCCTTTAGGAAACTCTTTAGTGGGAAAGCCATTTCAAGTGAAATAGAAATGTGCCTAGAACCCAAATTTGAGTGAAGAGAGCCAAGGGTCATAAGGAGATTTTTGTTAATCTCTGCAAATACAACCTAAGAGATAAATAATAATGAAATCACTATGAAGCATAGATTCTGCACAAGGAGGAGTTAAAATGGGTACAAGGAAATGGAGCAGAACAAAAGCTAGCCCAGTGCTATTCTCTAAATATTTTGAAAATTCCTTCAAATTGGGGCACACTGTAGCTAAATTCATCAATTCATCTGGGTGCAAAATTTTTATTCTTTTTTTTTTCTTTTTGCCTTTTCTAGGGTTGTACCTGTGGTATATTGAGGTTCCCAGGCTTGGGATCTAATCAGAGCAGTAGCCGCCAGCCTACACCAGAGCCACAGCAATGCGGGATTCAAGCCATGTCTGCAACCTACACCAATGCAATGCTGGATCCTTAACCCACTGAGCAAGGCCAGGGATTGAACCCAAAACCTCATGGATCCTAGTAGGATTCATTAAGCACTGAGCCATGATTGGAACTCCCCCAAGTTTTTATTCTAATGCAACAACGTAAAGTCAATAAAAATATATACTGAGGTTTAACAATAATCTCTGTTACAATCCAGAGAGTTAGGTAGGTAGACACTGCTATTATTGCCACTAAGAGCTGAGAGAACAAACCGAAATGAGTAAGTTCCAAATCAGAAATACTGAAGAACCAGTAATCATAATATCACTGATTGCTCAGACTACCATCTTTACTGCTATGACACACTGTCAGGAAATGATGACAAAAAGTTAACATGATTAGAATAGTCACTGTTATTAGCAATGGACTGCAGGACTGTGCTGGACCATATACATATGTAATAAATAAACTAACTTATTACATATATATCATCATAGGAAGAAATAAATTATTTTCATAGCATGTATGATGTTACACTATATATGCATATCTATTAGCATATATACTATTACATAATGTGTTGATTACATATATCTAAATTCCAACAACTTTGTTAGTCAATCTGTCCATTTTTAAATATCATGGTTGATGGTTAGATATTTTCTGTACATTGTGCTTTGTAACTCCTTTAGGCATATAAGAGATATGGGCCATTTAATCTCAAAAACATGAATAATGAATATTACATCATATTTCCAAATTTCCTTATATCACTAAAAATCATTTTGTATTGTCCTTGTCACCATCTTATAGTAAAAAATAAGTAATATTTTGTTTGACAGGAATTTTATTAAATTCATTAAATTAATATTTTGTTATGAATTTCAATATATTAAACAATCATATTGAAGTTCCCTCTCTGGCACAGTAGGTAAAGAGTCTGACTGCAGTGGATCAGGGTCACTGAGGAAGCACAAGTTTGATCCCCAGTTCAGTGGATTAGAGGACCAGGCATTGCCACAGCTGTGGCTGGGATTCCATCCCTGGCCCAGGAACTTTCCTATGCTACAGGGGCCGTAATTACAAGAAGAAACAACAAAAACAGTCATACTCCGAAAGTATATGCCCACTTGAAAACATGAGATTGAACAAGTAGAACATTTGTGGGTAATCACAATTAACAAATGAATAAATATAAGTATAAAGTGGGAATAATATTATAAAATATAGAAAAAGTACTTGAGCCTAGGAAATTCTTTCTACCTTTATCTGAGACTTTTACTTATATCTCTTCTGAAACCACAGTTTGTTTTCCTTACTGCTTAAACTAGGAATAAGGAAAAAAGTGGAATCTGCGTGTGTCATTTTATGAAGAAATTGTTTACCTGATAACTTCCCAGCCCTTAGCAAGATTTCGTCACACTATTAATGTGGGTTTTTCCTCTATTTCTATGTTCATCAGTTGGCTTTTTGGTAACATTACATCATGGAAAGCTGTTTTTGACATATGTAGCTTCATATATGCAATTTCTGCAATTTTAGAGTAAATATATTCCATTCATTGCTTTTGTTTTTCATTCATTAAAAAACACATATTTTGTGTTCAAGGATTCTAGCAGGCACATCAATAGTTGCTGGGGCTTTAGTAATGAATAAAGAAAAAAACCTGAGTGATGCTTTAACAGAGGGACCTCAACAAAGGAGTAGAAAATGACATCACAGTGTTATAACCTGTAAGATAATAAAACACAGTGTGTCATTAAAGTCTGTTGGGAAGACACCCAACACAGACATGGTGGGTCAGAAATTTTATTGGATGAAAAGACATCAAAATGGGATGCAATCAATAAAGTACAATCAGAAGAATGAATAACCATCAGGGAGAGTAACAGTGTTGCTGTGAGATGGAATATATATCAAAGGTGAGCAGGTGAATACAAGAATGCAGAAGTCCTAATAAATTAAATATTCCTGTGCTTGTTAAATCAACTGTTTATTCAAAACTTAATTCCCAAATGTCCACTGTATGCCAGGGAACATGCTGGACACTTAGCTCATAAAGGGACAATAGTACATTATGAAGTTGGAGAGAAAGGAACAGAGAAGGTCAAGGAGCGTCTCATAATTGTTTGAAGGTTTAATGCTAATTACTCTAGGGAAAGTTTCCAGCATACATATTTTTAAACTATAAAATGATCACATTAGCTTTGAGTTTTAGAATGACAATTCTGGCTTCAGTATAAGGAAAATAAATTGAAGGAACCAAACATGCAGCAAAGGGGACCTAGAGGTTACTGTAATGATTTCAGTGTAAAAGAACACTGGAGACTTGAGCTTTGCCAGTGATGATGCGGAATGGGAGTGAAAACAGCTGCTTCTGGTCAGATCTCAATCACTGGGCCCCAGGAATAGCTGCTGTGTGTCCGCACTGCTGACAGCCCACTGCCCTTTCCTTTCTGGATGACTGCATTAGAGAAAACTGGAACTACCCCCACTTAGGGATCATGCCCATGTATCCAAGGTTGCACCAGTGGGCAATGAATGATTGACGCATGGTGGAAAAGGCCTGGTCTCATGCCCATCACTGGAAAGAGCTCTGCCATACAGTATATACTGCAGAGTTCCACGTATCCTGGCTGAAGCCAAGTATATCCCCCTTTTCTTCCTCTCACAGGCAGTTTCCCTCCTAACTTCCACTTACAAATTACTTTCATAAACATTTGTTCCAAGAGTCTGCATCTAGGAAAACCAAATTAAAATGGAAAATTGAGAAAAGTTCAAGAAATATTTAGGAGTTATAAGTAAAAGGGCTTGATAGAAAATGATGATGTAAGACAGAAGAATGATGAATTAAATCCATATTCTGCTTTGGTTCATTGGATGCTTAAGGAAGCAGCAAAAAAGGAACCGAGAGAAGATGATGCCCTTTGTCAGTGAAGAGGTCTCTCCACCCCAGTGGACATGGCCACTCACCCTCTGGCTGAAGGATTAACCCTTCCTTGCCTGAAAAACCTGTCATGAGCTCCCCTGTAACAGTTGCCATGAAAGGCAATGCTGATTCTCCTCAGGACCCACGATGGACTCCCTAAGGTGCTCTTCATTCTTTAACCAGGAAACAGTCCCAGCAGACCCCTAAAAGCGAGATACAGTGTGACACAAGAGGGATGCCCTACACTCCAAAATAACACCTTGAGTTCTCTAATTTATACAAACAGAAATCCATGGATTATATATGAGAATGGATATCATAGTAAGAAAAAAAAATTTGAACTAGGCTTGACTTGTTGGTATGGACACAAAAGCAGAGATCCTGCTTTTTCTTTTTCTTTTTTTTTCTTGTATTTTTTAGGGCACACACTGGTGGCATATGGAAGATACCAGGCTAGGTGTTCAATCAGAGCTTTAACTTCAGGCCTACACCACAGCTCACAGCAATGCTGGATCCTTAACCCACTGAGCGAGGCCAGAGATCACACCCAAATCCTCACAGACACAAGTGGGTTCGTTACTGCTAAGCCACAAAGGAAATCCCAGGTGTGTCTTTTAACACTGATGCTGGGGGAGTCATGAAAAGCACTAACAGTCTGCAAGGTGAGGAGGAACACATGAACCAAAGGTGACCCACAGTGAATGGCTTAGAAATGCCAGACCTGCCTTTGTTTAATGCTGAGAAAGACAATAAATGGCATGGGTAAGTTGGAATATTTGAGTCAATACATCAATTAAAATCTACTCAGCCACCCTGGGATGATCAATACCCAGAGAAAGAAATCTGTATAGGAAACCTCAACATTCTTGAAAAGGCCTGTGATGGCCCTTTTCCATGGGCTAGACCATTAGTGGAAATTATGGCCACTGATTTGGGAAATCCAAATGACTGTAACTTAATGAATGTAAGTAATTTCAATGAAAGTAACTGAATCCCAGGTCTGAGTGGCCAAGCAATGGCCATTAATCCCAAAGGGGGTGTGGGCCTGGTCACCATAATGGACAGCAGAGTCAAAACAACAGGCAGAATAAAACACATAAGAACACTTAGAGTGTTGTCCAGTTGATCATGGCATCCCTAGAAGTGAGACAAATAATAACCGTAATCAATTCTTAATCCATCTATGTCAGCAGAAAATCTCTAGCTGATGGCAAAAGCATGCTAACTGGAATCGCAAAAACAGATATGCATGGCTTTGAAATCAACTCTTGGACATATAAGTATTAGAATTCCATGAATATAGAGGAAATTGGAAGGACCCTCATACCTTGCTAACAATTTACAATGTATCATTCTCCTAGACTTCTCCAAAGGGACAAATGGCATTCAATCAGAGTAACTGTCCATTGTGGAAAAGGAAATAATCAGAACTTCTAGGACTACTGACATTGATCTGAAAATTATATGAGGAGATCCAAAATAATACTGTTGTCCAGCAGAGTAGTAACTGATAGAAAATTTATGGTTTTTGCAACTTTAGTTCCGGTCCATTTACAGTGGGTCCATGGTCACAGAACCCATGCTGTGATTATTTCCCCAGTTCCAGAACACATAATTGGAACAGGAAAATTAGCAATGGGCAGCATCCCCACACTGATTCCTTGACCTGTGAATAAAAGGGCAGTCTAGGGGGAAAGGCAAAGGGAGAGGTGTTACTACTGGAATGAGTCGGTTCTTCACTACATTATAAGATTTCCTTTAGGTATTGAGCCACAACGCATGTACTAATTCATAAACTTTTATTTTTCGAGTGATTTTAGGTTCACAGCTAAATTGAGAGAGAAGTTCAGAGACCATATAGAGCCCTTGTTTCCACACTGTGACACTCTCCTCATCAGAATGATACACTTGTTAAAATCAAAGGAACCTATACTGATTCATCATGACACCCCAAATTAACGGTCCCTCTAGGGACTGTACATTCTATGGGTTTTGACATATATGATGACAACATCCAAAATGGTCATAACATACAGAGGAGCTTTACTCCGTATAATTCCTCAATGCTCCACCTATTCATCCCTCCTCTTTTCCAAACCCCTTATGTTCACTGATATTTTTGCTGTCACCATGCTTCTGCCTTTTACAGATTGTCATATAATTGAAATTACACAGCAAGGAGTCTTTTCAGTTTGGATTCTTTATATCTGTAATATACACTAAGGTTTCCTGAATGTATTTTCATAGCTTAATAGCTCATTTCTTTTTAGATTTGAATGCTATTCCATTGTCTGACTATGTTACCTTTTATTTATCTATTTACCTACTAATGAGTATCTTATTTTTTTTCCCAGCATTTGGTACACATGAATAGAGCTGTTACAAACATCCATGAGCAGAAAAACTGCTTTTTTGTTGTTTTTATTTCATCTTGTGTCTTAATCTGTTTTTAGGCCACATCTCATTTGTCTTTCACTAGATTTTTTTTATTTTATTTTCCCACTGTACAGCAAGGGGATCAAGTTATCCTTACATGTATACATTACATTTACATTTTTCCCCCACCATTTGTTCTGTTGCAACATGAGTATAATCTTAATATTAATTGTTGTTGATTGAATTTTAAAAATTTGTATTTTTTCATTTCATAAATGTACAGATTAATTTATAATGTAAACTATATTATAATTATAATAAAATCCTATAGATTTACAAATTACTACTTTTAATGATTTTAAATATATAAATATGACTTTGAAAATAAAATATTTCATTGCCATTAATAATTTTTTTTTTATAAAACAAAGAAAGCTAATTGACTTAAGACAAGAAAAGATTATTTTGCATATTTTTCAATTTTTGTGGCTATATGAATTAGGTCAACTTTCCTTCTTTTTATAGAGTCAGATTCCCTGATTTTTCTAGGAATGAATCCAAAAATAATCCACCCAGATTGGGCTGCCAAACATTAATTTGGGTAGATATATGCTTCCTTGCTTGTGATCAAACACTGCCAACCTGTCATAGTAAACCAGTGTAACTGTTGTTGCATTCAAGGATAATTGAGAAATATACCTTAGGAAAGAATGGCAACTAATGACGTCAAGTGTAAAAAATCATCAGCAAATTATCATATTTATATTTCATGTGTTAATACAATTTAAAAATACATACTAATATTGAAGTCTATGGCAAGTGGTAAAGAATAGGTACAATTGTGAAATTGCCCAAATATGTTTGACTTTTGCTAGAAATTTCATGAAAAAACCAATGTCAATAAAAGGAGGTAATGCGATGGTAACTTTTGGTCAGTTATCTCTCGGTGGCCTTTGTTTCAATATTGAATAAAGGAAAATTTCATGGATTTTTGTCTTTTGTATCTAATGTGTAATTTTAAGACTATTTAATCATGTAAACTAAGCGTAGGATAGAAATACTTCACTTCTGGTGGCCATTTTATCCACTGATAAGATATTCTCTCTCCACAGTGGGTTTGCAAAAGCCAGCATACCTTGTGTATGACAGTCATATCTTGGCCCACAGGTGTCTGTTTTGGAAAACACTGAATGCCTTGATAGTCAGGTATAATTCTCAAACTAATTGTTTAAGCTTTCTAAAGTCTCTTCTTAAAATTAGGATATCATTACATAATTCATAAGTTAATGAGGAATATGAAATATCCCAGGGACAGATCTCATTCATAACACACAGTTCTTTTCTGCTCACACTCTCTCTTGTTTGAGTGAGCAGTTTAGCAACCAAATTGTCATGCCTACATGTAAACCTAAGTATAACAGAAAATGTTTTAAAAAAAAATTCAACCATAGTTTAAACATGTGCAGTGAGATACACTTCAATTTCAATAATATGATCATGAAAAAATTTAAATTAGTTTGGTGATAGGCCAGTTATCTTAGGACATTTTTTTTTGTCTTTTTGTCTTTTTGTTGTTGTTGTTGTTGCTATTTCTTGGGCTGCTCCCGCGGCATATGGAGGTTCCCAGGCTAGGGGTTGAATCAGAGCTGTAGCCACCGGCCTACACCAGCGCCACAGCAACGCGGGATCCGAGCCGCGTCTGCAACCTACACCACAGCTCACGGCAACGCCGGATCGTTAACCCACTGAGCAAGGGCAGGGACCAAACCCGCAACCTCATGGTTCCTAGTCGGATTCGTTAACCACTGCGCCACAACGGGAACTCCTCTTAGGACATTTTTAACACATATCGCTTGCCTGAGTTTTCTGGCACTATGAAATAGACTGAAAATATTTATTTCTTTCCTAGGCTTGAATAAATCTTTTACATGTTTCATGCCATCAGCACAGGAGCAGAAGCTCTTACATTTAACTTAAATTTGTCAGGAGATATTTAGTTTCTCTCTTAATGTATTAAAATGTAGCATGTTATAAATTTATGTTGGTTGATTCATGTGAAACTATTCTATGTAAGATGGCAGGTATTTTGAAATGGAAAAGTCCTTAATATTTGTAGATATTCAATCCCAAACCGAGCCTTTTCTTAATAGTAATATGGAAGAATTTATATAAGATGATATGAGACCCAATGAAATTCACTGCCAACTTGAAAATGCTTTCATGTGAAATTTTATTATTAATATTTTTCATTTAAATAATGCATGATTAAAACTAAAGTATGCTCTAGCATTTTTATACTAATCAAATGATCACATGCTATAAGAGAAGTAAAACCTTTTAGAAGGAATTTATAGCAAAAATATATACACAACATAAATAAGCCTAATGCAAGCCTGGTTGATGGGACACTTACCATAACAGTGACATGGATAATTCACTACCTACAGACCTGAGTGGCTGTCAGGTTAAATTGAGGATGCATCAGTAATATTTCCAGCTGATGCCCCCAGATACTTACTCTGCCAATTTGTTTCCAGTATAAACAGTTGGAATTAAGTGCAGAGAAATGAAAACCAGTTAACTCAAACACATTCAGATTAGTTTTCTCAAATATTTTGTAAACTCAGCACATCTTCAACCTTCAACCAGGGATTCCATGGAAAGTGGGCTTAACATTTCACTAAAGTGATCAGTGATGCAAGAAGTATATCCTTATCCATCAGGAAAGCAGCCTACTAATTTGGAATGTTGATTTGATCTCAATACTAGCTGACTAAATAATAAAGACATTTTCAAATTCTTGAAAAAACAGCACCAGTATATAGGTCCTAGATGTCATCTATTTCATGCCAATGTCTGAAGAAAATTGGTTAGGAAGAACAGAACAGAAACTTAAGCATCTAAGCAAAAATTAATAGGTCTTTGAAGGTTCTAAATAATTATGTTCCCAAAGCATTTCTAAACAGATCAAGGCCAAATGTTGCCAAGCCACTGTCCATGGTAATGTTCCTGGGTCCCCAGTTTGTTTACTTTCCACATTTATCTCAACTTGCCTTAGGCATTTTTTTTCTCTGGGGACCCCCAAAGCTGTAGTCAAGAGCAGTTCATCAAACTGTCTGCCTTGTGTTCTTCCATCATTCTGAAGAACAGGAGGGAATTAGTACAACCTGTAAGAGCATTAGGTTGTCTTGCAATAAAACCAGAGATGAAATAGGACAAAGAGAACCAAACATGGGCAGTTACATTCTCAATATGGACCATTATCAAGATCCTAGGCATACAGAGTAGATAGATCAATAAATCCACAAGGTGCCAAGTCATACTTGGTACAAGGTTCCTTGTTTCTAGGGACTAACATTGTCAGAATAGATCAGTGGGGAACGGGAGAAAAAGAAACAAAAAAAGAGAAGACTAAGCATTCTTTTCTGCATAAACATGGTAGGGAGGAAAAGGATGCATCATTAAGTGAAAGAGATGGAAAATGCAGAGGACGGGAGCACACAAAGGACAGCATGGCTTTTATTCCCTTTTGCACTTTGTTCTTTTGTCACTGAATAGCCACAGATTATTTAGATTCAGCCTCATATGCCCACAATGAAGTTCACTGAGTCTCTCTCTCTCTGTCATATACATATCCATACACTGAATCATTGCTTACACGTTTAAAAGTTCAGGAAGGCATATTCTATTCTGTCTAATCTGGCTCAGAGCAAATGACTTGGCCAAAAAATAATAATAACAAGAATATATTGACAGAGTTCAATGTTTATGTATTTTTGTATGTTTATATTTATTGTATTTTTGATACTTATGATAGTATTTGATATATTATTAGCTCTACTATGAGAAAACAACACTGAAGATTCTTAAGATTCTAGCTTCAAACCAGTAACCCAGTAAGCAACAGCAGCAAGAAAATGCTAGATTTAATGCTTGCTTCCAGTTTAGTTGTCTTAAATAAATGAACAATCTAGTACTTCAACGTAGGGGAAAACAAAATCTGGAGTTTTACTGGTTGTCCGCCTCAACACTATGCTCTATGTTGACCAAGCTTTTACTGAAACTATCCTGTATCAATCTATATTAAGAGACAGCTGGTCACATCTTGAATCTCCATCTTCCATAAAAATAAATTTGACACATAGAGACACATATATGTGTCCCATTAACATCCTCAAATCCTGAATTCATTTCTGGTCATATAACTCATTCTGACACAAACTTAATTTTGAAAATGTCACTTTTTTTAATATACCAGTATTGGTACCATACATAAACTATTTTCCTAATCCAGATCATCTATTTTTTAAAATTTTTATTGTTCATGGTAGTTACTATTGCTTTCACTTCATGTTGTTTTTTTTTTTTAATTTCTATACTTATTTAAGTGATGTACTTTCCAATTGTGATGTGCTCTATCCTGGATATTCCTCTTATATAGGGAAGATCAATCACTAATATTTTTAAGTTTAGTATCATTGTATTTTTTTGTGATTTATTCATATTTTTTAGTTTTTGCTTGTATGGGGAATTATTTATCTATCTTTCTATTCGAAATGATAATCTTGATGGACAGAATATCCTAGGTTGCAGATTTTCTCTTTCAGGACTTTGAATAATTCTGACCACTGCCTTCTGGCATGCAACTTTTCTGTGGAGAAATCAGCCAATAGCCTATTTTGGGTTCTCTTGTAATTACGCTTTGTTTTTCTCCTGCTGCTTCTGAATTCTCTCTTTATCTTTAAATTTAGCATTTTAATTATAATACGTCTTGGTGAAGGTCTAGTTAGGATCATCTTCTTTGGGACCTTCTGTGCTTCCTGTCCCTGGATAGCTGTTTCCTTCTTTATGTTTGTGAAGAGTTCAGTCATAATTGCTTCAAACACATTTTTGATCCTTTTTTTCTTTTTTTCTTCTGAGATCCCATTTATGAACAGATTGAAATGCTTTATATTGTTCCATAGGTCTAATATGTTGATTTACTTTTTTTTTAATTTGTCTTTCTCTGTTGTTGTGATTAGGTGATTCCAATTATTCTATCTTCCTGATCATGTGTTTGTTCTTCTGCATTATCCAATTTCCTATGTATTGCCTTTATCTCAGTTTTTGGCTCAGCAAATGAGTTTTCTACTTCTAATCAGATCCTTTTGATAGGTTCTATTTCCTTTCTGCAGTAATATGCATTTCTATCAATACCCCTTCTTAATCCCTTCAATACATTCATTAAGTCCTCTTTTGAACTCAGAGTCTGGTACACTGATATCTGTTTCATCATTTGTTCTTTCAGGGGAATTCTCTTGGTCTTTTAATTGAGAGTGGTGCTCTTCATTTGACTTGTGTATCTCTGACTTTATGTGTTAGGATAAACAGCTACCTGCTGTGGTCTTGAAGTGCTGCTTATATGTGGCTGTGTTCCTGCATATCTCACAGGCGTCTAATATTTTGGGTGGAAGGAATGTCTTTAATACGGATGCCTGTCACGTCTTTCCAAAATGTATGTTTGACTATTATTCCCTTGATATGGGCTATAATTGCTGCTGTGCTGACCAGAACCTGAGCTATATGTTCAAAGGGCCTCCTCTTTGCTTTGTGCTTTTTGAACCTTGTTGTGGGCAGGGTCTGATCTCCAGCTTTTGGAATAAATACCCACAGATCTATTTCTAAACTTTGGTGTGAGGTAGGTGGAGCAGTAGTGCTCCTGCTGGGAGAGGAGCCACTGAATATTCCTATAGAGGAGCTATTCTCAAGAAGTGCTTTCTGTGTGTCACTTGTCACTCGTTGTACAGGCTCACAAAGTGCACAGTTTTTGGCAATGTGCTCTTTCCAACTTAAATCAGGAGAACATGGGAAGATGGCCTGGTTGGTCCTTAGGTGCTGGGCTCACAAAGCCACTTAGGGCAGATACACTGGCACAGAACTGTTTAGGTCAGGCACTAGGACCACTGTTATTGACCACTTGTACCGACAGTGGGAGCTACTGAGTCAGCCCAGACCCTAACCCCCAACTGTGTGAGCATACCCACAGAGCCTGCAGCCACTATTCACAAACTTGCCCCAGCCAAGGGAACACCAGTACACTGCTCCAGTGTTCTGCGGGCAAGGAGTATTCAAAGCCATCTGTTATGCATCATATTTGAAGATTACAGGGCTACTGGGACATTCAGATTTCAGCCCTACTTCTGAAGTCACATGGCCTCTGGGGAATCAGCTTGGATTTCAGACCCACCTTTATGATTCGGCAACTTACCAGTGCTTGTGGGCTTCCATATCTCATGGAGCTGGAGCCATGCCCACTGTAAGACAACTGAGAATGAGGCCACTATGGTGGGTCCTACCCCTCCATTCTAGTATGCAAGTTAACAATGGCAGACTCAGGCTCCTTCTTGTACATACACCTGCGTACCACTGGGCCACACTCTAGCAACTTCAGGCCTACTTTCTGTGGCCAAACTCAGTCCTCTCCATGGGTTGGTCCTCTAAAGCCTAAGTTTCAGCTCCCAGTGCCATCCTGCACCAGCAGATGCATTTCTCAGGTTGAGGAATGCATGCAGGTGGACAAGACCCTCTCTACTGGTCTCTCTCTGTTCTGCTTGGAGCAAACTGGCTGCTGCACTCTTTTCTAAGCCTCTGAAGCTACCTTTCTGCTGTGCTGAAGTAGTGAAGGGCTTCCCAAGGGAGGGAAGATTTGTCTTTTACAGAACCTTCCATGAAGTCCAGATTCCACCCTGATCCCCCCCCTTTCCCTTTTACCCTACTCAGTAACACATTGATATTTTTTGCAATTTTGGTTTTATGAGATCTGCCAGTGTTCAATAGGCAGAATTCTATGAAAATTCTCCCACATGTAGACATATTTTTTATTTATCTGAGAGGATGTCAATTCCACACCCTTCTATCCTCCCTTCCCAATCTGGCCCTCACCATGGTAGCCTTCTTGATTCAGGGCAGAAATTTGTCAGCTGAAACCTCCACAGGAACCAAAATCTGAACTGTAATTCAGGAATTGCTGGAGGCTCAATGTGTACACTGAGTTAACTCTAGGGATTCAGTCATGAGGAGGCACCCACAATATTTTGAGATTCACCTCAGGAGATCAACCATGACCCCAGTGTAAGTGTCAGAGAAAAATCCCCTCATGTTTCAAGACAAATACATCATACCAAAAGTGAATCAAGAAAAACATATGATTTGTACAGATTAATCACTAAAATGAAATCTGTAATTAAAAAAAGTAAACCCCAAAACCAAAAACAAGCTTCCCAGCAAACAAAAGTCCAGGACCAGATGACTTCACTGAGGAATTCTACCAAACATAAAAAGAAGAACTTTCTCAAACCCTTCCAAAACATTGATGTGGAACACTCCCAAAGTAGGTTATGAAGCCACCATCACCCGATACCAAAACCAGACAAAAACAATACCACAAACAAAATTAAAGGCCAATAACATCAATAAAGATAGGTGCAAAAAATCCTCAACAAAGCACAAGCAAAATGAATCCAACAATACATAAAAAAGATCATGTACATGATCAATTTGGATTCAACCCAGGATCACAAGGATGGATTAACATGTACATCAATTAGTAATTCACCACATTAAAAAAAGAGAAGAGAAAAGCCACATGATCTTCTCAACAGATGCAGAAAAAGCATTTGATACACTTCAAAGTTCATTCAGGATAAAAAACTCTTACCTAAGTGGGTATACAGTGAACATATCTTAACATAATAAAAGCTGCCCATGACAAAACAACAGCCAGCGGAACACTCAATGGTGAAAAGCTGAAAGCCCTCCTGCTAAAATCTGGACAAGACAAGCATGTCCCCCACTCTCACCACTTCTTTCAACATATTATTATAAGTCTAAGCCACTTATCAGACCAAAAAACAAACAAACAAACAAAAGAAAAAAAAAAAGAGAGAGAGGCATAACCCTCCCAGACTTCATACAATAAATAAACCCACACAGTTACAGTCAGTTAATCCTCCACAAAGGAGGCAAGAATAAGACATGGAGAAAAGACGGTCTCTTCAGCAAGTGGTGTTGGGAAAATTGGACAGGTGCATGTAAATCAGTCAAGTTATAACATACCCTCACACCATACACAAAAATAAAGTCAAAGTGGCTTAGAGACTTAAACCCAACACCATAAAATTCCTAGAAGAGAACATAAGCAAAACCTTCTCTTCCATAAGTCATTCCAATATTTTCCTAAGTCAGTCTCTCAGTCAATAAAAATAAAATAAAAAATAAATGGAACATAATCAAGCTTACATGCTTTTGTATAGCAAAGAAAACCATAAACAACATGAAAAGAGAACTTACCAAATTGGGAGAAGATATTTGCAAACGATGCCATGGATAACTCCCTAATTTCCTCCTTCACTGTCAGAGAGAATGCAAACTGGTGCATCCAATATGGAAAATATCCAGCATGGTATTTCCTCAAAAAACTAAAAAAAATATACTACCATAGGATCCAGCAATCCTACTTTTCAGGCATATACCTGGACAAAGCTATATAATTCAAAAAGATACAATGCACACTTACGGCCATAGGAACACTATTCACAAGAGCCAAGACACAGGAACCCCTTAAATGTTCATCAACACATGAATGGATAAAGAAGGTGTGTGTACAAACACATACACACAGTGGAATACCACTCAGCCATAAAAAGAATAAAATAATGCTATTTGTCACAACATGGATGGATCTTGAGATTATCATGCTAAGTGATATAAATTGGAAAGAGAAATATAAAAAAATCAAATGGTATCACTTCTAAATGAATCTAAAATAGGACCATGAACTTATCTACAAAACAGAAACAGACTCACAGACATAGAGAACAGACTTAGAATTGTCAAGATGGCAAGATGGGGGTGGGTTTGGGGATAGAAGATCGGGGGTATGTGTTTAGCAGATTCAATTATAAATACAATTGTTACCATCAAAAGTTCCTCACCATAACAAAGTATTGGAAAGACAGACCTTTTAAGAAATTATTAAAATGAAAGTACATTTTCAGAGTGGGAGAGAGGACTTGCATGCAGGTTAGAAAAACGAGCCTGACTCATGACTCATTCTATAAGAGTCTTCATATCCTACAATGTGACCTGAGTGGAGACTCAGTTTCTTCTTCTGATTGGTATTGGGTAGGATGCCCTTATTTGAAATGGGGAAAAGGTTATATAGAGGCAGGGTGAGGAATGGGTGACCTTCCTTCTCCAGCAGAGAGTGAGCAGCCCAGGCTGGTCAAGGTGGGGATAGGGGCATTACAATGACACATGGCCAGCGGCTTTTGGGGTTAGTCTCCTTGAAGAGGATTTGAAGCCTGTAACAGAATAAAAGCAGAACAAAACACACAAAAACAAGATCTTACTGTATAACAGAGGGAACTGTTTCAATACCAGCAATCATGGAAAAGCAACAAAAAACACAATAACTTATCACCCAGAGTAACTGAAGGAAAAATAATACAAAGTGATAAGAATGTGGAGCAATATTTGTGTTGGATTCTGAACTCCCTTCTTGCGTTGAGATTTCTCTCCACATGTGTAAGGTTGCCTAATGTTCCATACGGACCATCACAAATGTCCCAGAGATAATTATCTGATCTCATTTGAGTGTCTGTTTATTTCCACGGTTCTCAAATAAATGTGAAGACTTTTTTGGGGGTCTGGATTCCAGGACTTTTAGATGGTTGCCATTCACTTTATGCCCTCACTCTTCTAACTCTTAAGAAATCAGTAACAGTTTTCCAGAAGAAAATTTTACACACCTATAAGAATACAGTTTTCTCTCTGATATGAGTTTAATAACTTTATTCCTGGTCACCATGCTGGAAGTATGCCATCCTTGCTATTTACATGGCATTTAGCTTTCTCAGAAACCCAGGTTCAGAGACAGAAACGGGGACTCACATATTGTGGTTGCAAGTGCAGGGATACAGTATCCCCACTCTAGAATGAGTGTTGCTCTATCAAGTCTGTCTCTCCCAACTATCTGCTTCTTAGACAAAGCCCTTCCATCAAAAGAGATAATTAACTCCTGGGAGAGGAAATAGCAGCTATAAAACAAGATGCAGGAACCTTTGTGGAAAGCTATTTCAATAGGCATGCCTTCTGGTGAAATGTCATTTTTGTTTACATGGACACAACAATATCCAACAAGGGTGGAATGACCAACCTCAAAGTGTTTACACACCACAGTCTGCCTCCTGCCTATGGAACCAGAGCCAGCTAGAAAATATCATTTCTCCATAGTGTTCCAGATGAATTCATTCTAAATTTAAATCCCAGATTTTCTGTGAAAACTATTCAAGGATTTAGGCCAGAAGGAGAGATTTAGACTTATAATTACTTTTCTGTTGTGATGTTGAATTATCTGAATGGTCTGTTTTTGAGTGTGTCATATCTTTCATATTGAAAGGTACTTATCCCAAAAGGAGGACAATATGAAGTTGGTATTAATTCTGAACATCCTCAAATACCACTAATATCATCAAAAAACACAGGTAAGTTTTTCAAAAGAGCTGATGCTTATTAAAATTTGTTACTGTTTATATCTAGGAATCATTATACCTCAACACTTTTGAAACATAGTAATATATCATTTCATCTTCCCCATTCTTCAAAAGATACTTGATAAATATCATTAACCCAATTTGACAGATAAAATTTGAGGTTCATAGAGATTAAAAAAATTGTAGGATCCAGCTCTCTAATACCAGATATCCTTCTTTTGCCAGGAGCTACTTCTTTGAATAAGTAAGACTAATCATGAGAGTAAAAACAGAATTTAATACACTTCACACACAAAAATAGACATACACATACTAAGAGATATAAATCATCACCCATTTATTCCAATCAGGAACATGGGGAATTCATCCCTGGATGAACTGCTATGTCTCTGTGGCATCTTTAAATGGAAAACTGGTGATGTTTCTTCCTCAGGTTATTGGACAGTTCAATTTACCTCTGCGTCTTTGCTCAAAATGTCAAGTCTTCCAAGTTTTAGGGGCACAGTAAAAAAAAAAGCAGTCAAGTTCCTTGATGTGTCCATAGCAGTGTAGTGAATATGTTCATAGATGTTTCCTCAGTCAACACTCATAAGAGTGTGTGAGATGCACATTATTATTCTCATTTGATATTGAGGAGACAGATGTGTAAGGAACCAAGAAATGTACCCTAGATCAGGAAGCTGCAAGTGCAGAAAGGCAAGGTCTAAGCTGGTCTTTTGGAGTCTCAAGCCAATATTCTCAACAAATGGGATTGTCATTTCAACATTTTGCTGAAGAGTTTGTGGGGTTTTCATGCTTTGCAGGGAGATTGGGGAGGAAAGAAATGGGGATGAAGGCAGGACAAAGATAAAATGGACCTTTAGTGAAGCAGTACTGCATAGTTATCAACATGTCTAACAATGAAATTGCTTCCAATATACTTGCAGGAAGTATTAGAGCAATCAAATTATTATGATCATGTAAAAAGTAGCTTATGACTGCAACATCATATGTTTACCTAATAATACATGATATATGTTAAGAATAAGGAGACAAAAAAGGTAAGATATATAATATCAACTGATCTTAAATCTGCCCTTTATTAGCTGTTTGATTTGGGGTAGGATTCTTAACTTGTCTACGCTTCTACCTGTAATGTTTAAATAAGGATAAAAATGGTAGTAGTAATCCTCTCACAGGTTTGTAACAAGGATTACATAATCAAATGCCTGAAAAACACTTAGAGCACAGTAAATTTTTTAAAATTTTATTGAAGAATTGTTGGTTTAAATTTTTTTAGTTAATATTTCATTAGTGTTACTATTAACATTAGTTTCCGAGATTCCCTGTAATGGAGAAAATAGTACCCTGCAGAGGACGCTATCATGCCATGTCCATGGAAATCAATCATTAAAAGTATATTAATTAGCTATTATAAAGTTATTGGTTTTTGGCAACACAATTTATTGATTCTATTTCAGTAACAACTGTATGTTTTCATAATTTTCCCATTACCAATGTCATGGTATACTTAATATCAACCATTATAAATAGCCCAATAATGAAATTCCATTCTCTGGCTCCCATTCCATTCCTGAATCTCAGCCCACTTCATCAAAGTCAGACAAATATATCTACTAGACTTACACACAAGATTCTCCCTTTTACAAAACTTATCTTCATACTTACACTCATCTCATATTCTTTAACTCACATTTTTATATCCTTTTGCACTCATACTTGAATAATCTTCAGCACATAAGAACTTTTATTTTTCTATATAAAAATTGTATAAGAATTTATAGTACAGTAAAATATAGGCATTTGTTATTTATTAGATAGAGAAACTTACTAAACTCAAGGCAGGTCTAAAAAAGGGACTTTTTTTCAGGTAATGTGGTTAACATCAACATGAAATACATGGAGAATAGGCACAACGTGACAGAATTTGTTCTACTGGGACTCACACAGAATCCAACGATGCAGAAAGTCATATTTGTTGTGTTTTTGATCGTCTACATCATCTCTATGGTAGGAAATGTGCTCACCGTGGTCACCATCACTACCAGCCCATTGTTGAAGTCCCCCATGTACTTTTTCCTGGCCCATCTCTCTTTTATTGATGCTTGCTATTCCTGTGTCAATACCCCTAAACTCATTGTAGATTCACTCCATGAAAAGAAAACCAGCCCTTTCAATGAATGCATGACCCAGATCTTTGGGGAACATTTATTTGCAGGTGCTGATGTCATTGTGCTTACTGCAATGGCCTATGACCGCTATGTGGCCATCTGCAAGCCCTTGCACTATAAAACTATCATGAATTGGCAGGTGTGTTGGCTATTAGTTGGAGTGTCATGGGTGGGAGGCTTTCTTCATGCAACCATACAGATCCTCTTCATCTTCAGATTGCCTTTCTGTGGTCCTAACATCATAGATCACTTTATGTGTGATCTGAATCCTTTGCTGGATCTTGCCTGCACTGATACCCACACTCTAGGGCTCTTTGTTGCTGCCAACAGTGGTTTTATCTGTCTGTTAATCTTCCTACTCTTGATTGGCTCCTATACAGTCATTCTGCACTCTCTAGGGACCCAGAGATTAGAAGCAAGGCAAAAAGCCCTCTCTACCTGTGTCTCCCACATCACAGTGATCATCTTATTCTTTGTTCCCAGCATATTTGTGTACATGAGACCATCAGCTACTTTACTTGTTGATAAAGCAGTTGCTGTGTTCTACACAATGATAAGTCCCATGTTAAATCCCTTAATCTATACCCTGAGAAACTCTGAGATGAAAAATGCCATTAGGAAATTTTGTAGTAGGAAAGTGATTTGAAGTGATCAATAAAATATACATTGAGCCCAATATTCTTGCAACAGATGAAAAGGTCAAAAGGAATTATTGGAAATCTCAGTAAAGAATACTTATGATAGGAGTTCTCATCATGGCTCAGTGGTTAATGAATCCAAATAGGAACAATGAGGCTGTGGGTTCGATCCCTGGCCTTGCTCAGTGGGTTAAGGATCTGGCGTTCCCTTGAGTTGTAGTGTAGATCACAGACATGGCTTGGATATGGCATTGCTGTGGCACTGGCATATGCTGGAGGCTACATCTCCAATTAGACCCCTAACATGGAAACCTCCATATGCTGCGGGAGTGAGCGTAGAAAAGGAAAAAAGGCAAAAAAAAAAAAATAAGAATACTTATGATATGAACAACAACAACAACAAAATTAACCACTACAAACCATAGATTCTAAAATAAAAGGAGAGACAAAAAAGATATAAGAAATGAGAGAAGAACCTAGCATGGGATATCTCAGCAGATTTGAAAATTTCTGCTAAATCAAAGCTAAGTTTTACTAGATTCATCATTGTGTATGGATTCATAAACTTTCATCTCAATGAAAGAAATAAGAAAGGCACTGATATGCAGTAATAAGTTCAATAACAATTCAAATAGGTAGGGACTGTTATTATCCTCTTTTTACAGGTGAGTAAACAAACAAAAAGGGGAATGGTCCAAGACAGAAATAATGACATGGCAGTAACCAGAATACAACTGACCTCTCAGACCATGTTCTTTCTTTTTATTTTTTTCCAAACTAATTTTTATTAACAGACTCCACAGTTTCTGTCTGGAACCTGAGTTCATTAATGTAAATGACAAGCAAGGCCTACAATATTTTTTTTTCCTTTTTCATGGGTCAGTTTAGTCTAGGACATATTTCTTTTTTTTATTTCCCCAATACATTATCACTTTTTTTTTTCTACTGTACAGATCATGTTCTAATCTGCTATGGTATATAGTCAGGCAATGACTACAGAAAGGTAGCATATTATACCAGTTAGAATTTATGCAGACAGAGATGGTGTTGGAGTAAATATTTATCCATCTTTCTGTCTGTAAGCACATATGCACATGCACACACAAATATGCTCATATGAATTAGTTATATATGTATATATTTAATTTTATATTAATATATATTTTATTATCCTGTTCATTATATATATATATGCTCCTAAATGAGTTATATTTAAGTAGTTATACATATAAATATATACTATATTATTACAAGTATGTATTCATTATATATGATAAATTTCTAGAAGTTATTATTAATAACTCTGCTTATTTTTATGTATCATAGTTAGTGGTAATATGTTGACTGTAACACTGTGGTATGTAACTACTTTAGGAATATAAAAGCTACAACTGTTGAACCACTACTGTATAAGTAACAAATGTTACACCATTTCCAAATTTCCTTTTAGCATTAGGAAACCTCCCTATTGTTCATATCACCAACTTAGGCTCAAAAACCATCAGAAAGATAAATGATTTAAATAAAAGAATATTTGAAGTCAGACACGAAATTCAATGTAAATAAGCACTCATGCTCCATAAAGTATATATCTACTGGGCAACAATAATTTCTGCAAATAGCATAGTGTCTGTTCCATGATGAATACTGAATTAACAAAGGCAAGGATAAAGGCAAATGCATACATTCAGCAAAATATAGAAAAAAATGGTAGTAGAGACTAGGAAATTTTTTGAATTACATATTTTCCAGAACCTGAGAAGAATTACAGCTATTTCTCTTTGGGAAACCACATTTTTTTTACTCCTGTGTAAGCTATGAATAAGAAAATAATTGAAACTTAATATACCATCATAATAACAAATCTTTTATTAATATTGACCCAGGTCTTAGAAAGATTCATCATCTTATGAACTTTGGTTGTTTTTATTACTTTTTTTTTTGTAAATAAGTTTGCTTTCTGGTAGCATTTTATTACAAAAAGCAATTTTAAAAACATGTATCTGTCTACACAAAAAGAAATTTCAGTGTTAATATATTCCATTCATTTTGTTTGTCCTTCTTTCATTCAACAACAAATATTTTTGAGACCAAGTATGAAACAGACACATTGATAACTGAGAGGTCAGGGGTAAATAAAGAGAAATACAAATGATGCTTTCACAGAGCTCAGATGCATCGAGGGAATCCCCCTCTGAAAGAGAGCAGACAATTACAACACAGTTGTACACAGGATGTCAAGCTATCCCTTTTGCGGTGAAAATACCATTGTCTGTCTGTCACCTCTCATAACCAAAAAAAAAAAAACAATCACGCCATATCCAGTTGGTCTCAGTAGTTTTTGGAGGCAAGGTATTTTTCATTTCAGACTACTGCTTCGGACCATTTTTCAGGTGACACAAAATACTGATAGTTTTGAGTGGGGAACACAAAAATAAAAAGCTCTACAACAGGGCAGAATGCCATGTAAACTTCTCTGCAACTTGAGACAAATGATCTAGTAGGTCTCTGTTTGATGTGTCAGTGGCAGATGGAGTCTTTGGCAAGCCCTCATGGGTGAACTGCCATGTAGGCACTTTAGGAACGTGGAGAAAAATCTTATCCTTTTCAAATGCCTACACTCCTTTTGAGAAATAGCTCTTATTTATTTTTTTCTTTTTTGTCTTTTTGCCATTTCTTCAGCTGCTCCTGCAGCAGGTGGAGGTTCCCAGGCTAGGACTCGAATGGAGCTGTAGCCACTGGCCTACGCCAGAACCACAGCAATGCGGGATCTGATTCGAGTCCTCAACCTACACCACAGCTCATGGCAACACCAGATCCTTAACCCACTGAGCAAGGCCAGGGATCAAACCTGCAACATCATGGCTCCTAGTCAGATTCATTAACTACTGAGCAATGACAGGAACTCTGAGAAATAGCTCTTGACCTACTAGTGAGCCTTAATGAGAGACTGAATACTTAACCATGGGCCACCAAGTCACTATGCAACCTGGGATGCCCATCATGAACTTGGTGGTATCTGGCCAATCAATGCCATTACTGTGGGTGAACACAGAAGTATCACAGCACCACATAGATGGGCTATATATGAGATATATCCTAAGTAGGATATGAAGTAAAGGTTACATGGATAAGTAGCAAAAAGGCCCATGGTCCCCACTCCTGCTACACTGCCTTCTCTCTCCATGCCTGTACCTATGGAGTCATGGGCATTTAACAATGGTCAGTTGAAAGAGGAAGTGGAAACTTGGGACTTCTATAGGGAGAGTGCTACAATGATAAGTAGGCATATACTGACAGTGGAGAGCTGAAAACTACAGCACCACTCTAGAAAAACCCTGAAGGTCAGGAGTGCGATGGAAATGCTCCCAAAGGGTACAACAATCCGTGCACCTGGTTGTTCACTTTGTTTGGGCTGAGAAATGTCCTTATGTCCAATACACACTGACTAGCTAAGGGTTTGGACTGCTAAGGGCTTGAAGGAAGCTGCCTGAAAGACTGGCCAAAACCAGTTTGGTCTACAATCAAACACTCTACATCCTGTACCCACTTGGATGAGGCACGAGGGGCAAGAATCTCAGAAATCTGGACAGGTCAGGAGTTAGGAAAGAAGAGCATTCCAGATGCCTACTTGCAATGGCTCTAAAGACTTGGAAGTACAACCTTCAGGGTGGATTCAGAGCTAAATTTAATTATAACTAGGTTATGTGGAAGAATTCAAGGAAGACCTGAAAAAAAAAGGCATACTTGCATGGACTATAAGAAGCAGCCTGAAAAAGAACTAGCAGTAAGTAACTAAAGAGCCTTTATGAAAGTCTGAATACAGCAACAAAGGTTTTGCAGTTCAAGAAAAGAAATAACTTTAAGTAAGACATATGGTGCCCTGCCCATCCTTAAGATTTAAGAGTAACTGTGAAAACGTTAAATCATTATACATATTACCTCACAACTTGATCATGGAAAGTATATTTTGACGGGTTCAGAACCACATAAAATTATTGAAAGCAAAACATTAAAGTTAGCTAAAGAATCTGGGGGACATAAAATGCTAACAGTACTTAGGAATTCAGTCAGAAAGAACTTGTGCATGTGAATGAGGGGACCACTGGCAGATCTTGAGGATATTTACTGAATAGAGACAGGACACTAGGCACAGCAAACAGGGGCTGTGAGGGTTCTTCTTTCCTTCCAAGAAAACTGCAAAGTCAGGGCACACACTTGTTCCCAAGGAAAGAGTTCCAGGCAAACCTGTAGTTACCTTCAGAGAGAAAAAGGACCAACATCTCCAACCCCTCCTCCATCAATAGATATTCTTTACACTGAAAACTATAAAGCTTTTAAGGAAATTAAATGAGACCTATGAATAGGGGAAAGTGTGAGGGTTTACAGGATTGTGGCCACCCTGGCACATGGCTGGCCAATGACCCTCTGCCATTTATCTAAGAGAGGAATTGCTGGGTCATGTGACAATTCTATACCACTTGGCAAATTTAATCAGTAGGTCCATGGTGTTTGATGTGTTGTTTGTGGCAGATGGTGATAGAAAGATAGCATGACAGTCATCATTTATAAAGACACAGACTATGCCAAAATATATCTCTGTGTGTGTGTATACAGATATAGAGTATATTAGGATATATAAAAATATCATAGTTGTACAATTTCCATGATATATGAATACATTCTGATGATATTCTGATAATAATGAATCTGACCATTTTTATATATCACAGCTGATGGTTTTGTGTCAACTGTAACACGATGATATATAATTACTTTAGAAATATAAAACAATGGGCCATTTAATATCTAAGCATAAAGTAATGAATGTTTACTGTGTTTACAAATTTCCTTTTTGCATTCAGAATCATTTTGCATCACTCATGTGAGCATTTTATACTGATAACCAATCTGAAAGAGGGAGCATTCAAATAAAATAGTATTTAATTTAGACACAAATTTCAATTGATTAAATAAATACATGGTAATACTCCATAAAGTACTAGCCTCATTGGTAACAATAGTTACTTCAAGTAGCACCATTTCTGGTTCATAGTAAAATCCCAATGAATACACTTCTATATAAAGGACCAATGAGATCCTGCTGTATAGCGCAGGGAACTATGTCTAGTCACTTATGATGGAGCATGATAATGTGAAGAAAAGTAATGTATACATGTATGTGTAACTGAGTCATATTGCTGTACAGTAAAACATTGACAGAATACTGTAAACCAGTTATAAGGGTAAAAATAAAAATCATTATGAATGAAAAAATAAAGTAAAATACAACTTGCATTCTTAAAAAATAATAAATAAATATAAAGGAGGATGAATAAATTTAATAATATCTGGACAAAAAAAAAGCAGTACTGGAGACTAGGAAATTTTCTCCGCCTTTATCTGTTTCAGAGTCTCAGATGAATTCTGGATATATCTCTTTAGAAAACCATAATTTGTATTTAATCCTATTCAATCCTGATTAAAAATGGGATACAAAGGGTAAAAAGACTCAGCAGAGTGAACGGGTATCAGTTGGAATAACAATGTTCTGAGGAGAAGTGACATATAACAAAGGATAGAAGGTATAAATAAAAATGCAGGAATTCAAATAAATGTGATACAGCTCTTGTTGTTCAATCAATTACTCAGTAAAAAGTATTTATTCAGTGTCCACTGTGTACCAGGCACCATGCTGGACACTTATCTTATCAAGAGAAAAGAGCAAGATATGAAGTTGGAGAGATTGGAACAGAGAAGTTCAAGAAGGGTCTCATCACTATGTTAAAACTTAATGCTCAGAACTATGAAGAGCATACCAGAAGGTCTTTTAAGCTGGAGAATGATGCAGATAGATTTGAGGGTAGAATGTCTAGAAAATACTGGACAAGGACATTGACCTGTAAATTATTCAAAGAGACTCAAAAAATACTGTACTCCATCAAGCAGAAGAGTACTTTACGGAAGTCTTGCAATTTTTGAAATTTTAGCGCAGGTCTCTGTAAAGTGGATCCAGGGGTCACCTAATAGGTTCTGTGTTCATTTTCCCAATTCCAGGAAGCACGATTGGAGTAAGTAGAAATATTTAGCAACTGGCAGAGGCCTCACACTGGTTCACTGCCCAGTGGAGTGAGAGGTATTATACTGGGAAAGACCAAGTGGAATGTACCACTACTAACTATTCCTAAGGAAATATGAACCCCAAAGCACTGCCACATCCTTGGAAGAAGGATTATGGAGATCAGTGCCACCACCAAGAGCTTGAATGATGCAGGGGTGGCGAGTATCAGAAGAAATTAAGTTATAAAAACCAGCTATAACCATGTAACCACCTCCAGAAATATACTCCTTCCATGTCATCTTTATTTTGAAATCTTTCTGCGTGTATTTTATACACACACATCTTTGTTTCCTTTTTCTTCTTTCTTTATCATGGAACCTGAGCTATGCTGACTTCATATCATAGTATTGAAATATTGTTAATTTCACTCTCAGTATTTAAGTTACAGCATAATCAATGACTTAATTCTCAAGGACTTTACCTTCACTTTTGGGGAAGGGCTTACTGCTATTTCATTTGTACACTGGAGAGGTGGTTCATGTTGCAGGGGATTATGACCTTAGTATTGTCTTAATTTAGAGAATAACTGTGGTTTAAGGAAATGCATCTTGTGTTGGGCTATGTCTGTTGATGACATTAACATCTGAATTTGTAGAATGAGTAAAATAGATTGTCCTCTATACCCTGGGTGGTTCCTCTCCATTCAATCAGATAAAGGCCTGAAAATAAAACAAGGTCTATAGCCCCAGATTATGAGAGTCCTTAGGAGGAAGCAGTTCTTCCTGTCTGAAGACCTGATGTTGGAAAATGAGCTCATCCTCCTTCTATAGCAGCTTCCTGGTTATGGACATGAATGGAGATATGGATAGTTATAGCACTTTCTGGCCTCTAGACTCAAACTAGGACAGTGGCTCTGCAAATTTTGTACTTGCCAGCTTCCATCATCACAAGAGCAAATTCCTTAAAGTAAATATTATATATATGTCTCTCTCTCTCTCACTATATATATATATATATATATATATATATATATACACACATATATATATAGTAAATATCATATATGTGTGTGTGTGTGTGTGGGTGTGTCTATTCAGTCCTGGAAGATATCACATTTCATGAGCTGGTAAACAGCATTAAGTTATCACAGATTCAATATAATCCATGAAACCCCCCCCCCATAACACTTTTTGCAGATACGGAAAAAGTATTCAAAACATTGATATGGAATCTAAAGGGACCCCATAAACTAAATACTCTTAAAAGTAAACCAAAGTTGGATGTCTCACAGTTTCTGATTCCAAAACATACTGTAAAGATATAGTAGTCAAAAGAGTGTGGTTCTGACATGAAGACAGGCACAGAGATAAATAGCTTAGAGAGTCCAGAAATGAACCATCTTATGAATAGTCAAATGATTTTTACATGAGAATCCAATGGGGAAAGGACAATTTTTCAACAAATAGAGCTGACAAAACTAGACATCCACATGATAAAGCATGTTGGTGGACCCTTGGGAGTTCTCTCTGTGGCCCATCAGGTTAGGAAACTGACTTATATCTATGGGGATACCAGTTTGAATCCTGGCCTTGCTCAGTGGGTTAAGGATCTGTCATTGCCACAGGCTGAGGCATAGGTCACAAGAGTAGCTCAGATCTGGCATTGCTGTGGCTGTAGCACAGGCCAGCAGCTGCAGCTCTGATTTGACCCCAAGCCTGGGAACTTCCTTTATGCTGCAGGTGCAGCTCTCAAAATGGGGGTAAAATGTTGCTGGACCCTTAACTTATAAAATACACACAATAAACTCAAAAAGTGTCCAAAATATTAAAATAACAGGTAAAACAATAAGTGCTTAGAAAAATTATACAGAAAAGACTAAGAGCATTAGACTAGTCCTTGTTTTCTCAGAACATGACACCAAAAACAAACTTGACAGAGGACAAAATAGGTAAATTGGACTATTTCAAAATGTAAAGTTCCTCTGCATCAAAGGATATAAATAGCAGAGAGAAGTGGCAACCCACTGAAGCAAACAAATATCTTAGAAGGAGTTAATATGCCAAAAATATAAGAAATTCCTCAATAACAAATCATAATCTAATTAATAGACAAAGAACTTTCTTGAAAGGACACTTTTCTAAAGAAGCCATACCCATGGCCAATAAGCATATGAAAAAGACGTTCAATATTGTTAATCACACTTGTGCATTATTTATAGAAATCCAGGTATCATGAAAGACAGAAAGGAATTCCTCTAAAAGTTAAAAATAGAATTAACCTCTGATCCAATTTTTCCACTTCTGAGCATAAGCCCAAAAGCACTGAAATCAGGAACTCAAAAGAGATATTCTATTTGTAGAACCATATTCATAGCAGCATCATTCAGATCAGCCAACATGGTAAGGAACTGAATTGTCCATCAACACATGAATAGATAAACAGAATGTGATATACAGGGTATTATGCAACATTTAAAAGAATGAGTTTCTGGCACATGCTACAATGCAGATAAAGTGAGTGAACATGTTAAATAAAATAAGCCATTCACTTTCCATAAACTTTATCTTTGCAAAATACTTATATTTATAGGTAGCCTGGAAAAACAACACAGAAAATTTCCATACAACCTTATTCAGCTTCCCCTCTTATCATCTCTTATTAGTATTGTATATTTATCATAATTAATCACCCATCACTATTACATTATTTTTATCACAAATCCATACTAACTAGATTCTTTAGTCTTTACAGATGCCCTGTTTCTCTCCAGAATCTGATTCTTGAAACCTCATTGCATCCAGTTGTCAAGATTTCTCCAGTCCCTCCAAATAGTGACAGTTTATCTGATTTTCTTTTCTGAATGACCTTGACCTTGATATTTTTGTGGAGTACTAGTCAGAAATTTTGTATAAAACCCTTCCATTAGGGTTTGTCTGATGTTTTACTCACAATTAGAGCAGAGTTATGTATTAGAAAGACCACAGGAGTTCCCATCGTGGCTCAGTGGTTAACAAATCCAAATAGGAACCATGAGGTTTCGGGTTCGAACCCTGGCCTTTCTCAGTAGTGTTAATGATCTGGCATTGCCATGAGCTGTGGTGTAGGTCGCAGACACGGCTCAGAGCCCACATTGCTGTGGCTGAGGCATAGGCCAGCAGCTACAGCTCTGATTATACCCCTAGCCTAGGAACCTTCATATGCCTTGGGTGCAGCCCTTAAAAGACAAAAACGAAAAAACAAAAAAAGAAGGACCACAGTGATACGGTACAATTTTCATCACGTTTTATCAAGTAGATTACAACTCTTGATTTTAACCTTGATCATCTGACTCAGGTGCTATTTGTCATATTTCTTCACTGTAAATTTAGTATTTTCCCTCATGTCACAGCATTGCCTTTGGAAGGAAGTTACTTCCTCACACTTAATCACTGAAGATTTTGTAGAGAGAGAGTATAAATATAAAAAATTGGGAATACCACCTATTCTCCCATATGTACTAGTAATTTCCCTAGTTATTCATTTCACTATAACTTATGAATATTTATTTTGTACTTTGAGTTAAATTCAATTCTATGTTATTTTTTCCCCAGCTTTGGGCATCAGGGGGTCTTTCATTGGGCTAATGTTTTCCTTCGGTGTATCCCCATCACTGTGTAGGGTTTAGCAGTTTCCTAATTTCTAACTCAGCAGGATGCTGCCCCAGACCTAGAACTAGCCAATTTTTTCATAAATCCCCAATTCATTATTTGGAAAATGATATTAGTAACCAATACTGGGGTACTAGAAGACCATCATTATTTTTTTTCCTAGTGAAATGATGTCACTTATGACAGATATAGACATCTTTAATTTCAAGGATAAGCCCTGTATTTTTTTCATAATATAATAAGATAGATTAAAAATGAAGTTTCATATCACATTTGGCTCATGTCTCTTAATTGGAAAGGAAGGGACACTTTAGGGAATGACCTTCCCCAAGAATTCTATATTTTGCATCATCTATGTTTAAACACTCCTCCAGAGAAGACAAAAGGGATGTGCTCCCCCAGTCAAAATCTTATGTGAGGGTGGATTTCAGAAAGTGTAGAATGAATCTGGGATTCACTTAGTCTGTCTTCTGCTGTGCAGATTAGAACATTAGCCTCCTTGTGAGATCAAAGAAATCCTGGTTCGAGATAAACAGAATTTTAGGACCTTTAAAAAAAAAAGTTCATGTGAGTAAAAAATGTCCAAATTGCCTTGGGATGAAAAGAGGACAACTGAGCATGAACCTTTGCATGAACTCCTACAAAGATGGTAAGACTTGTGTTGGGGATTAACTTAGGTTTATATAACACTTGGAGAAAGTGAATCTGTTTAGTGCCATTGGTACCTAATACATACAACACACTTGTGGACAGAGAGAAAGCTTAGGACATTTGTAGGCATGTTCTACATTCTAAAGTGTGATGATGGAAACGAAGGACATGCACAGCAGCTTCTGATGGAAATGAGCACTGCTAGGTCATGGGTATTGAAGCTGAGGTTCTGAGAGATAATGACAAGGAAATAACATCTGTTTAGGAGTTTCAGCATATGCTCCACAGACATGATGACTTGATGATGGATATAGCAGAATGCAGGCTTCCCTTTGCCTCAGTGCCACCTGAGCATAGTGTAGTGAAAAAATAGTACTAGATTATATATACAGGATATTTTCTTAATTCTTTCATTCCTTCAACAAAAATTTGTTAAATACATTCTACTGTGTAGATGCTCAAGTTAAGTAATTTATTTCAATATACATCACTTTATAGATGAAATTTGTAAAATGTAGATATCTATATATCTAAAGGTATGTAGATATAAGAATGTTATGTGAATTATATATATGTGCCTATCTATATATTTGTATAAATATACATATATAGGTAAGGAGAGATATTTATACAATATTATTAATTAAAATATACAGCAAATAATTTTTCATTTGTTTATTGAATAAGACTGATCATGGTATTCTCAGAAAGCATCTAAGAAAACCACTGAAAATTTTGTTAAAGATAGTATGCTGGTGTATGAGCTATTAAAAAGCATGGAGTTCCATAACTACCTCTTTAGTGGACACAGATCTAACTCATGCCGTTGAGTATTTCTAGTCACAAAAATATCATAGTCCTTCCTGCCTATATCACAAGACAGTTGCCATGGTTCAGGGTTATTTCAGTGTGAATAACAGATCATGCCCTAAGCTGGAGTTTCAAAAGACTTTATTTTTTTAATACAATACATGATAGTGATGTATTTCAAGCTTGAACAAAAAGTGCATCTTAAAAATTAGGTATGGCTCATGGCTCTGATACCAAGAAGGTAGTTTTTTCTTTTTCTTTTTTTTTACACAGAGACTCCAGTACATAATTTTGCTTCCATTCATCTAAATACAATTTGCTTATACATGGGTATACATGTGTATAATATGTACTATCCTGCTTTTAATTAATACTGATCATCCTAATACACAAAGCTGTCCTCCTATTTTTAACTTTCAGATGTACTTTACAGACCATGGCATATCTATCTGTTTTGTTTTTATCAATGGCTAATGCAATAGGTGGTATCAAAGGTCCATTCTGTATTTATTAAGCTCTCTTCACATGTAGTTTAAATCTGTTCTCATCTTTCTACTATAGAAAGTAGTGCAATGATTGTCTTTATCCTTGGAAATGAGAATATTTGTTGAAAATGGAATCACTAGACTCAAGTCTTCATGCAGTTGTAATACTGTAGATGCTGAAAATAACACCTTAAGAGATTGTATCCATTTATCCTCCTACAAAAATAGGTGGGATTCACAAGTATCCACAACATGTCAGAACTCTGTATCAACAGACTTTGCATCATGAAAAATACTTTAATAGATGGCAGGTGAAAAAGTTATCAAAATGGAGACAGTGTAAATGTATTTAGATGTGAATGAAATTGAACATTTTCCCATGCTTAATTCTTATTCATAGAGTCTCTGTTAAAATTAATTGTTGTGCCTCATTTAGTTTACAGTATTTTTTCTAAGATTAATAAGTGAAATCCATTTATACTTGAAAATTATGCTTCTGCCTGGTATAAGTTGTAAATATAATATACCTCTTTGGTAATTATAATTTGTCATGGATTATGTTACAATTTGGAGAATATAAGGGCACAAAAAATTTGTCCAATGTGTGGCATATATAGCTACATATGAATAAATTGTGTCTTTTTGCTTTTCCACCTCTCTTACTTGAAAAAAAGAGTACAAGTCATTAAGGATGCATATTACAAGAATTCTACTGAAGTTTCAGATATGAATTGGAACTTGTTCTCCCTCTATTTTCTTCCTTTAGTGAGCCCTTGTGTCATAAGAAAATATATTAGAACAAAAAATAATGAAAAAAGGGATACATTTAACTTTAGACAACATAATATAATTTTAAATAGGGTCTCCTACTAATAACAGAAGCTGAACTTAAAATTGTAAACAATAAGAAAGTTTTGAGAAGTAAAGTAAAAACATAAACTTAAAGTAATAGATTCAAATAAATCTCGTGATGGGATGGAACACTGGCTTGGCATTCATTGATAAAAATTTGTTTGTTTCTTTCGCTATACCCTACCTTCTATCCTGTGTGTGTGTGCATGCTTATGTTTTATTATTGCTGACACTCTGAAATATTTAGACAATTATTCCTCAATACAATATTTACTTGAAGAGTATTTTATCGCTGTGTGCTTTATTCAAGATGTGAAAACACATGGAGTAAGTTATGGAAAAATTTTCTCTACTGCTGCAACAGAAAGCCCTAATATTGCTATGTCCTTGATAAAAACTGAAAAGAAAACCTTCAGCTGGAAAAGTTATTCACGTATGCCAAATTAAAAAAAAGTAATAATATTCATTGTCTAAAGAATCAGTGACTTTTTCATTGTGTTTCTATTTCTTATATCATTATTTACATATACAAGCTTGGAAAATGGTTGAATAAGTATTATGATTTCCATCGTGTTCAGATAAAATTGGGACACAGTAGGAAATAAGTACCCATTAGAAAGTGGCATTTCCACATTCATGTGTATATATTTGGCCACCAACCATAGTATTCATATCATAATTTTACTTTCCTTTCTCCTTTGTAGATTTGTCTAAACAGTTATTTCTCCTCATTGAGTGAAACAATGCAGCAAAACAACAGTATGACTGAGTTCATCCTGTTAGGATTGACACAGGATCCTAAAAAGCAAAAAATGGTGTTTTTGATCGTCTTCATTTTCTATGTGGGAACTCTGGGGGGCAATTTGCTTATTATTGTGACCATCAAGTCTAGCCAAACACATGGAAGCCCCATGTACTTCTTCCTATTTTATTTGTCCTTGGTTGATGCCTGCTTTTCAACTTCCATAGCCCCTGGACTAATTGCAGATTCTCTGTCTAAAAAGAAAATCACATCTTACAATGAGTGCCTTACTCAGGTCTTTGCACTGCATTTATTCAGATGCATGGAGATCTTTGTCCTCATCCTCAAGGCCATGGATCGCTATGTGGCCATCTGCAAGCCCTTGAATTACCCAACTATCATGAGGCGCCAGGTCTGCATCATCCTGATTGTTGTTGCATGGATAGGGTCTTTTATATATTCTATGGCTCAGGTTATCCTGGACTTGTGATTACCTTTCTGTGGATCCAATCTGATTGATCACTATTGCTGTGATATGCAGCCCTTGTTGAAACTTGCCTGCATGGATATTTATGCGATGAATCTCCTGGTGGCATTTAATAGCGGGGCCCTTTGTGCAAGCAGTTTTGTAGCACTGATGATCTCCTAAATTGTCATCGTGCATTCACTGAGAAACCACAGTGCAGAAGGGAGGAAAAAAGCTCCCTCCACTTGCACTTCCCATGTCATTATAGTTGGCTAATCTTTTGGTCCATGCATATTTATATACACACACCCCCCAACCACATTCCCCATTGACAAAATGGTGGAAATATTTTATACTATTGCAACACCCTTTCTCAATCCACTCATCTACACCCTGAGGAATGCAGAAGTGAGAAATGCTATGAGAAAGTTATGGCATGTTAGAATTTATTCAGAACGCAAAATATGAATTGTGGGCTTGGCCTGACTACTAACTGATTCATGGTTTGGCTGATTCTGTGGAGATATACAATGTAATGTCTGATTATTGCAGGAATAACATAAATCAAATTTAAGATTATGGCAATATTTTTGAGTGCACAGCCAAGATAAACGCCAAGGTTTCTCATTCTTTAAGTAGAACAAATTTATTGATTCTAACCATGTTCTTTTGTGAAAGTTTATTTTGAAATAAATTTGGTAAAATAACATGACTTTTTTTCATTATTTTTACTTTCTGGGGCATGACAAAGTTCAGTGTATACTCGTACATCAACATCATCATACCATGGATGAGAAAGACCAAAGTGAGTGAAAATGTCTTGATTCCAGTGTTCATTCATCTACTCCAAACCACCCTAACACCAGCACCGTTATACACACAGATACAGACAAACACTGTTCATAGTTATTTACATTCAGATTAAGAGATGAAGATAAAAGGAAGAAAATAAAAAGATAACATGTACATGAAAAAATAAATTCACAAGGGGACTCCCACAGGTCCCATCTTAACTCTTTTTTGTTCTTTCATCCAACTCAGTTACATGCTGATCTTTCTTGCAATTTTGGTTTTAAGAGATCTTCTGCCAGTGTTCAGTAGGTATTCTGTGAAAATTGTTCCTCATAAAGATGTATTTCTGATGTACTTGAGAGAGATAAGCTCCATGTTCTTCTATTCTACCATTTGCTTCCATTCCCAACTTGGTAGCATTCTTTTTTTTTTTTTTGTATTTTTGCTATTTCTTTGGGCTGCTCCTGTGGCATATGCAGTTCCCAGGCTAGTGGTCCAATCGAAGCTGTAGCCACCGGCCTATGCCAGAGCCACAGCAACGCAGGATCCGAGCCTTGTCTGCAACCTATACCACAGCTCATGGCAACGCTGGATCGTTAACCCACTGAGCAAGGACAGGGACCAAACCCGCAACCTCATGTTTCCTAGTCGGATTCATTACCACTGTGCCCCGATGGGAACTCTGCAACTTGGTAGCATTCTTAATCAAAGTAGAAATTTTTGAGCAGAAACCTACATAGGAACAAAAATACGAACTGTAATTCATAAATTGCTGGAGGCTCAGCATAGACAACTGTGAGTTAAAACTCCTGGGAGACTTAGTCATAGGAAGGCACCCACAGTATTGTGGGATTTATCTCCAAAGATTAAGCATGTCCCCAGAGTACATATTACAGAAAAGTCCCCTTATGCTTTCAGCAGGAGAAGAGAGAAGGAACCACTTCTGTTTCTAGAAAAAGACAGCCCTCCAATATTGAATCAAAAGTAAGAGATCATTTGAACACCAGTCACTAGATGTGAAAAAGAATTTGTGATTAAAAATAAGACAAACAAAGCAAAAACCTCACTGCAAACAGTACTCCAGAAATAGATGACTTCACAGAGGCCTTTTACCAAAAATACAAAGAAATTATAACAATCCTTCTCAAACTCTTCCAAAAGATTGAAGAGAAAGGAAAACTCCCAAAGACATTCTATGAAGCCACCATCACAAATACCAAAACTGGATGAAGGCAATGACAAAAGAAAAAAATACAGGCCAATATATCTGATGAATATAGATGCAGAAATTCCCAACAAATACTCGCAAACTGAATCTGACAACACATTAAAAAAATCATACACCACAATCAATTGCATTTACCCCAGGCTCACAAAGATTGTTAAAACATATGCAAATCAATCAATGTGATACATACAACAAAAACCACATGATCATCTCAATTGATGGAGGAAAGGCATTTGATAAAATTCAACATCTATTCACAATTAAAACTCTAACCAAAGTGGGTATAGAATGAACATTTCTCAACATAATAAAATATATTTGGGAGTTCCCATCATGGTGCAGCAGAAATGAATCCGACTAGGAACTATGAGGTTGTGGGTTTGATTCCTGGCCTTTATCAGTGGATTAAGGATCTGGCATTGCCAAGAGCTATGGTGTAGGTCACAGATGCAGCTCAGATCTGGCATTGCTGTGGCTGTGGTGTAGGCCAGCAGCTGTAGCTCTGATTTGACCCCTAGTCTGGGAACCTCCATATGCCGTGGGTGTGGCCCTAAAAAGACCAAAAAAAAGATATTTTTTACAAACCCACAGAGAACAAAATACTCAGTGGTGAAAATTGAAATCCTTCCTGCTAAAACCTGGACAAAGATGCTCACTCTCATGTCTTCTATTCAACATAGCATTGGAAGGCATCACCATAGCTATCAGAAAAGAAAAAAGAAAGAAAATTTATCCAAATTGAAAAAGGAGAGATAAAATTATCATTATATGCACATGACATTTTATGATATATAGAAAACTATAATGATTCCACACAAAAATTACTAGAACTGGTAAATTCAGCAAGTTAGCAGGATACAAGATTAACATCCAGAAATTGGCTGCATTTTTTTATGGCAATAATGAAATATCAGAAAAAGGAAGATAAAAACAAACAAATAAATAAAACATTTCCTTGTAAAATCACATCGAAAAATAAAATACAAAGGGATAAAACTGTGCCCATGGAGGTGCAATCTTATATGCCTAGAAATACAAAACTTTGATAAAGGAAACTGAAGATTATTTGAAGAAATGGAAAAATATATTATGCTACTGGATTGGAAGAATTAATACTGTTAAAATGCCAATAATACCCAAAGCAATCAACAGATTTAAGAGCATACCTCTCAAATTATCCATGATACTTTTTTTCACAGAACTAAAAGATCTAAACAAAATTTATAAATTTTATATGGAACCATGAAAGACCCAGAATTGTCAAAGCAATCCTGAGGAAAAACAACAAAGCTGGAGGTGTAACCCTCCAAAACTTCATGCCATACTACAAAGCTACAGTTATCAAAGCAGTGCAGTATTGGAACAAAAGCAGATATGTGGACCAATGAAACAGAATAGAGAGCCCAGAAATAAACCCATAACCCTATGATCAATTAATTTATGACAAAGCAGGCAAGAATATACAATGGCAAAAAGTCTCCCCAACAAGGGTTGCTGGGAAAACTGGACAACTCTAGGTAAAAGGATAAAATTAGATGAACATCAGATACAAAAATAAACACAAAATGGATTAAAGACCTAAATGCAAGACCAGACACTTTAAAAGTCCTAGAAGAAAATATAGCAAAAACACTCTTTGGCATAAATTATGACAATACTTGTGATTTTTCTCCTAAATCAAATGAAATAAAAGCAAATCATAAACAAGATCTAATCAAATAGGGTCTAATCAAAGAAATATATACCAACATTACAGTGAGGTACCACCTTGCACAGGTCAGAATGGTCATCATTAAAAGTCTATAAATTACAAATTTTAGGGTGGGTGTGAAGAAAAAGCAACCCTCTTATACTGTTGGTGGGAACATTTTCCACCTGGGAAAACAGCATGGAAATTCCTTGGAAAATAAAGTTGCCATGCTACAGCAATCACACTCCTAGGCATATATCCCAAGAAAAATACAATTCAAACAGATAAATACACACCCATCTTCATAAAGCACTATTCATAACAGCCACGATATGGAAGCAAACTAAATGTCCTTGGACAAATGAATGGCTATAGAAGATGTAGTATATATGTGCAGTGGAATACTACTCAGCCATAAAAAGAATGTAATAATGCCTTTTGCAGCAATGTGGATGAACTGAGAGATTATCATACTAAATGAAGTAAATCAGGCAGAAAAGGTCAAATTTCATATGGTATCAATTTTTTGTAGAATCCAAAAATTATACAAAGAGCTTATTTAAACAGCAGAAATGTACTCAAAGACACAGAAAACAAATGTTTGTTATCTAAGAAGAAAGGGGGTTGGAATAGGAAAAAATAGAGGAGTTTGGGATTGACATATACAAACTACTATGTATAAATACATAAGCAACAAAGTCCTACTGTATAGCACAGGGAACTATATTCAATATCCTATAATAAACCATAATGAATAAAAAAACTCACAATAAAACTTATGGGAACAAGTGAGTCTATGTGATATTGAAGCATAACAGAATGTTAATAAATAGATCTAAACATATGAGGTTTTTTTTACAAATATATCAGTGTAATACAAAGTAGAAAAAAGAGATTTCTCAACAAATTCTGAATCAATTGGATATCCATACATCATAATAAAAAAAAAAGAATTTCAGGAACCACTCCAAACTACACACAAAAATTAATGAAACTGAGTCAGAGAACTAAATGTTACATCTAAATTTGTAAAAATTCTAGAAGAAATTTTTTTAACCTGAGGTAAAACAATATTTTAGACATAACACTTTAAGTACAAACCATAAAAAAACAACAAATCCTGTAATAATTTAAATCTTCTGCTAATCAGATATATCTGTAAAACAAAAAAGCAATCCACAGCCTAGGAGAACATATATGTGTATTCATATCTATGTATGTATACACATATATATGAATTTACATAGTATAATACATATATAAATACATTTCTCATATAAATATATTTTATATTTATTTTAAAATATATTATAAATGACAAATTACATATACCTAGAATACATATACCTGCACACAATATATACATATACAATGAGAGAGAATATATAAGTAGCCCTTAAAACATAATAATAGGAAACCCAGAATTCCAAGTTTTAAATTGTGCAAAGCAATTAAAAAGAAACTTCCAGGAAAAAAAAAGATACACGAATGGCCAAAAAAAAAACATTTTAAAAAAGGATAGAAAGAATGACATTTGCAGCAATTTGGATGGACCTAGAAATCACCATGCTAAGTAAAGTCAGTCAATGAGACACCAGCATCAAATGCTATCACTTACATGTGGAATCTAGAAAAAGGACACAATGATCTTCTTTGCAGAACAGATACTGACTCAGAGACTTTGAAAGACTTCCGGTTTCCTGAAGAGGCAGGTTGCAGGGTGGGGGGATGCACTGAGGGTTTGGGATGGAAATGCTGTCCAATTTGGTTATGATGATTGTGGTACACCTATAAATGTAATAAAATTCATTCATTAATTAAAAAATAATAAATAAATAAAAATGTTCACCATCATTAGATATCAGAGAAAGCAATAAATCTCAGTAAGTGTAGAATGGCTCAAAGGAAAAAAAAAATAACAGCAAGTGACAAGAATGTGGAACAATTCTTGTGTTTGAACTTAGAACCACAGTCTTTTTGTAAATTTATTTAAGTTCATTGAAGTATAACTGGCTTAAAATGTTGTATAAGTTGTCAGGTATTTATCAAATGTGCAGTCATTAATATGTCCATTTTTTTTCCCATATGGGTTCATACAAACCATTGAGTAGATTTTCCTGTGCTATACAATAGTTTCTCACTAATCTATACAGTAGTGTATGGTGTGTTATTCCCACCCTCCCAATTTTTCCTTCCCCTGCGTCAGTTTCACCTATGGTAACCATAGGATAGTTTTGAAATCTGTGAGTTTGTTTCTGTTTTATAGATAAGTTCTTTTGTGTCATTTTTATTAGACTTTGCATATAAGTCATATCATGTGATATTTACCTTCCTTTGCCTGACCACTTCACTCAGTATGATAATCTCTAGGTCCATCCATGTTGCTGCAAATGGCATTATTTCATTCTTCTTTATGGCTGAGTAATAGTTCATCATATATACATGCACCACCTCTTCCTTCCATTCCTCTGTTGATGGACATTTAGGTTGCTTCCATGTTTTGGCTATTGTAAATAGCGCCACAATGAACACTAGAGTGTATTTATCATAGAATTATGTTTTTTTCTTGATATATTATATTATATATTATAAATGTCAGGTAGTGGGATTGCTGTATCATATGACAGTTCTGTATTTAGTTTTTCAAGGAACATCCATACTGTCCTCCATAGTGGTTGTACTCATTTACATTCCCACCAACAGTGTGAGAGGGTTCCATTTTCTCCATACCCTCTCCAGCATTTATTGGTTTGTAGACTTTTTGATGATGGCCATTCTGACTGGTGTGAAGTGATGCCTCATTGTAGCTTTGATTTGCATTTCTCTAATTATTAGCAATGCTGAATTATTTTCATGTGTTTTTTATCCATTCGTCTGTCTTTGAATGTCTATTTTGATCTCCTGCCCCTTTTTTGATTTTGTTTTGTTTCATATAAAGCCCCATGAGATGTTTGTATATTTTGAGGATTAATCCTTTGTCAGTCACTTTGTTTGCAAAGAGTTACTTCCATTCTGTGATCTGTCTGTTTTTGTTTGTTTTTTGTTTTTTTAATGGTATCCTTTGCTGAGAAAAAGCTTTAAAGTTTTATTTATTTATTTGTTTGCTTTCTTTTTAGGGCTGCACTCACAGCACATGGAAGTTCCCATGCTAGGGGTGAAATTAGAGCTGCAGCTGCAGTACTAGATCTGAGCCTCATCAGTGACCTACACTGCAGCTCATGGCAATTCTGGATTGATTCTTAACCCACTGAGTGATGCCAGGGATCAAACACACATCCTCATGGATACTAGTTGAGTTCATTACCTCTGAGTCAAAAAGGGAACTCCTAAAAGTTTTTAAGTTTAACTAGGTCCCATACATTTATTTTTGTCTTTATTGGCATTATTCTAGGAGGTGGCTCTAAGATATTTCTGTGGTTTATGTCAAAGGATACTCTGCCTATGTTTTCCTCTAGGAGTTTCATAGTGTGTATTTAGCCTTATGTTTAGGTCATAAATCCATTCTGAGTTTACTTTGGGGTATGGAGTTAGAGAACATTCTAATTTCATACTTTTACATGTAGGTGTCCAGTTTTTCCAACACCTCTTATTGAGGAGACTGTCTTTCCTCCACTGTATGTTCTTGTCTCTTCTATCACAAATTAGCTGACCATAGGTGCTAAAACTGAACATTCGTGCTTTGGATATGTCTCTACATTTTTAATGGCACCTAGTATTCCATAATGACCACCACACAGGTCCCAGAGATGACTTATCTGGAACATTTTCAAGTTGTTGTTTATTTCATAGCCCTGTGATAACTGGGGCAGGGAAACACATTTTGCCATCAAATATTTTAATACTATGTCACTAATGTTATGCCCTCACTCCTTTGGGTCTTAGGCAGTGGATACTAGGTTTCCAGAAACACCTTCATATGGATAAAACAGAAGTTTTCTCTCTAATGCAAGTACACAGTCTTAACTGTACCACAGGTCCTCATGCTGGAATTATTCCATCCTTGCTATACACAACATTCAGCTTTCTTAGAAACCCAGGTTCAGAGAGAAAAGGGACTCATATATTTTGGGTGCAAGTGCAAGAGACTACAATTCCCCACTCAAGAATGAATGTTTCTCAAGTATGTCTCCAGGATACCTGCTTCCATGACAAAGCCTTTCCATTAAACGAGATAATTAATTCCTAGGAGAGAAAATTGCAGCTATAAGACAAGGCCATTGAACATTTGTGGAAACCTCTTTAAATGTCCATGCATTGCAGGTAAATGTCTTTTTGGTCTGCATTTATACAGCAGGATTCATCAAGGGTGGAATAATCAATTTGAATGTGTTTCTACTGCACACTCTGCCTTCTGCTTATTGGGACCAGGGTCATCTACAGAAGACTGTTTCTCCATAGTGTTCCTAATGAATCCATTCTAAATTCAGCTCCCAGCTTTTCTGTGAAAACTATTTGAGGCTTTAGACTATTAGGAAAGATCTAGACTTAAAAAAAAAAACCTTACTTTTCTACTTTTGATTTTATATTGAATTAGCTAAACAATCTCTTCTATGTGTGCCATATCTTTCAGAGGGAAAGGTGCTTATTCCAAGAGGAGGTCAATTTGAAGACGGGATTATTTCTGAACACCTCCAAGGAGCATTAATACCATCTAAGCCAGAGGTCATTTTCCAGTGCTTCCTAAATATTGTTACTTTCCATACATTGGATTTATCATTTTTCAGTCCTTTGCAAATATATTAATAGAGCATTTGACCTTCACTACTTCCTTCAAGAGAGAGTTGATAAGTACCATTATCCTAATTTGACAGATGAAAGGCTCATAGAGATTATGAAATTTGTAGGATCTAGATCTCTAACACCATATATCCTGCTGCAGCCCAGAGGTAATTCATTTAATGATTAAGAGTAATTATGAGAATGAAACAAAATTTAAATCCAATCCACACATGAAAAATATATAAATGTAACTATATTATTTAAATGACACAAGTAATAACCTGCTTCATCCAAATATGAAGAACTTTTCCTTGGTTCTACTGTTAGGCATAATGTGAGTCTCTATGGCTTTATTAAAAGTAAATTATTTCATAGTTTATTGCATGCTTAAAGGTTTCTTCATACGACTGCTCAAAATGTCAATTCTTCCTACCCCCAGGTTCAAAGATGGTCGTAAAACTAAATCAAGGATATTTGTTTATCTAGAAATGTATAGTGGATATGTTCATATATGTTTCCTCAACCGATACTCATACAGCCTGTGAGATGGCCAATATGATACTCACTTGACATTAGAGGAAACAAGGATGTAAGGGGCCAAGAAATATACCCCAGTTCAAGAAGTTACAAGTGAGGAAAAGCAAATTAATATCTGGTCTTACTGATCCTCCAAATAACATTCTTCACCACTGGGATCATCATTTTCAAAATTTTTCAGAAAAGCCTGTAGTAATATGCTTTGTAGGGGAATCAGGGAGAGAAGAAATGAGGATGAGGGAAAGACAAAGATAAAATGGACCCTCAGGGAGTTCCCATTGTGGCTCAGTGGTTAACAAATCTGACTAGGAACCATGAGGTTGCGGGTTAGATCCCTGGCCTTGCTCAGTGGGTTAAGGGTCCAGCGTTGCCATGAGCTGTAGTGTAGATTGAAGACATGGCTTGGATCACGTTTTTCTGTGGCTCTGGCATAGGCCGGTGGCTACAGCTCCAATTAGCCCCTATCCAGGGAACCTCCATATGCAGCAGAAAATGGCCTTGGAAAAGGCAAAACAAACAAACAAAAGTTCAGTGAATCCAGTACCACATAGTTATTAAAATTTGGGAATTTTGATATGTTACACTGTGTGTACATGTTTATGTGTACTTGTACCTCTGATAAATTTGCTTCATAGATTGGATTGCCTCTGATACTGAAGTAAAGTAATGTTATTATTATGGTCATACCAAAAATAATTTACTAGTTAGACATTGTTCATTATAAAATATTGATCATGGATTAAGAATGGGGAAAAAAGATATAATCACGGTTTTGATCTTTATTATTTGCTTGATATTGTGCAGGATCCTTCCTTTCTGCTTCTATTTCTCAATGTGTAAAACAAGCACAAAAATGACCGTAGTAATTTTCTCACAAGTATGTAATGAGAAATAAATAACCACTGCCTGCAAAAACACCAAGAGCAAAGTAACTGTTCTCTAAGTTATTATTATTACCATTACTGTTAACATTCATTTCTGAGATTGTTTCTCATCGGCAAAGTGGATGCAGTCATGCCACCCACACAGGGTGCTCTCATGCCATGCATATAGCAAACAAGCATTAAAAGTATATCTATAAGCTATCAGAAAGTCATGGGACTTAGACCATACTTTACCAAAGCTATTACAATAACGCCTGTATTCTTTCATTACTTTCCCATCACCAATGTCCTGTGACACTTCAGGTCCACTAGCATTATAGTCTGGTATTGGGGTTCCTTTCTCTGACTTCCACCTCCTTACAGAAACTCAGCCCACTTCTTCCAAGCGACATAAACATCTTTACTAAAGTTAGATGTTATATTGCCTCTTTTTCAAACCTTCTGAATCCTTCCACTCATAGTCTCAATTACTTTACCTAGTTATGAATTTCCTAAGAATAAAGGAAAAATTCTTAGCTTGGAATTTGTAGACTTTGCATGCATTTTCAACCACACGTTTTAGGCTTAGCTATACTCTGTGAGATCTGCTCACTGCCTCACCTGAGGCTCTGAGCCATCTCACAGGATTAAGTGTGCACAGATTATCTCCTGCCTCTGTGTTCACTACATTCCTCATGTCTGTAATTTAAAATCAGCTTCCTCCAGGCGAGAGTTTGAATAATCATCCAGATATCAAACCCTTCACTTTCTATATCAAAGAAACTCATAGGAATTCATAACTAATGATAATCTAGGTATTTACTGTTTACTACATAGAGACCTTAATAAATTTAAGCTGAGCTAATAAAAAAGTGACTTTTTTTCCAGATGATGTACTTAATCATAACAAGAAAGACATGGAGACCAGGAACAATGTGACAGAGTTTATTCTACTGGGGCTCACACAGAATCCAAAGATGCAGAAAGTCATATTTGTTGTGTTTTTGATAGTCTTCATGGTCTCCATGGTAGGAAATGTGCTCACTGTGGTCACCATCACTACCAGCCCATTGTTGAAGTCCCCCATGTATTTTTTCCTGGCTCATCTCTCTTTTATTGATGCTTGCAATTCCTGTGTCAATACCCCTAAACTCATTGTAGATTCACTCCATGAAAAGAAAACCAGCCCTTTCAATGAATGCATGACCCAGATATTTGGGGAACATTTATTTGCAGGTGCTGATGTTATTCTACTTACTGTGATGGCCTATGACCGCTATGTGGCCATCTGCAAGCCCTTGCACTATACAACCATTATGAACTGGCAGCTGTGTGGTCTCCTAGTGGGAGTGTCATGGGTGGGAGGCTTTCTTCATGCAACCATACAGATCCTCTTCATCTTCAGATTGCCCTTCTGTGGTCCTAACATCATAGATCACTTTATGTGTGATCTGAATCCTTTGCTGGATCTTGCCTGCACTGATACCCACACTCTAGGGCTCTTTGTTGCTGCCAACAGTGGATTAATCTGTCTGTTAAACTTTCTCCTCTTAGTTGGCTCCTATTCGGTCATCCTTCACACCCTAAGGACCCAAAGCTTAGAGGCAAGACGCAAAGCCCTCTCTACCTGTGTCTCCCACATCACAGCAGTTATCATATTCTTTATGCCCTGCATATTTGTGTACATGCGACCAGCAGTTACTTTACCTGTTGATAAAGCAGTTGCTGTGTTCTACACAATGATAACTCCCATGTTAAACCCCTTAATATATACCCTGAGAAACGATCAAATGAAAAATTCTATTAAGAAACTGTGTAGTAGGAAAGTGATGCCAGGTGATCAATAAAACATGCAGGGAGACCAATGTCCATTCAACTGATGCCAAGATGAAAAGAACATTGTTAGTCATCTCAGCAAAAATATCTATGAGATAAAGAAAAAATAATCCCTATAAATTATAGATTCTGCAAGGAGGGAAGAAGAAACAGAGGTAGGAAAAGAAGGAAAAACACATCCTGGGAAGACCCTTAACATATTTTAGAAGTTCTAGCTAATTGGAATTAAATTTTACTACTCATCGTTGTATATGCATTCGTAAGATTTCATACTAATGAAATGGAAAAAATAAATACAAATTCACTGATATTGAGCAGAAATCTTTTTTTTTTTTTTTCTGTCTTGTCTAGAGCCACATCCATGGCACATGGAGGTTTCCAGGCTAGGGTCTAATAGGAGCTGTAGCCACTGGCCTACACCAGAGCCACAGCAATGCAGGATCTAAGCAGTGTCTGTGACCTACACCACAGCTCACGACAATGTCAGATCCTTAAACCACTGAGCAAGGCCAGGGATTGAACCCACAACCTCATGGTTACTAGTCGGGTTTGTTAACCACTCAGCTACAACAGGAACTCTGAGCAGCAATCTTTGTAACAACAAAAAGAGGTAGGCACTGCTACTATTCTCATTTTATAGTTGAATAAACAAATAGAAGAAAATTCTGAAACTGAAATAATGATGAACTAATAACCAGAAAATGACTTCTCAGATAACGTTCTTATCTGCTGTGATGTACAGCCAGGCAATGATGAAAGAAAGACCGCATTATACTAAATACCATTTAGAAACAGAGATGGTTGGGGACTATTCATGTATCCATCATTCTGTATTGTTGGTCATATATATTAGTATATATTTTGTTATACTTATGTGTTCTTTATATATAACTAAATGCTAATAGTTGTTATTAATAAGGCAGATAATTTTATATATAATAGTTGATGGTAATATGTTGACTCTCAACTGTATACTATGTAACTACTTTAGGAATGTAAAAGCAATGAGTCATTTAACCAGGGATGGACAAGTACAAATATTATACCATTCTCAAATTTCCTTTTAGCATTAAGAGTCCTTCTTGATAGAATTCCCGCTGTGGCTCAGTGGTTTAAGAATCTGTCTTAGTGACCCTGAGGATGCAGGTTCAATCCCTGCCCTTTCTTGGGTTAAGGATATGACATTGCTGTAAGCTGCAGCATAGTTTGCACATGTGGTTTGGATGCAGTGTTCTGGTGGCTGTGGTGTAGATCTGCAACAGCAGCTCTGATTTGACCCCTAGTGTGGGAATTTTGATGTGCCACAGGTACAGCCACAAAAAGAAAAATAATCCTTCTCTACCATTCATGTCACCAAGTTAAGCATAAAAACCACCAGAAAGAGTGATGATTTTAAAAAGAAAATAATATTTGAATGTCAGAAAGGAAAGTCAATGTATTAAACAGCCATCCTCCATTAAGTACATGCCTACTTGCTAACCATAATTTCTACAGGTAGCAGTGCCTGGTTCATGACTAATATTGAATGAATAAATGTAAGTATAGAGGAAAATGAATACATTCAGAAAAATAGAGAAACGCAGTGGTGGAGACTAGGAATTTTTCTTGCACTTTATCTTTTTCTGAATCTGAAAAGAATTTTGGCATTTTATCCTTTGGAAACCATAGTTTTTACACTCCTGCATAAGACTAGAATAATAAAATATCAAAACTTAGTATGTAATCATGTGAAAAATTTTTTGATATTGTCCTGGCCCTTTGAAAGACTTCATCATCTTATGAACTTTGGTTGTTTTTGTTACTTCTTTTGTGTGTTAGTTTGTTTTCTGGTAAAATTTTATTATGAAAAGCAGTTTTAAAAACAGATAGTTCTATCTACACAAAAATAAATTTAAGTGTTGATATATTCCATTCATTTTGTTTGTCCTTCTTTCATTCAACAACAAATATTTTTGAGCCCAAGTAATGACCCAGGCACACTAATAACTGGGAGGTCAGGGGTAAATAAAGAGTTATCTAAATGATGCTTTCATGGAGCTCAGATGAATTGAGGGGACCCCTCCAAAAGAGAGCAGACAATTACAACACAGTTGAACACAGGATGTCAAGCTATCCCTCTCATAACCAAAAAATAACATCATTTCCAGTGGGTCTCAGTAGTTTTTGGAGGCAAAGTATATTTCGTTTCACACTACTGCTTCGGACAATTTTTAAGGTGACTCAAAATACTGCTAGTTTTGAGTGGGGAACACAAAAATAAAAAGCTCTACAACAGGGCAGGATGCCATGTAAACTTCTCTGCCACTTGAGACAAATGAACCAGTAGGTCTGGGTTGTTTGATGTGTCAGTGGCAGATAGAGTCTTTGGCAAGCCTTATGGGTGAATTGCCATGTAGGTCCTTAGGATCTTAGAGCAAAATCTTGTCATCTTTTTCAAATACCTACACTCCTTTTGAGAAATAGTTCTTGACCTACTAGTGAGCCTTAATGAGAGACTGAATGCTTAACCATCAAGTCACTAAGCAACCTGGGATGCCAATCATGAACTTGGTGGTATCTGACACATCAATGCCATTACTGTGGGAAGATATTAAGTCAAACATACATAGCTAAGTGGAACAAAGGCCCATGGTCCCCACTCCTGCTACACTGACTTCTCTCTCCATGCCTGTACCTATGGAGTCATGGGCATTTAACAATGGTCAGTTGAAAGAGGAAGTGGAAACTTGGGACTTCTACAGGGAGAGTGCTACAATGATAAGTAGGCATATACTGACAGTGGAGAGCTGAAAACTACAGCACCACTCTAGAAAAACCCTGAAGGTCGGGAGTGCAATGGAAATGCTCCCAAAGGGTACAACAATCCGTGCACCTGGTTGTTCACTTTGTTTGGGCTGAGAAATGTCCCTATGTCCAATACACACTGACTCGTGTGTTTGGACCAATGATTTGGTTGGACTGCTAAGGGCTTGAAGGAAGCTGCCTGAAAGACTGGCCAAAACCAGTTTGGTCTACAATCAAACACTCTACATCCTGTACCCACTTGGATGAGGCACAAGGGGCAAGAATCTCAGAAATCTGGACAGGTCAGGAGTTAGGAAAGAAGAGCATTCCAGATGCCTACTTGCAATGGCTCTAAAGACTTGGAAGTACAACCTTCAGGGTGGATTCAGAGCTAAATTTAATTATAACTAGGTTATGTGGAAGAATTCAAGGAAGACCTGAAAAAAAAAGGCATACTTGCATGGACTATAAGAAGCAGCCTGAAAAAGAACTAGCAGTAAGTAACTAAAGAGCCTTTATGAAAGTCTGAATACAGCAACAAAGGTTTTGCAGTTCAAGAAAAGAAATAACTTTAAGTAAGACATATGGTGTCCTGCCCATCCTTAAGATTTAAGAGTAACTGTGAAAACGTTAAATCATTATACATATTACCTCACAACTTGATCATGGAAAGTATATTTTGACGGGTTCAGAACCACATAAAATTATTGAAAGCAAAACATTAAAGTTAGCTAAAGAATCTGGGGGACATAAAATGCTAACAGTACTTAGGAATTCAGTCAGAAAGAACTTGTGCATGTGAATGAGGGGACCACTGGCAGATCTTGAGGATATTTACTGAATAGAGACAGGACACTAGGCACAGCAAACAGGGGCTGTGAGGGTTCTTCTTTCCTTCCAAGAAAACTGCAAAGTCAGGGCACACACTTGTTCCCAAGGAAAGAGTTCCAGGCAAACCTGTAGTTACCTTCAGAGAGAAAAAGGACCACCATCTCCAACCCTCCTTAACCATCAATAGACAGTTTTTTCACTGAATATAAAACTTGAACCTCCAATCTCATGGTTCCTAAACAGATTTGTTTCCACTGCACCATGATGTGAACTCCCTGAAAACTATAAAACTTTTAAGGAAATTAAAGTATACCCATAAATAGAAAAAACTCCGACAATCTTGAATTAAACAATTAGTATAATTAAGACAATAGACATCAAAAAATAACTGGTAGTTCAATGCAATTCCTTTGAAGATATTAATAGCTTTCTTTGGCATAAAGAAAAAGTTGATGCTACAATTCACAAGGCCCTTCACAGAACCCCAAAGAGCCAAACAGTCTTGAAAAATAAAGAACAAATTGGGAGGATTCACACTTTTCTATTAAAAGCTACAGTTATTGAAACAATGGTCTAGAATGAGAAGATAAAGAGAAATCAAAAGAATTGGTATCAAACTGATATCAGAATATAAAGGAATAAATCAGAACATGACCTCACACCATATATGTAAATTAACTCAAAACAAATCAAGGAACTAATATACAACTAAAAATATAATATTTTTAGTAGAAAATTCTTACTTAAAAATCAGAAAGAAATCTTTTTGACCTTGGATTAACCAATGGTTCCTTAAACATGGCAACAAAAGAATAAGTAGCAAAAATATAAAAGTACTGGACTCCATCAAAATTGAAATCCCTTCTGTATCAACTGACAGTTCTCAGAAAGTGAAAGCCAGAGAACATTGCTGGTGAGAATGTAAAATAATGAAAAGTTGTGAGCACACAAAATGTGTTCCTCTGAAGTTAAATATAGAATTGCCACATGACCTAGCATTTCCTCTCCTAACAAATAATCAAAAGTATTGCAAACAGCTGTTCAAGAAAATGTGTAGCAATGTTCATAGTGGCACCATTCACAGTAAAAATAACACAAATTTTTCATAACTGATGAATGAATAAAGAACTTGAGGTATGTCTATAAGACATAATATTAATCCACTATAAAAAAAAATGAATTTTGAGTTCCTTTCATGGCCCAGTGGTTAACGAATCTGATTAGGAACCAGGAGGATGTGGGTTCGATCCCTGGCCTTGCTCAGTGGGTTAAGGATCTGGCATTGCCGTGAGCTGTGGTGTATTTTGCAGACACAGCTTGGATCCCACATTGCTGTGGCTCTGGTGTAGGCCAGCAGCTCCAGCTTCAATTAGATCCCTAGCCTAGGAACCTCCATATGCCATGGAAGTGGCCCAAGAAATGGCCAAAAAAAAGAATGAATTTTACCTCAATTAAAAAAAATACAAAGCTTTTTTAAATAAATTAAGTTGGATTAACAACATATCTGAAATTCTGGGAAGCAGTAAATTCTGTAAATAGAAATTTTAAATATTTTATAGATATAAAATATATATAGTATGTAATATATAATATTTATTACACATCATATATACACCTAGTACATATATGTTAGAAAATAACATCTAATATGGTTTACCAAAAGTTTTGACATATAGAGAAAAAAATAAGAATAAGAAAATTAACAGAAAATACGTTGAATAGAGAAAATAATGATGTAAAAATAACCATTGAAAAAATGAAAAAAATTAGAAAAATCAATGAAATAAAAAAAGGGATTCTGTGAAAACACTTATAAAGCTGATAATGCCCTAGCAAGAATAATAAGGAGTGGTGGGGGTGAGAATGAGGAAAGAAGAGAGAGAACAAGGAAGAGACACAGTACTCATATAAAAAATGAAATCACATATAACACCACAGATTCAGATCCTATAGGTATGAACCAAATGGTAAGAAATATGAACACATTTGAGATAGAAAATTGACAACTTTAAAACCAATTATTAGAGTTTCTGTTGTGGCTCAGCAGGTTAAGAACCTAATATAATGTCCATGAAGATGTGCATTCGATGCCTGCTCTTGCCCAGTGTGTTAAGGATCTGGCATTTCTGCAAGCTATGCCATAGGTTGGTTGCAGAGGTGGCTTATATCTGGTGTTGCTGTGGCTGTGGCACAGGCCTGCAGCAGTAGCTCCATTCAGTCCCTAAACCAAGATCTTCCATATGCCCCAGATGTAGAAGTAAAAAGAAAAAAAAAAAAAAAACTACAGGTTCAGTAAATTCAACTTCTGAATTCTACAAAATATTTTTAAATACAAAATATGAATTCTACATAAATTATTTCAGAAAATAGAGAACACTTAAGCACATAAAGTCAGTATTGCAAAAATGCCAAGTAACATAGCAATAAATAAAATGACAGATATCTCTTATGAACATAGAGTTTTTAAACAACCTACCAATAAACTATACATGTAAATTTATTTAATAATAATTCACCATAGGCAAATGTAGGTTATATCAGCAATAAAACATTTTTTAATATTCAAAAAGGAATCAACCATATTCACGAAAGTAACAGAATTAAAGAGAAGAATCATATGACCATTTCAATAGAAGCATACTAATTGATACATTTCAAATTAGATTAAGAATAAAAATACATTTTAGAAAATTAAGAGAAGAAAGGAGTTTACTCAACCTGACCAAGAGCATGCGTATAAAACCTACAGCTACCATCACACCTAATGGTGAATTCTCTCTGAAGACTGGAAACAAGACAAGTCTGTCCCCTCCAATTTCTTTTCTGCATTGTACCCTAGTCTCCAACCATTGCAACAAGGTAAGAAAAAGAAATAAAAGGTACACAGATGAGAAAAGATGAGGTAATATTATAAAAGTATATTCTGGGGCAGATGGCATCTTCTTTTTTTTATTTTTTAGGGCCCCACTTTCAGCATATGGAGGTTCCCATACTAGAGGTTGAATCTGAGCTACAGCTGCTGGCCTACATCACAGCCACAGCAACATAGGATCAGAGTCATGTCTGTGACCTACACCACAGCTCACAGCAATGCCAGGTCCTGAACCCACTGAACCCACTGAAGCCACTGAGAAAGGCCAGGGATCAAACCTGCAACTAGTTGGATACATTTCCGCTGAGTCACAATGGGAACTCTGGGATGGTATCATTTTATAGGTAGAAAATATTAAGGCCTCTATAAAAAAATCAAATAGACCTAATCAATTGATTTAATAAGGTACAGGATACAGTGTCAACACAAAATATTAAACATATTTCTATAAAACAATGAGTAAAACTTAAATTAGAAACAAAATATTATGTAAAATGTTATTAAAACATGAAATTTGAAGGATGTATTTTAAACATAAATTCAAGATGTGCATGTGAAAATACTCAGAAGATATTCCTAAGAAAAAGTAAACATATAAGTAAAGGTAGAAATATGCCTTGTTGATAGATTAACAGACTCTACATGTTTACCATATAAATTTCTACAATTTCAGTAAAATTCCAATAAATACCTCACAGGATATCTGAACAAACTGACAATCACGTTTTGAAATGTATACAGAAATATCCAATTGTAAAGGAAACTGGGATGGAAAATCACTCTCAAAAAAGAACACAGTTGGAGAAATCATTCTACCAAAATTTAGGACTTACTCTAATATTGCCATAGACTAGCCTATGTGGTATGGAAACAGAACATAATGTTCATAAATAGATATGTCTATGAATTTTTTAAAAAGATATAAAGGTCATTCAAGGCAGAAGAATAGACTTTTCTACAACAAAAGCTGGATCAACTGGATATCCATATGAGAAAAAAAAAATGAACCTCAACCACAACCTAACACTATCCACAAAAGTTAATGTAAAATGAATCAGAGAAAAAGGTCAAGCCTAAGCCTGGAAAAATCCTAGAAGAAATATTTTTGACCTTGAGGTAGATCAATGTTTTATATAAGACACAATAAAATTAAAAAATTGAAACTTGTCAATAGTTAAAGTCTTCTGCTAATCAGATATCACCTCTTTTACAACTGAAAAAGTTATCCAAAATCTAAGTGTACACATATGTATATTCAAATCAACATTGTGTGTGTGTGTGTATATATATATATATATATATATATATATATATATATATATACATGTAAATTCATGAATAAACTTGTGTAGTTAAATATATTTTATATTAGATATATATAGCATATACATGACAAAATATGTATAGCTAGATTATTTAAAAGCCCTTAAACAACCTAGTAATAAGAAACCCAAAAATCTTATCATTAAATTGTGCAAAGCATTTGAAAAGACACTCCCAGGGGGAAAAAAAAAAGATGCACAAAAATATACATTTTTAAAAATGTTCAACATCATTAGTCATCAGGGAAAGTGATCTAAAACCTCAACAGTATGGAGTTCCCATCATGGCTCAGTGGTTAATGAATCTGAATAGGAACCATGAGGTTGCGGGTTGATCCCTGGCCTTGCTCAGTGGGTTAAGGATCTGGCATGGCCATGAGCTGTGGTGTAGGTTGCAGACACGGCTTGGATCCCATGTCGCTGCAGGCAGCTACAGCTCCAATTAGATCCCTAGCTCGGGAACCCCCATGTGCCATCGGAGCGGCCCTAGATAAGGCATAATCTATTTGTTTCATATATACTTGTCTCTGAAAGACTAAGTAAATATAGTTATTATGGTCATATCAAAAGGAGTTTACTAATTAAGCATTGCTTATTTCAACATAACCATATAGTGCATGGGTTAAGAATTTAGAGGTAAAAAGAGATCTAATATTAGTACTGATCTTTATTATTGGCTTGATCTTGGGCAGAATCTTTACTTCTCTATACTTCCATTTCCTGATGAATAAAGTAAGTATAAAAATGATAGTAGTAATTGTTTTGTAAGTTTCTAATGAGAACTACATAACCATATACTTGCCAAACACTTGGAACAGTCAGGACTCAGTAAGTTTCAGTTGATATGCTCATTATTATTACTACTAACACTAGTAGTTAAGATTTTTCCCATGTACAAAATAGATGAAATAACACTCTCCACACAAGTTATTATCATGTGATGATGACAGCAATCGATTATTAAAATTATATTTACCTCCTATTATAAAGTTATAGGAATTAGGTATCCTGTTTATCATTGCATTACAGGAGCTCCTGTATCCCTTCATTTCTTTCCTATCACAAATGCCCTGTTACACATTGTGATATTTAGAGTGTGATATTTAGAGTCCCTTCTCTGTCTTTCATCACCTTATAGAACCTCAGCCCACTTCATCCAAGATGAACAAGCATCTTGGAGTTACATCCAACATTCCTTCATTCTCCAATCCCTCTTCATCCTTCCACTGGTATGCTCAATTATATTTCCTGGTTTCCTATTTCCTAAAAATAAAAAGTCCTTAGCTTTGAATTCATAACCTATTCATGTGATTTCCACCTCTTTTTCCCAGTTTATCTGGTATTAAATGCAAGATCTACTGCACAGAGGCATTTCACGTGATTAGGTCTGCACAGATGATTTCCTGCTTCTGTGTTCACTTAGGTTCCTCATGTTGAGAAGTTAAATATTACCTTCCACCAGGAAAGATTTATTTTCAAGATATCAAAACCTTTTTTTTCTATGTCAAAAAATCATAAGAATTCAGAACAAAATAGAATCTACACATTTATTATTTATTACACAGATAGGCTTCATGAATTCAAGGTTGCACTAAGACAAAGTGACATTTTTCAGGCAATGTAATTAACCATAAGATACATGGAGACCAGGAACAATGTGACAGAGTTTATCCTACTGGGGCTCACACAGAAGCCACAGATGCAGAAAGTCATATTCGTTGTGTTTTTGATAGTCTTCATGGTCTCCATGGTAGGAAATGTGCTCACTGGTCACCATCACTACCAACCCATTGCTGAAATCCCCATGTACTATTTCCTGGCTCATCTCTCATTTATTGATGCTTGCTATTCCTGTGTCAATACCCCTAAACTCATTGTAGATTCTCTGTATGAAAAGAAAACCAGGCTTTTCAATGAATGCATGACTCAAATCTTTGGGGAACACTTCTTTGGAGGTGCAGATGTCATCCTACTTACTGTGATGGCCTATGACTGCTATGTCCTTGTACTATGCAAGCCCTTGTACTATGATGAATCAGCAGCTATGTGGCCTGCTGGTGGGAGTGGTGTGGGTGGGAAGCTTTCTTCATGGATTCATTCAGATCCTCTTCATATTCAAATTTCCCTTCTGTGTTCCTAAAGTCATAGATCACTTTATGTGTGATCTGAACCCTTTGCTGGATCTTGCCTGCACTGACACCCATACTTTAGGCTCTTTGTTGCTGCCAACAGTGGTTTCCTATGTCTGTTAAACTTCCTCCTCTTGTTGGGTTCCTATGTGGTCATCCTGAACTTCCTAAGGGCCCAGAGCTTGGAGGCAAGGCAAAAAGCCCTCTCTACCTATGTCTCCCACATCACAGCAATCATCCTATTCTTCGTGCCCTGCATATTTGTGTACACGAGACCAGCAGAAACTTTACCTACTGATAAAGCTGTCACTGTATTCTACACTATGATAACTCCCATGTTAAACCCCTTAATCTACACCTTGAGAAATGCTCAGATGAAAGATGCTATTAGGAAATTGTGTAGTAGGGAACTGATTTCAGGTGAAATATAAATGTGCATAGAGCCCCAAGTTGACTGAACAGAGGCAAGGTTCAAAAGCACACTGTTGATAATCTCAGCAAATAATACCTATTTGCTGAGTTAAATAAAGAAATGAGCTTTTTCAAGTTATAAATTCTGCCAAGAGGGGAGAAGAAATGGGTACAAGGTAAGTGCTAAAAACCTAGCTCAGGATTCTTCTTTATATATTTGGAAAACTCTACCAAATTGCCAGTGAGTTTCTCTAATTTAATCGATGTTTATGGATTCAGACCCTTAATAAACAAAATAATATATACTGGTATTTTCAATAATTTTTATAACAATCTGAAGAGTTAGGCAGAACTATTATCTCCCCTTGATATATAAGGAAACAAACCCAAAGAAGAAATCTCCAAAACTAATAAGAACTAATAATTGGAATCCAACTGAGTCTGTGACCATCTTCTTAACTGCTCTGATATACTGCAGCCAATGATGATAGAAAGGTACCATGACTACTGGTTAATATTTATAAATACACAGACTCACTGAAATACATATATATGTATCTATATATGTATTTCATATATATATATATATATATATATATATATATATGCATGAATATATATAGAATTGTTATATATATTTTATTATATATGACTAGATATGTATATATATACTATATATACATATATATGTATTTCATATGATACACAGACTCATCTGAAATACATATATATGTATATATATATGTATTTCATATATATATACGCATGAATATATATAGAATTGTTATATATATTTTATTATATATGACTAGATTCTGATGATGTTCATTAATAACACAGAAGTTTTATACATTATAGCTAATGGTTTTATGTGAACTGCAACACTGTTATATAATTACTGTAGGAATATAAAAGCAAGAGGCCACATATCAAAGCATGAAGTAAAGAATGTTATACTATATTTCCAAATTTCTTGGTGAATTCAGAAGCTTTTTGCATTGCATATGTATTTATTTTATGCTGATGATTAACCAGAAATACGAATGATTCAAATAAGATAATATTTCATGACAGACTGGAATTTCAATTGATTAAATAAAGCAATACTCTATAAAGTACTTGCCTACTTTCTAACAAAAGTTTCTACATGTAGCACATGTCTGGCTCATAATAAAAACCAAATGGGAGTTCTGTCGTGGCTCAGCGGTTACTGAATTTGAATAGCATCCATGACGACGCAGGTTCAATCCCTGGCCTTGCTCAGTGGGTTAAGGATCCGGCATTGCCCTGAGCATGTTGGTGTAGGTTGCAGACACACCTTGGATCCTGCGTTGCTATGGCTGTGGAGTGGGCTGGAAGCTACAGCTCCAATTTGACCCCTAGCCAGGTATCCTCCATATGCCATGGGTGTGGCCCTAAAAAGCTAAAAGCAAAAAATAAAACAAAACAAAAACAAATGAATACATTTAAATATACAGGAGGATGAATAAAGCTAATAAAATAAAGGCCAAAAAAAAAGTAGTACTGGTGATAAGGAAATTTTCTCTACCTTTATCTGTTTCAGAGTCTCAGATGAACTCTGGTCATATCTCTTTGGGAAACCATAATTTGTATTTAATCCTATTTAATCATGATTAAACTAAGAATAAGACATAAACTGAAACTGAATATGGCATTATATGAATAAATACTTTTCCTTATTATTCCCCCTGCTCTTAGCAAGTTTCATCACTATATGAGTGTGGGCTTTTTTTTTTTTTTTTTTTGCTATTTCTTTGGGCCGCTTCCGCAGCATATGGAGGTTCCCAGGCTCGAGGTCTAATCGGAGCTGTAGCCTCTGGCCTACACCAGAGCCACAGCAACACGGGATCCGAGCCACGTCTGCAACCTACACCACAGCTCACCGCAATGCCGGATTATTAACCCACTGAGCAAGGGCAGGGATCAAACCCACAACCTCATGGTTCCTAATCGGATTCGTTAATCACTGTGCCACGACGGGAACTCCTGGGCTTTTTTTAAATATGTCTGTTAATAATTTGCTTTGGGTAACATTTCATTATAAAAAGCTATTTTTAAAAATATGTAGCTTTATTTACACACAAAGTGATTTCAGGATAAATATATTATATTCATCCCTTCTGTACTAAATTCATTAAACAACAAATATTTTTGAGCCCAAGGAATGTATCAGATACATTAAAAGTTGGTGGGGATTCAGAGTTGAATTGAAAAAAAAAATCCCAGTGATGCCTTCTCAGAGCATAGAACCATTAAGAGACTTACAAGGAGAACAGAAAGTAAAATACACCTGTATAAAAAGTAAGAGAGTAGAAGCACTGGTTGCTATGAAAGGATGCATGATGGTCATACAACAAACATCTGGGGATTTAGAAAAGACTGCAGGATTAAAAGGTCTCAGAAAAATGGAACTCAAAGGGTAAAAAGACTCAGTAGATTGAATAGGCATCAGTTGGAGTAAGATTGTTCTAAGGAGGTGGAATATATAACAAAGGCAAAAAGGTGAAAATAAAAATGCAGGAATTCTAATAAATGTGGTATAGCTGTGGATGTTAAATCAAATATTCATTCAAAAAGTACTTATTGAATGCCCACTGTGTACCAGGCACCATGCTGGACACTTTGCTTATCATGGGAAAACAGCAAGATATGAAGTTGAAGAAATCAGAACAGAGAAGTTCAAAAGGGCCTTATCATTGTGTTAAAGCTTAATGCTCAGGACTATGAAGAAAATATTGGAAGGATTTTTAAGCTAGGAATGATACAGTTGGATTTGAGATTTAGAATGATGATACTAGATATAGAATGGAAAATAAATTGAAGAGAGTAAGACAGGCAGCAGAAGAGTAAAGATGTTACTGTAATGATTTGAATGTGAAATGATGGAAGCCTGAACTTCAGTGGTACCAGTTATGATGCAGAATGTTGTGGACACCTGCTGCATTAGGTGAAATCTCCTTCACTAGGCCAGTGTAACCAGCCATAACTGCTGTGTGTCTGGGCTGCTGATAGCCCATAACCCCATTCTTTCTGGACAATTGCATCAGAGAAAACTGGAATTGCCTCATTTGAAAATTATGTCCACCATCCTAGGGTCTACTGGTCAGCAGTAAATGGCTGGAACAGGGGTGAAAGGCTGGTCCTCTTGACTTAAGGTGGAACAAGTATCTTAGTACAATAAGCACTCCAGAACTCCCAGAGTTCCAGGATAAAGTGAAACTCTAATTGAGACTATATCTCTTTCCTCCTACCATAGGCAGCTTCCCTCAATTCTTCTGCTCAAAAATTAATTTTATAAATTTATGTCTCAACATCTGCATCTAGGAAAACCAAATTAAAATGGAGAACTAAAGAACGGTTTGATAAATATGTAGAAGTAGGAAAAAAAACTTGATACAGGATGAAGCTGTGAGAGAGAAGAATCATGAATGAAATCCAGATTCTGACACTGACCACTGGATGCTGAGGAAACTAAGAAGAAGGAACAGAGAGAAGATGAATGTTCTCTGTCAGTGTAAAGGTCTCTCCAACCCAGTAGACATGGCCACTCACCCTGTGACTGAGGATTAACCCTTCCTTGCCTGAAGAAACTGTAATGAGTTCTCCTGTGACAGTTGTCATGAAAGACAATGCTGTTTCTCCCCAGGAACCACTACAAACACCCCAAATTCCTTTCAGTTTGTTAACCAGTCAAAAGTCCCAGCAGGTACCTAAAAGTGAGGTGCAGTGTGACACAAGAGGGGTACATTGCATTCCAAAATAACTACTTGAGTTTTCTAATTTATACAGGTAGAGTCCAGGGAATACTTGTGGGACTAGATAGTCATAGAAAAAAACATAAACTTTGATCAGATCTGATGTATTGATATGGGCTCACTAATCAGAGATTTGGCATTTAGTGTTGCAGCTTAAGAAAAGCTCTTATAGTTTGTGAGGTGTGACTAACATATGAACCAAATGATGGCCCACAGTGAGCAGCCTAGAAATGGCACACCTGCCTTGGCTTAATGTAGAGGAAGAGATCCAAAGTTGTAAATAGTTTGGAAAATTAGAATGGGTTTATCATTTAATGTCTACACAGCCACCCTGAGAAGTTCCAAACACAAAAATTTCATCATAACTCTGAGGATTAAATTTGTAAGGAGAGCTTCAACATCCTGGAACAGCTCTGTGATGGCTGCCCTCTGTTGGCCAGCACGCTAATGAAAAATACTAGATTGCACTGCCTTGGGAAATCTAAATTCGAAGAATGTGGCTTGATCCCAGGTGAAAAAAAGCCATTCATTTTCATAAATCTTATATTTTGTAACAGGTTTATACTTACAGGTAGGTTGGAAAATAATACAGAGAGTTTCCATGTAACCTATATTCAGTCCCACCCTCTTATACTAGTATAATACATCTGTCATAATTAATTAGCCACCATTATTACATTATTTTTAACTAAAATCCATACTTTAACTAGATTCATTAGTCTTTACTGATGTCATATTTCTCTCTAACATCTGACTCAGGAAACCGCATTACATTCAGGTGTTAAGTTTTCTCCAGTCTCTCCAAATAGTGACAGTTTCTCTGACTTTTCTTGTTTTGGATGACCTTGACCTTGATAGTTTTGAGGAGGACTAGTTGGCCTTTTTGTATAAAACCCCTCCACTGGGGTTTGTGTGATATTTTGCTCACAGTTAGGGCAGAGTTATGAATAGAAAGACCACAGAGATAGGATACAATTTTCAGCACAACATAAGAATGGGTACATACCCTCAAAGTGATTACAACTGTGGATTTTAACTTTGACCACCTGACTCAGGTCCTGTTTGCCATATTTCTCCACCGTAAATTTTCAATCTTCCCTCATTCCATAGTGTTGTCTTTGGATGGAAGTCACTTCCTCATACTTAAAAATTGGACATTTTGTGGATGGAGTATCTATATAGATCATCTGGAATTCTATCTAGTCTCCCATATGTACTAGTAATTTATCCAGCTTTTTATTTCATTATAACTTACTAATATTTATTTCACACTTAAGTTATACTTCAATTATATGTTATTTTTTTCCATCTATGGACATCAGGGGTCTTTCATTTGGCTCCTGTTTCCTTTGATGTATCCTTATCACTGTGTGTGGTTAAGCACTTTCCTACACTCTAGCTCTACAAGACACTGCCCCAAACCCAGAATTAGCCATTTTTTCATAAAGCCCTGATTCATTATTTGGAGAATGATATTACTAACAAAGACTTGGATACTTAACTGTGAATGAAGTTGTGCATTTTCATATGCTTAACTATTTTTAATAAAAAGAAGAGTACCTGCTAAAATTAATTATTTTGTCTGTTATTTAGTTTACAGTATTTTTCTAAGATTAATAAGTGAAATCCATTTATACTTGAAAATTATGTTTTGGTCTGCTTTGAGTTGTAGATAGAATTTACCAGTTTGTCAATTACAATTTGTTATTGACTCTGAGACAATTTAGAGTATATAAGGGCACATAAAACAGTTTGTCCAGCTTTTTGCATATAGCTATATATGAATAAATTTTGTCTTTTTATTTTTTTTTACCTCTCTTACATGGAGAGTACAAGGCACTAAAGATGCATTTCACAAGAATTCTACTGAAAAGTTCCAGATATGAATTGGAGCTTGTTGTCCTATTATTTCCTTTAGTGAGTCCCTGTGGCATAGGAAAATACATTGAAGAAAAATAATGAATAAGGGGACAAATTTAACTTTGGACAATATAATATAATTTAAATAGGGGCTCCTATTAATAACAGGAGCTGAACTTAAAATAGTAAACACCTAGAAAGTTTTGAGAAGTACAGTAAAAAGACATAAAATTAAAGCAATAGATTCAAATAAATCTCATTAGGGGCTGGAACACTGGCTTGGCATTCATATATAAAATTTTATGTTTATTGTTTCCTTTTCTGCAGCCCACCTTCTATCCTATGTGTGTGTATGTATGTAGGTTATATTATGAGAGATATTCTGAAATGTTTAGACAATCATAATTTTTACTTGAAGAGTATTTATCACTGTGTTCTCTGTTCAAGATGTCAAATCACACTGAGTAAATCATGGAAACATTTTCTCTGCTTCTTCAACTAGAAGAATGTCAACTAATATTGATATGTCCTTGATAAAAGCTAAAGAAAACATACAGCTGGAAAAATTATTCTCTCATGCCAAATAAAAAATTAATATTTAATTTCTAAAGAATCATTGACTTTTTCATTATTTTTCTATTTCTTATATCATTATATACATATACAACAGGGAAAAGGGTTGAATAAGTATTATGATTTCCATCTTATTCAGATAAAAGTGGGACACAGTAGATAAATGAGTACCCATTAGAAAGTGGCATTCCCATGTTCAAATGTATATATGTTTGGCCACCAACCTAGTGTTCATATCATGATTTTTCTTTCTTTCTCTTTTGAACAGTTTATCTAGCCAGTGTTTTCTCCTCAACAAGTGAAACAATGCAGCAAAACAACAGTATCACTCAGTTCATACTGTTAGGATTGACACAGGATCCTAAGAAGCAAAAAAAAATGGTGTTTGTAATCTCATTTTCTATGTGGGAATCCTGGTGCCCATTTGCTTATTATTGTGACCATCAAGTCTACCCAAACACTTGGGAGCCCCATGTTTCTTCCTATTTTATTTGTCCTTGGTTGATGCCTGCTTTTCAACTTCCATAGCCCCTAGATTCATTGTGGATGCTCTGTCTGAAAAGAAAATCATTATCTTACAATGAGTGCCTGACTCAGGTATTTGCAGGGCACTTATTTGGCTACATGGAGACCCTCATCCTCATTTGCAAGCCTTTGATTTACCCATCATGAGGCTCCAGGTCTGCATCATCCTGATTGTTCTTACATGGATAGGGTCTTTTATACATTCTATGGCTCAGATTATCCTGGCCTTGAGACTGCCCTTCTGTGGATCCAGTTGGATTTATCACTATTGCTACAATACGCCCTCGCTGAAACTCACCTGCATAGATATTTATGTGATGGACCTACTGGTGACATTTAATAGTGGGACCCTTTGTGCAAGCAGTTTCGTAATTCTGATGATCTCATATATTGTCACCTTGGATATGCTGTGAAGCCACAGTGTAGAAAATACATTTGATGAAATGCAACATTTACTCATGATTAAAACTCTCACCAAAGTGGGTATGGAGGGAGCATATCTCAACATAATAAAAGTTATTTATGATAGACTCACAGCCAACACGATACTTAATGGTGAAAAGCTGAAAGAATTCCTGCTAAAATCTGGAAAAAAATGCCCACTTTTGCCTCTTCTATTCAACATATAATTGGATGTCCTTACCACACCAATCACAAAAGAAAAAAGTAAAAAAATGTATACAAATTATAATAGGAGAGGTAAAATTGTCATTATATGCCAATGACATTGCTATATATAGAAATCCTCTAACAACTCCACACAAAACTACTAGAACTGATAAATTCAGCAAGGTAGCAGGAATACAAGATTAATATCCAGAAGATGGTTGCATTTCTTTACACCAACAATGGAATATCAGAGTGGGAAATTAAAAAAAAATCCCTTTTACATCACAGTAAAAAATAAAATACTAAGGTATAAACCTGACTAAGGAGGTGAAAGCCATATGCTTAGATGTATAAAATATTGGTAAAGAAAACTGAAGATGATTTAAAGAAATGGAAAAATGTATATATACCATTTTATTGGCTTGGAGGAATTAATACTGTTAAAATGGCCATACTCCTCAAAGTGATCTATAGATTTAATATCATACCTCTCAGTTACCCATGATATTTTTCACAGAACTAGGACAAAGACTTTTAAATTTTATATGGAACCATAAAAGACCCAGAATTGCCAAAGCAATCCTAAGAAAGAACAAAGCTATAAGCATAACCCTCCCAGGCTTTAGACAATACTACAAAGATACAGTTATCAAAGTAGTGTAGTATTCACACAAAAACAGACATATGGATCAATGGAACAGAATACTGAATCCAGAAGTAAACCCACACACCCATGACCAATTAATCTATGACAAAGCAGGCAAGAATATACAATGACAAAATATAGTCTCTTCCATAAGTGGCATTAGAAAATGGACAACCCCATGTAAAGGAATAAAATCAGTAAGTTGTCTAACATCATATACAAAAATAATCTAAAAATGGATTAAAGACCCAAATATAAGACCAGATCCTTTAAAAATCCTAGAGAAAAATATAAGCAAGACACTATTTGACATAAATTATTACAATATTATTGATCTGTCTCCTAAATCAAGGGACAAAAGCAAAAAAAAAAGGACCTACTCAAACTTATAACCCTTTGTACAGTAAAGGAAACCATAAACAAAATTAAAATACACCTACTCGCTGGGGGAAAATATTTGCAAATGATGTGACTGACAGTGATGTAATTTCCAAAATATACAAGCAGTTCATATGAATCAATAACAAGAACAATCAAAAAACCCAATTAATAAATGGGCCGAGGCCTAAACATACATTTCTCCAAAGACAGACAGATGGCCAAAAAATACATGAAAAGGGGCTTGACAACACTAATTATTACAGAAATACAAATCAAAATTTCAACAAGGTACCATCTCACACAGGTAAGAATGGCCATCAAAATTCTACAAATAATAAATTCTGGGGTGGGTGTGAGAAAAAGGAAGACCTCTTACACATTTGCAGGAAAGTAAATTGGCACAGCTGCTATGAAAAACAGTATGGAGGTGTCTTGAAAAATTAAATATAGAGTTGCCATGTGATCCAGCAATCCCACCCCAGGATTATATTATATCCCAAGAAAAATATAATTCAAAAAGATAGATGCACACCCTGTTCATAGTAGCACCATTAAAAAGAGTTAAGACATGGAAGCAACCTAAATATCATGGAAAGATGAATGGATATAGAAGATGTAGTATACATATACAATGGAATTTACTCAGACATAAACATAATGATATAATGCCTTTTGCAGCAACATTGATGGATTTAGAGATTATCATACTATGTGAAGTTAGTACACAGAAAAGGACAAATATATGGTATCACTTATTTGTGGAATCTAAAAAGTATACAAAACTATTTATTTACACAGCAGAAGCATACTCAGAGACACAGAAAACAATTGTATGTTTACTAAAGAGGAAAAGGAGTGAAGGAGGGAAAACTAGGAGTTTGGCATTACCATATACACACTACTATATATAAAAGACATAAACAACAAAGTCACACTGTATAGCATAGGGAACTATATTCATATCCTATAATAAACCATAATGGAAAAAGAGATTTAATATAAAACTCCCATAAGCCAGGCTGTGTGATACTAAGGCATAACAGAATATTAATAAATTGATCTAAAAGTATAAATTTCTTTACAAATATATCAATGTAATCCAATGAAGGAATAATAGACTTCTCAACAAATGCTGAATCAATTGAATATCCATATGTGATCATAAAAAAATGAACTCCAGAAACCACTTCAAACTATACACAAAAATTAACACAAAGTGAGTCAGAAAACTAAATGTTAAGCCTAAACTTAGAAAAATTATAGAAGAAATATTTTTGACCTGAGGTAGATCAATATTTTAGTCATGACACAATAAGGACAAACTGTAGGAAAAACTAAAAGAAACTTGGCAGTAATTTTAATCTTCTGCTTATCAGAGAGCATAGTTTTTTTAAAATAAAGAAGCTATCCACAGACTAGAAGAATGTGTGTGTGTGTATACACAAATAAATTTACATAGGATAAATACATATATGCATACATTTTATATAAATATATTTTACATTTGTTATAAATATAAAGCATATGAAAAAATAAATATACCTAGAATATATAAGTAGCTCATACAAATTAGTAATAGGAAACCCAGAATTCCTACTTTTAAATTGTGTAAAGCACTTGAAAAGAAACTTTCAGAAAAAAAGGATACACAAATGGACAATAACATTTTAAAATGTTCAACATTATTAGTCATCAGGGAAAGTAAATTATAAACTTCAGTAATTTGCCACTGCATACCTCATAGAATGACTAAAAGAAATAAAAATAACACCAATTGAAAAGAACGTGGAACAACTCTATGTTTGAATTTAGAACCCTAGTCTTTTGTTTATTTAATTTTATTGCAGTACAGGTGATTTACAATGTTGTATTAGTTTCAGTAGTACAGCAAAGTGAATCAGTCACACACACATATACATACATATCCATTCTTTTTCCCATATAGGTTATTACAAACTATTGAGTAAATTTTCCTGTTATACATTAGGTTCTCACTAATCATCTCTTCTACACAGTAGTGTTTATATGGTATTCCCACCCTTCCAACTCTTCCCTTCCCCCAATGATTTCACCATGGTAATTGTAAGATTGGTTTTGAAATCTGTGGTTTTTTTCTGTTCTATAAATGTTTTTAATTATTTTTATTATATTCAACATATAAGTGATATCATATGATATTTGTCTTTCTCTTGTCTTATTTACTTCACTTAGTATAATTCCAGGTCTGTCCATGTTGCTGCAAATGACATTATTTCACTCTTTTATGGCTGAGTAATATTACATTGTATACATTTACCACATCTTCTTTATCCATTCCTCTGTCAAGGGACATTTAGGTTGCGATGAACATTGATGTATGTATGTATCTTCAAATAATGGATTTCTGGATAGATGCCCACAAGTGGGATTGCTGTTCAAATGGTAGTTCTATATATAGTTTTTTAAGGAATTTCCATACTGTCCTCCATAGTGGTTGCATCAGTTTACATCCCCACCAACAGTGTAGCAGGGTTCCCTTTTCTCTACGCCCTTGCCAGGTTTTATTGTTTGTAGACTTTTTGGTGACGAACATTCTGACAATGAGGTGATACCTCTGAGTTCTGACTTGCATTCCTCTAATTATAAGTGATGATGAACATATTTTCATGTGTTTTTTAGCCATCTGTCTGTTTTCTTTGGAGAAGTGTCTATTTAGGTCTACTGACCACTTTTACTTGTTTATTTTTGTTGTTGGTTGTTTGTTTCATATAAATCTCCATAAGATGCTTATAAATTGTGGAGGTTAATCCCTTGTAAGTCACTTCGTTTGAAAAGATTTTCTCCCATTCTGTGGGTTGTTGTTTTTTTTTCTTTTTTTTTTTTTTGTTTTCCATTGCTGTGTGCAAAAGCCTGTAAGTTTAATTAGATCCCATATATTTATTTTTGTTTTTATTTGTATTATTAGAGAAGGAGGATCAAAGTTGATATTGCTGCAATTTACTTCAAAGGGTTTTCTGTCTATATTTTCCTCTAGGAGTTTTATAGTACCTGGCCTTATGTTTAGGTCCTTAATCCATTTTGAGTTAATTTTTGTGTAGGGGGTAAGACAATGTTTTAATTTAATTCTTTGGCATGTAGCCATCTGGTTTTCCCAGCACTACTTGTTGAAGAGACTTTATTTTCCTCACCTTATGTTCTTTCCTCTTTGGTCCTAGATTAGTTGACTGTAGGTTCTAGAACCCCAGTCTTGTGCTTTGGATATCTCTTCGCATTTTTAAGGTCACCTGGTGTTCCATAATCCACAGGGTCCCAAGGTGACTTACCTGGAACCTTTTAGAATTTTTGTTTATTTTCATAGCCTTGTAATAACTGGGGGAAAGACACATTTTAGCATCAAGAACTACTGGCATAACTACTACCATTAATGTTTTGCCCTCTCTGATTTGGTTCTTAGGCAATGGATACAGGTTTACAGAAATGTCTTCATATGTGATAAAACAGAAGTTCTATGACATGAGTACACAGTTTTAACTATATCACAGATCCTCATGCAGGAACAATCCCATCCTTGCTGTTTACATGTCATTCCACTTTCTTAGAAACCCAGGTTCAGAGAGAGAAAGGGGACTCACGTTTTGGTTGCAAGTGCAGGGAAATACAATTCCCCACTCAAGAATGAGTGTTTCTCAAGTATGTCTCTCCAGAATAGCTGCTTCTAAGACAAAGCCTTTTCCATCAAAAGATATAATTAATTCCTAGGAGAGAGAAAACAGCAGGTACAAGATAAGGAAATGAAAATTTGTAGAAACCTCTTTAAATACCCATGCATTGCAGGTAAATGTCTTTTTTGTTTACATCTACAGAACAAGACTAATCAAAGGTGAAATGACTTATTTGAATATGTTTCTGACCACACTCTCTGCCTTCCGCCTATGGGACCAGAGCCATCTACAGAAGATCATTTCTCCATAGCATTCCAAATGAATCCATTCTAAATCCAATTCCCAGGTTTTCTGTGAAAACTATTTGAAGCTTCATGCCAGAAGGATTTAGACTTATTTAGAAAAATCTTACTTTTCTACTATTGATTTTATATTGAATTATCTGAACAGTCTCTTTCTGTGTGTGCCTTATCTTTCAGAGCAAAAGGTACTTATTTAAAGAGGAAGTCAATTTGAACATGGGATTATTTCTGAACACCCCCAAATAGCATTAAGACCATCAGCCAGAAGGTAAGTTTCTCAATAGCGCTGATGCTTCCTAAAGATTGTTACATTCCATATCATCAATCATTGTTATCCAATCCCAGTAATAGAGCATTTGACCTTCACTACTTTCTTCAAAAGATAGTCAATATCATTAGCCTAATTTGACAGAAGATTATGAAATTTATAGGATTCATATCTCAATCACCAGATATGCTGCTTCTGCCCTCGGGTACTTCCTTTAATAATTAAGACTAATTATGAGGGAGTTCCTATCATAGCTCAGGGAAACTAATCTGACTAGTGTCCATAAGGATACAGGTTCGATCCCTGGCCTCACTCAGAGTGTTAAGGATCTGGCATTGCCATGAGCTGTGGTGTAGGTTGCAGACACAGCTTGGATCTGGCATTGCTGTGGCTGTGGTGTAGACCAGAAGCTTCAAGTCTGATTTGACCCCTAGCCTGGGAACTTCCATGTGCCACAGTGCAGTCCTAAAAAGACAAAAAAAAAAGAGTAATTATGAGAATGAAAAAAAATTAAAATACACTCCACATACAAAAGTATATAAATGTGAATATTAAATGATATAAACCATAACCTCTTTAGTCCAAATATGAATATAAAGAACTTGTCCTGGGATCCACTGTTGTGCATAATATGAGTCTCTGTGCTTTCTTTAAAAGTAAAATTGGAGATGTTTTTTCCACAGTCTATTGCAGAGTTAAGTTTCCCTGCATTATTGCTCAAAACATTAATTCTTCCTACCCCTTGGTTCAAAGACAGTCAGGAAAATAAATGAAAGTCCTTTGTTTATCTAGAAATGCATGGTGTATATGATCATATATGTTTTATCAAATATTATCTTAACACACTGTGAAGGGGACTATATTATTATCACTTGACATTAGAGGAAACAAGCTGTAAAGGGCCAAGAAATACCCCAGATTATGAAAATACAAGTGGGGAATGTCCTATCTGGGCTTTCTGATTCTCAAAATAACTTTCCACACCACTGGCACTGTCATTTTCAAAATTTTGCAAAAGAGTTGTGGGATTATGCTTTGGAGGGAAATTGGGGAGAGAAGAAATGAGGGTGAGCAAAAGACAAAGATAAAATGAACTTTCAATAAAAGAGGACCCACACATTTATTAAAATTTGGGGATTTCAGTATATTACACTGTGTATATGTGTGTATGTGTGTATATTGTGTATCTGTTGATATTTTGCTTCATACATACATGTCTCTGACATTGGATTAAAGTAATTATACTTATTATGGTTATGTCAAAAGGAGTTTACTAGTTAAATATTGTTTATTGTAAAATAATTTAATTGATCTTGGGTTAAATATGGGGAGGAAAAAGTAATCATGGTTTGGATCTTTATTATCTGATTGATATTGTGCAGGATCCTTCCTTTCCGCTTCTATTTCTCAATGTGTAAAACAAGCACAAAAATGACCGTAGTAATTTTCTCACAAGTATGTAATGAGAAATAAATAACCACTGCCTGCAAAAACACCAAGAGCAAAGTAACTGTTCTCTAAGTTATTATTATTACCATTACTGTTAACATTCATTTCTGAGATTGTTTCTCATCTGCAAAGTGGATGCAGTCATGCCACCCACACAGGGTGCTCTCATGCCATGCATATAGCAAACAAGCATTAAAAGTATATCTATAAGCTATCAGAAAGTCATGGGACTTAGATCATACTTTACCAAAGCTATTACAATAACGCCTGTATTCTTTCATTACTTCCCATCACCAATGTCCTGTGACACTTCAGGTCCACTAGCATTATAGTCTGGTATTGGGGTTCCTTTCTCTGACTTCCACCTCCTTACAGAAACTCAGCCCACTTCTTCCAAGCGACATAAACATCTTTACTAAAGTTAGATGTTATATTGCCTCTTTTTCAAACCTTCTGAATCCTTCCACTCATAGTCTCAATTACTTTACCTAGTTATGAATTTCCTAAGAATAAAGGAAAAATTCTTAGCTTGGAATTTGTAGACTTTGCATGCATTTTCAACCACACGTTTTAGGCTTAGCTATACTCTGTGAGATCTACTGCCTCACCTAAGGCAATGAGTCATCTCATAGGATTAAGTCTGCCCAGATCATCTCCTGCCTCCGTGTTCACTACATTCCTCATGTCTATATTTTATATATCAGCTTCCTCCAGGACATAATTTGAGGAATATTCAAGAAATCATACCCTCTATCTCCAAAAAAAAGTTATAGGAATGTACAATTCAATAGAATCTAGGCATCTATTGTTTAATACATGAAGAGGCCTAATGAATTCAAGTTGAGCTAATAAAAAGTGACTTTTCTTTCAGGCGATGTAATTAATCATAACATGAGAAACATGGAGAATAGGAACAACGTGACAGAGTTTTTTCTACTGGGGCTCACACAGAATCCAAAAATGCAGAAAGTCATATTTGCTGTGTTTTTGATCGTCTACATCATCTCTATGGCAGGAAATATACTCACTATGGTCACCATCACTGCCAGCCCATTATTGGGATTCCCTATGTACTATTTCCTGGCTTATCTCTCTTTTATTGATGCTTGCTAATCCTGTGTCAATACCCCTAAACTCATTGTAGATTCACTCCATGAAAAGACAACCAGCCATTTCAATGAATGCATGACTCAAATCTTTGGGGAACATTTATTTGGAGGTGCAGATGTCATCCTACTTACTGCGATGGCCTATGACCGCACTATGTGGCCATCTGCAAGCCCTTGCACTATACAACCATCAGTGGCTGTGTGGCCTGCTAGTGGGAGTGTCATGGGTGGGAGGCTTTCTTCATGCAACCGTACAGATCCTCTTCCATTTTCAGATTGCCTTCTGTGGTCCTAATGTCATAGATCATTTTATGTGTGATCTGAATCCTTTGCTGGATCTTGCCTGCACTGTTACACACACTCTAGGGCTCTTTGTTGCTGCCAACCGTGGTTTCATCTGCCTGTTAATCTTCCTACTCTTGATTGGCTCCTATACAGTCATTCTGCACTCTCTAGGGACCCAGAGATTAGAGGCAAGGCAAAAAGCCCTCTCCACCTGCGTCTCCCACATCACAGCACTAGTCTTTTTCTTTGTGCCCTGTATATTTGTATATCGGAGACCCGCAGCTACTTTACCTATTGATAAAGCAGTTGCTGTATTTTATACTATGATAACTCCCATGTTAAACCCCTTAATCTATACCCTGAGAAATGACCAAATGAAAAATGCCATTAGGAAATTGTGTAGAAGGAAAGTGATGCCAGGTGACCAATAAAATGTGCATGGAGCCTCAAGTCCATTCAACTGATGCCAAGGTCAAAAGAACATTGTTCTATCAGCAAAGAATATCTATGAGATAAGGAAAAACAAATAATCCCTATAAATTACAGATTCTGAAAGCGGGGAGAAGAGGTAGCAAAAGAAAGAAAAACCCTGCCTGGGATGACTCTTAGAAATGTTCTAGTAAATTGGAGTTTAATTTTACTAGCTTCATAATTGTTTATGGACTCACAACCTTTCATACCAATACAATGAAATAAAATAAATAAAAATACACTGATATTCAGCAGCAATCTTTATAACAATATAGAGAAGTAGGCACTGTTATTATCTCCATTTTATAGGTGAAAATGCAAACAGAATATTCTGAAACAGACATATTGATGAACTAGTAACCAGAAACCAGCTGACCTCTCATACCATGTTCTTATCTGCTGTGATAGACAGCCAGGCAATGATGATAGGAACACTGATTATACTAGTTACCATATATTGAGACAAAGACTGTGCCGGACTATCCATTTACCCATCCTTCTGTCTATAAACATAAATATGTAGATATATAGATATACCTACATCCATATATGTGTGTGTTATATTTGTAATTAGTTAAATATATGTTATTATATATTTTATTTTATGTGTTCATTATACATAACCAAAATCTAATATTTTTATTACCTACTCTGATCACTTTTATATATCATAGTTTATGGTAATATGTTAACTGTAAATCTGTATAATGTAACTACTTTAGGAATATAAAAGAAATGGGACATTTAACCACTAAGAGAGAAGCAACAAATATTATACCATTTCCAAATTTCCTTTTAGCATTAAGAATCCTTATCTATGGAGTTCCCTTGTGGCTCAGTGGGTTAAGATCCTGATATAATGTCCATGAGCATGTGGGTTTGATCTTTGGCCATGCTCAGTGGATCAAGGACATGGTGTTGCAGTAAGCTGCAACATAGGCTGCAGATGTGGCTCAGATTCCGCACTGCTATGCCTGTGGCAGAGACCTGCAGCTGCAACTCTAATTGGACCCCTAGCCTGGGAATTTCTGTATGACACAGGAACAGGAGCAGCAGTGAAAAGAAAAAAAAAAAGAATCTCTGCTGTTCATGTCACCACCTTAGGCTCAATAATCATCAAAAAGTGGGATGATTTAAATAAAAACATATTTCAATATCAGACAGGGAATTTGATGAATTAAATAAATAATCATGTTCCATAAAGTACTTGCCTACTTGCTAACAATAATTTCTGCAAATAGCATAATGTCTGATTCATGATGAATACTAAATGATTAAATGTAACTATAAAGGAAAATGAAGACATTCAATAAAATACCAAAAAGTAATGAAGACTAGGAAATTGTTTGTACTTTCTTTTTCAGAACCAAAGAAGAATTCTAGGTAGTTCTCTTTGTGAAACCACAATTTGTTTACTGTTGTGTAAGCTAGAAGTAACAAATAAATTGAAACTTAGTGTGTCATCATATGAAAAAAACTTTTATTGATATTCTCCTGGCTCTTAGAAAGATTTCATCATCTTATGACCTTTGGTTGTTTTTGTTATATTTTTGTTTTAATAAGTTTGCTTTCTTGTAACACTTTATTGTGAAAAGCAATTTTAAAAGCATGTAGCTCTGTCTACACAAAAAGCAATTTCAGTATTAATATATTCCATTAATTTTGTTTGTCCTTCATTCATTACATAACAAATATGTTGGGCCCAAGAAACCTATGAGGAACATTGATAATTATTGATCAGTGGTGAATAAAGAGAAATCTAAATGATGCTTGCACAGAGCTCGGATGCATTGAGGGACACCCCAAAAGATAGCATAAAATTACAAAATAGTTGTACAGGTCACGTCCAGCTATTCCTTTTAAGGTGGAAACAACATCGTCCATCTGTCCCCTCTCATAACCAAAGAAATCACACAATGTCCAGTGAGCCTCTGGAGATTATGGAGACAAATTTTCATTTCAGTGTATTGCATTGGTACAGTTATTGGGTGACTCAAAAAGCTGCTAGTTTTCAGTGGGGAACAGAAAAATTAAAGGCTCTACAACAGGATCAGGCTGTCAGGTAAACTTCTCTGCCACTTGGGACAAAGGACCCAGCAGGTCTCTGGTGTTTGATGTGTTAGCGGCAGATGGAGATGCTGGATCCTTTGGCAGGCCTCACATGTGAACTGCAGTGTAAGCCTTTTAGCTCCTGGAACAGAGTCTTCCCATCCTTTTCAGATAGCTACACTCCTTTGAAGAAATAGCTCTTTTCCTGTTAGTGGGCCTTACTAGAGACTCAGTGCTTCACCATGGGCCACCAAGTCAATATGAAACCTAAGCTGCCTACCATGAACTTGATGTTATCTGACCTATCAAAGCTTTAATCCGTGTGTTTGCACAAGAGTGCTCCACCACCAAATGGACATGCTATATATGTGATCAGGTCCAAGTAGGACCTGAAGTCAAGGTTACATGGATAAATGGCAAAAATGCTTATGTCCCCACTCCTGATAATTGCCTTCTCTCTCCCTGCCTGCACCTATGGACTCACAGGGAGTTGACTATGGTCAGTCGATAGAGGAAGAGGAGATCTGGGGCTTGTTTATAGATAGTTCTGCAATGATAAGCAGGCATAACCTGAATGTGGAGAGCTGCAGCACTACAGTCCCATTCTGGAAAATTCCTGAAGATCAGTAGTGATAGAAATGCTCCCAGTGGGCATAAATTAAAGTAGTGCACCAGGTTGTTCACTATGCCAGATATAGAATATATAGTGGATTGTCAAGGATTTGGTAGGAACTTGATTGAAAGATTGGTAACAATAAAATTTGAGAAAGAGGTACTTTTACATACTTGCATAATGGGCAAATAATATGAATATATTTGCATACTATATGAATGCTCACCAAAGAATTACCCTCATAAATCATACCTTCATGCATACCTGTCCACCACTCCTGAGCTACCCCTGTTATCACCCAATGGGTGCATAAACAGAGTGGCCATGGTGGCAGGAAAGGAGGTTAAACATAAGCTATATGACATGGACCACCACTAAGGAAGGCTGTCCTGGCTATGGCTACTGCTAAGAAACCAATCTGTCAATATAAGAAAACAACCTTGGATCCCAGTATGACATCATTCCTCTTGAGTTCAACACAGTTACAGGTTGATTACCCTAAACTACTTCCATCACGAAATGGACAGCATTTTGTTCTTACTGGCATAGACACTTACCCTTGATATGGATTTGCCTTCTAAGTATGAAGTATTTATACCCAAACTACCACCTGGCGACTTTATCCACTGTCATAGGTTTGCACACAGCATTGCTTTTGATAAAGGATATCACTTCACAGAAAATGAGGTATAGCAATGGGCCCTGCTCATAAAATTCACTGGTCTTACCATATTCCTCACCATCCTAAACCCATTACTTTTATTAAAATGAATGGCTATTTGAAGAATTAGTTACAGTACAAGTTAGGTGGCAATAATTTGCAAGCGAGGGACAAGAATCTTCATTTCTCCAAAAGGCTATATATGCTCTAAATCAGCAACCATTATGAATCACTGTTTCTCCCATAACCAGGATCCATGGGTCATAATCAAAAGATAAGAATGGGAATTACATCACTCACTATTACCTTTATTCAACTATTAGCAAAAATTTTGCTTCCTCTTCCCATTTACTTATGATCGGCTTCCTTAGAGGTCTTAGTTCCAAAACGAGAAACACTTCTGCCAGGTGACAAAACAATTTATTGAACTGAAGAGTTAAAGACTTCTGGCTGACACTTTATCTCATGCCTCTAAATCAGCAAGCAAGGAAGTAAGTTACTACGCTGGCTGAGGGGATTGATCCTAACTACCAAGCACAAATTAGACTACTCCTCCTCAATGGAAATAAATAAGTTTAATGTCTCTAACACAGGAGCTCCCAAAGGGCCTCTCTTAGTATTGCCATGTTTGATGATTAAGATCAATAAAAAAAGAAAGAAATACAACCCAACCCAAATAGAACTATTAATGGCCCGGACCCTTCAGCAATGAAGGTCTATGTCACCCCACCAGGGAAAGATCCAGAGCCAGCTTAGATGCCTGCTGAAGGTACAGAGAATAAAAAATGAGGACGAGAAGAAAGTAGTTATAAAGAGCAGCTAAAACCATGTGACCAGTTACAGAAATGAGAACTCTCTGTAATGACTGTATTCTCTATTTTACATTTCTGTGTATGTCTCTATTATACACAAAATCTTTGTCTTCTGCTTTCTCTAATTACTTCATGTAATATACGATATGTTGACATTCAATCATAGTATTTACATGTTGTTAATTTCCCGCCAGGGTATTTAGGTTACAGGCTATCAAGGGGAAGAGTATACATCATCCAAGGATGTCCTTTCCCTTCTTGGAAAGGACTCAGTGTGACTTTAGTGGCGCACAGGAGAGTTATGCCATGTTAGGTGGACTTTTTATCTTGGTATTATCTTTACTTGGAGATTAAATAGGGTTTAAAAACATATATATATATGATTCTTATCTCCAGGTGGGCAACCCATGAGTAGGAGAATAATTACAATGGTAGAGATTCTTCCTAAGAAGTGAGGAGTTTGACTCACATTGAGCTCCCAAGCCCTATGGCAGGAAAAGAACCCCCTATAATGTTTGTCTTTGGGTTTTTTGTTTGTTTGTTTTTTGTTTTTGAGGGCCATACCCGCAGCATACAAAGGTTCCAGGCTGGTGGTCTAAACAGAGCTATAGCTGCCAGCCTATGCCACAGCCACAGCAATGCAGAATCTGAGCTGCGATTGTGACCTACATCAAAGTGCATGACAACGCAAGATCCTTAACCCATTGAGCGAGGCCAGGAATTGAACCTGCAACCTCTTGGTTCCTAGTCAGATTTGTTTCCACTGAGCCACAACAGCAACTCCAAGAATGTTCATATTTGAAGGGCGGTGGAACTTAATTTTGGGAGATGCAGAAGGCTTTAGGAGACAATACACTCCACTCTTACAAGGTACACACAAAATATTCATACCTCTGTAACCCAGAATAGAAGCAGTAACTTGAAAGCACCTACCTGCTGATATTCCAGAGTCTCCTAGACAGGCGAAAGGCAATTAAATCTCACTCTTACAGACACAGGCACTGGAGTCAACCATTTCTGGGAGCTCACATGGACTCTTATGTTGGTAAGTGCTATTTTGAAATTGATCTTATAGCTTATGAGCCTCAGGAACCAGATCACCAACCCATGGAACAAGTAAGGAGAAACCTCAGGCCAAGTAACTAACTGGCAGGGATACAGCTCCACCTGCCAGCAGACAGGCTGCCTATGTCAAAAGACATAGAGTGGAAGATTGGATTAAAAAAAAAAAAAAAAAACAGAGTCTACAATATGCTGTCTACAAAAGACTCACCTTAGGGCCCAAGGACACATATAAATTGAAAGTAAGGGGATGGGGAAATATATTTCATGCAAATGGAAAAGACAAGAAACCAGGAGTTGCAATACTCAATCAGACACAATAGATTTTAAAATGAAGGACATAAAGAAAGACAAAGAAGGACATTATTGAATGACAAAAGGATCATTTCAAGAAGAGGATATCAAAATTGTCCATATGTATGCCCCTCATATAGGAGTCCCCAGATACATGCAACGAATACTAACAGACATAAAAGGAAAAGTTAGTGGGAATGCATTAATAGTAGGAGGTTTTAACACCCCACTCACATCAATGGACAGATCCTCTAGGCAGAAAATCAATAAGGCAACTGAGATATTAAATGACACGATAGAAAAATTAGACTTTATTGACATTTTCAGGATATTACAACTGAAAAAGTCAGAATATACATTCTTTTCAAGTACACATGGAACATTCTCAAGAAATGACTACATACTGGAGCACAAAACTAACCTCAACAAGTTTAAGTATACAGAAATTATTTGAAGTATATTCTCCAAACCACAATGGTAAGAAACTAGAAACAAGGTCAGGAAACAAAATGAGAGAAAAAAAAAAAAAAACTGACTACACGGAGACTAAACATGCTTTCTCAATGGGTCAATGAGAAAATCAAAAGGGAAATTAAAAAATACCTCAAGAGAAATAATAATAAAAACAATCATTCAAAATCTATAGGATGCTACAAAAGCAGTGCTTAGAGGGAAATTCACAGCAATATACACCTTCCTCAAAAAGAAGAAAAATCTCATATCTACAACTTAACCTACCACTTATATGAATTAGAAAAAGAAGAACAAATGAAACCTAAAGTCAGCAAAGGAAGGAAATCATAAAGAATAGAGAGGAAATCAATAAAATAGAAATTCAAAAGACAATACAAAGAAAATCAATAAAACCAAGAGCTGCTTCTTTGAAAAGGTAAACAAAATTGACAAACCTCTGGCCAGACTCACCAAGAAGAGGAGAGAAAAAAAAAAACCAAATAAACAAAATAAATGAAAAAGGAGAAATCTCAAATGATACTGAAGAAATACAAAAAACAGAAGAGAATATTATGAACAATTATATACCAAGAAATTTGACAACATAGAAGAAGCAGACAACTTTATAGAGACTTACAGCCCACCAAAACTGAATCAAGAAGAAATATGGAGAACAGTTCGGAGATACCTTAGAAATCTATACATAGAACTTCCATATGACCCCGCAACCCCACTCTTGGGCATCTATCCGGACAAAACTCTACTTAAAAGAGACACGTGCACCCGCATGTTCATTGCAGCACTATTCACAATAGCCAAGACATGGAAACAACCCAAATGTCCATCGACAGATGACTGGATTCGGAAGAGGTGGTATATATACACAATGGAGTACTACTCAGCCATAAAAAAGAATGACATAATGCCATTTGCAGCAACATGGATGGAGCTAGAGAACCTCATACTGAGTGAAATGAGCCAGAAAGACAAAGAAAATACCATATGATATCATTTATAACTGGAATCTAATATCCAGCACAAATGAACATCTCCTCAGAAAAGAAAATCATGGACTTGGAGAAGAGACTTGTGGCTGCCTGATGGGAGGGGGAGGGGGAGGGAGTGGGAGGGATCGGGAGCTTGGGCTTATCAGACACAACTTAGAATAGATTTACAAGGAGATCCTGCTGAATAGCATTGAGAACTTTGTCTAGATACTCATGTTGCAACAGAAGAAAGGCTGGGGGAAAAATGTAATTGTAATGTATACATGTAAGTATAACCTGACCCCCTTGTTGTACAGTGGGAAAAAATAATAATAAATAATTTAAAAAAATAAAATAAAAAATAAAATATTAAAAAAAGAAGAAATAGATCAATTTAACAGAACAATCACTAGAAATGAAATTGAATATGTAATAAAAACACTCCCTACAAACAATAGTCTGGGACCAGATGGCTTCACGGGCAAATTTTTATCAAACATACAAAGAAGAACTCAAACCTATCCTTAAACTTTTCCAAAAGGTTGAAGAAGGAACAATCCCAAAGACATTCTATGAAGACACATTCAACCTAATGACAAAATCAGACAAAGACACTACAAAAAAAAGGAAAATTATAGACCAATATCTTTGAGGAATATAGACACAAAAATCCTCAACAAAATTTTAGCCAACCAAATCTAACAACATATAAAAATATCACACGCCACAACAAAGTGTGATTCATCCCAGGTTCTTAAGGATGGTACAACATTCGCAAATCATACACGTCATACACCACAGTAAAAAAAAAAAAAAAAAAAGTCAGAAATCACATGATCGTTTCAATTGAAAAGTCCAACATCCATTCATGATGAAAACTCTTACCAAAATGGGTAGAGAGGCAACATAACATAATCAAAGTCACTTATGACAAACCCTCAGCAAACATAATGCTCAATGGAGAAAAGCTGAAAGCCTTCCCACTAAAATCTGGAAGAAGACAAGGATGTCCACTCTCACCACTGTTATTCAACATAGTATTGGAAGTCTAGCACAGCAAACAAAGAAATAAAAGGTATCCAAATTGGAAGAGGAGAGGTAAAACTGTCACTGTATGCAGATGACATCATACTATATATAGAAAACCCTAAGGACTCAACCCAAAAACTACTTGAACTGGTCAACAAATTCATCAAAGTAGCAGGACACCAGATTAACATGCAGAAATCTGCTGCATTTCTGTATACTAAAAATGAGATATTAGAAAAGGAATATAAAAATACAATACCTTTTAAAATCTCACCAAAAAAAAAAAAAATACCTAGGAGTAAACATGACCAAGGAGGTGAAAGACATATGCTGAGAACTATAAAACATTAATCAAGTAAATTCAAGAGGATTCAAAGAAATATAAAGACATTCCATGCTTCTGGACTGGAAGAATTAATATTGTTAAAATGGTCATGCTACCCAAAGCAGTCTATAGATTGAATCCAATCTCCATAAAATTACCCAAGATATTTTTCACAGAACTATAATAAACAATCAAAAATATCATATGGATCCATAAAAGACCAAGAATTGCCAAAGCAATCCTGAAGGAAAAAAAACAAGCAGGAGGCATAACTCTCCCAGGCTTCAGGCAATATTACAAAGCCACAGTCATCAAGACAGTGTGGTACAAAATCAGACATACAGATCCATACATAAAATGGAACAGAATAGAGAACCCAGAAGTAAACCCAAACAACTTATCTTCAATTAATCTTCAACAAAGGAGGCAAGAATATAAAATGGGAAAACAATAGTATTTTCATCAATTGGTGATGGGAAAACTGGACAGCTGCATGTAAATCAATGAAACCAGAACATACCCTCACACCATGTACAAAAACAAACTCAAAATGGCTTAAAGACTTAAACATAAGATAAAACACCATCAAAATCCTAGAAGAAAACACAGGCAAAACATTCTCTAACATCAACCTTACATGTTTTTCTTAGGTCAGTTTCCCAAGGCAACAGAAATCAAAACAAAAATAAACCAATGGGTCCTAATCAAACCGACAAGCTTTTGCACAGCAAAGGAAACCATAAGAAAAAAAAAAAAAGACAACATACAGAATGGCAGAAAATAGTTTCAAACAATGCAAATGACAAGAGCTTAATCTCAAAAATATATGAAACAGTTTATACAACTCAACAACAACAAAAAAACAACAACCCAACTGAAAAATGGGCAGAAGACCTGAGTAGACATTTCTCCAAAGAGGATCCATAGACGCTCAGGCATATGAGAAAAAGTTCAACATCACTAATTATTCAAGAAATGAAAATCAAAACTACTATGAGTTACCTACCACCTCACATATGTCAGAATGACCATCATTAACATATCAACAAACAATAAATGATGGAGAAGGTGTGGAAAAAAGGGTACAGTCCTACACACTTGGTGAGAATGTAAATTTGTACAGCCACTATGGAAAACAGTTTGGAAATACATATGAAAACTAAATATAGAACTACCATATGACCCAGCAATCCCACTCTTGGGCATATATCTAGACAAAACTTTCCTTGAAAGAGATACATGCACCCCTGGCTATTCACAATAGTGAAGACATGGAAACATCCTAAATGTCCATTGACAGATGAATGAATTAAGAAGACATGGTAGACATGCACAATGGAACACTACTCAGCCATAAAAGACAAAAGAATGCCATTTGCAGCAACATGGGTGGAACTAGAGACTTTCATACTAAGTTAAGTTTAGTCAGAAAGAGAAAGACAAATGCAATATGGTATCACTTATATCTGGAATCTAACACATTTCTATAGAAAAAAAACTCATGGAGTTGGAGAACATTCTTGTGGTTGCCAAGGGGGAGGGGGAGGAAGTGGGATGGACTGGGAATTTGGGGTTAATAGATGAAAACTATTGCATTTGAAGTGGATAAGGAATGAGATCTTGCTGTATAGCCCAGGGAACTACATCTTGTCGCTTGTGATGGAAAATGATGGAGGATAACGTGAGAAAAAGGATATACATATTCTAATTTTGCTGCACAGCAGAAATTGACAAAACATTGTAAATCAACTATAATGGAAAAAATTAAATCTTAAAAAAATAGTTCATCTTGAAGAAAAAAATATTCCCATGAACCCAAAGATATCCCTGGACATGGCCCTGGCAACCATAGGATTAAGGAGCATGTCCCATTCATTAGTGTACAGCCACTAGTGCTGAAATCCTCAGGGCTCTGCAATCAGATACCCCGGGACCCAGCTCTATCCAACATGTTCAGGCACTAGCCCCAGAATCCCTAGCCCTGCCTACCAGCAAGAATGCTAGTAAGTCTGAGGAGTAGCGTCATTCACCAATAGGAACAACACAACAAAAAAAAACCCAGGAAAAATCATATGTCTACAGCCTACAAACCTAGCCCATACATCAGAGGGCCAACAGCAGGCCTGGGACCAGCTGGGTCCACACCAAAAGGTCCTTGAAATTTAGTTTTATTTGATCTATAGCAAATGGTTTGGTACAGAAACAAATATTGCAGGCCCTTTGGTGTGACTCTAGCAGATAACACTATATTGTACAGTTGAAATTTGCTGAGAGAGTAAAACTTAAACATTCTCGCCAAATAAAGAGAGAGAGAGAGAGATGTTAAATCATGGGTGTTCAATTAATTGGATGAGGGATTTTTTTTTTCTCTAGACTATTTGAGACCATCTTTATAGGCTATTCTATGGTGTTGCAAGAATAGTCCATAAGTGTCTAGACACAGGGTTGAAGAGAATGATAATGACCCCCAATCCTTTAGGCCACTTCCAAGACTTCTAAACTTCTTCCAGTCTGGTACTTTCTGACACATGGGATTTTATAAAGTGAGTCTTTTAATATTAGTGTTCATTAGCTGATTAAGGCATTCCTCTAATAAAATTTATTAATTGCTAATTTTTAAATTAAATCAATTCCTATATATATTGTTATAAATTATACATATATAACCACTAATACTTATTAAATATTCTGTATTTAGACTTACATGCTATAATTTAGTTTGGCAGTTATATTTGAAGATATTAAGCACGGTATTATAGCAGGAAAGTAAATTCTAAAAAGAACATCCAATAACTAGTCAAGTAAGCTTATTTCAAAGTTTGTTTTCTGTAGAATTACTATATGACATAGTTATATTTTTGCCAATAAAATCTTGTAGACCCTTGAGAAAAGAAAACAAATGATAATAAAAATGAGTGGGCTTTTTTTGAGTGTGTAAGACAGGAGGGGGTCTTTTCCCCCTACTGCTCTTGATTTTAATTCATGCACATGGGAGTGTCACAGAACTGGGACCTCAGTCAGTGGTGGCCAAAGTTTGCAGAGGGAAAGAAACAAAAACCAAAAATGGTGAGTGATTGTTTGATGGAACAAATAAACTTATGCTTTGAGAGTTCAGTTAGCAAGAGATTTAAGAAAAGTCTGGACTTGGGTAATAAATTAGTGAAGAAGTAATGCAGTTTGTTATAGAGACTTCTGGACCCTTAATTCCTCCCACTGGGTAGTAGAAAGATAAGGATATCTTTTAAGGGTAAATTTCCACTACCCAGTGCAGTAATCATGAGAGATTATTTCCTGCTTTTAGGGACAAGAGAGGATGGTCAAAGTGTCCGCTTGCACTGGCCATTTCTTAAGTCATTTTAATTCAATAATTAATATGCCACCGAGGTACACTTTAGAGTGACCTGCCCTGGGCCACAACAGCAGCAGAGCATTCCTTCTGATGGGATAAGTATTTCTTCTGACCCATCCTCAAGACCACCCAACCCCACCTCCCCCACTATACCCACACAGACAGAAACATCACATAAACACAGGCACATATATACATACTACATTCCAATACTTCTCTATGGAAAATTATTATATTACACCCAGTTAAACAGAACTATGAATAAATAACTAGTCAGATGAAATTTCCTATAGAATAGACAGAATGTTTTCCCCATTATTCCATAGGTTTCCATAGCTCCAAGAAGAAAAAACTTTATTGGATATGTGAAAGTTATTAGATGTCAAACATCAAAAGAAGGGTTCCCAGACATTAAAGACAAACACTACTGCCTTTATGTTTTCTCCTTGATTTTGCCTTTGTTGTTGAGCCAGAATAAGTCAATCGAAGCAACTCTGTACAAAAGCAATGCAGGCATTCTGCTTAGAAAAGATAAGTGCTTTGGCAGAGAAAGACATTTAGAGAAATTGGAACCAAGACACAGAGCTGACATGGAATTATGAGATCCAAAGGAAATGAAGAGAAATGATAAAACAGTACTTTCCCTGTTGCATAAGATAAATAAGTGAAAAGACACTAGAGGGGGTTGGGAGGATGCTGGATTCTGTTCCCTCCCATAGACACATGTGAGTATATGTTAAAATTTTAGCCTTACTAACATTATTTATTTTACAATTAATGCATGATTGTTAAAGACATGAGTGAAAATTCTAGATATATAAGAACAATGTATACAGTCAAATAAGAAGACAGTATCTTTGAACTTAATTCAGTAACTATTTATTTACATCTTAATTTGCACAGGCTCATTGCTAAAAAATAGAGAGACACAAGAAAAATAAAGATGTAGCACATAAACTTCTGTCTTAGGCAAACTGAGAAAACACAGTTCGTAAGAAGAAACACCAGTATTGAGCATTAAACTATTTGAAATAGAGTATACATACAGCTGAAAAGCTACAAACAGAGATGGAATAAAACAATATGTGATGGAGCTGCAAAATCTTCTGAATAAGAAAACATTAGGACTGTGAATTTTATGTAAGACATAGACAGAAAGCATAGGGGTGGGGTCTTTACAAGCAGAGGAGAGAGAGAAATAAAGGCACATGGATAAGATTTTAGAGTATGTTTAGGGAATGCAGTAGGATCCAGTCTCTCTGGATGATAGCATCCAATAAAAGGGAAACAGAGGAAGAAACTAAGGTAAGACAAAAATACCAGCCATGAGTGTCCAGTTTGTCATCTGCCCTGCTAAAACTTTGTGTTAGCTAAAGGACTATTATTTCTTTATGGAATACAAATGTTACTCATTTCATAGATATTTGAAAAAAGAAGGATGCATATCATTAAAGCAAACTGCCAAGATTCAGAGTCAGTAGTCACCCAGATCTCCCTGACCATGAAGCCTATTATAATAATTTATACAAGTGCTGTGTAATAATTTATACCAATCCTGCGACTTCTGAGATGAATAAATTCAACTTGGGCCAATTTAGGAAGATATTTGATAAACAAGTGAGGAGGCTGGATTTTATTTCAACAAAAGTAGGGTTCCATATCATTTTTTGGAGAGCTCTGATATGGTCAGTAATGTGGTTTAGAAGGACATTTCTATGCCTCAGATCTATGGGGTCACACACAAACCAAGTGGGAAGCTTTAAAGTACAAATTTCAATCTGAATAACAGTGATTTGTATCTTTGGTCCAACTCCCAAAAAAGCATAAATGCTTTCTATCTCAAATAATAAGCTCCCTGGAGATACCAATCAAAGGTACAATGAATATCATCTTATTTGCTTTAATTCTAAGTGTGCTATTTTAAACCATACCTTCCTCATGGCAATTTTCATCTCCTCATTTCTCAGAGTATAGATGAGAGGATTCAGCATGGGGGCAATCACGGTATAAAACAGGGATTTCCTTATCCTTGTTTTCATTCCCAGCAGGTAAAACATAAATGTAGATACAAGGAACAAAGAATAAAACCACAACCATCATGTGAGAACTGCAGGTGGAGAGAGCTTTCCGTCGCCCCACAGAGGAGTGTGTTCTAAGACTACATAATATGATTATATAAGAAATTACTAGGACAAGAAAAACAACAATCACCACCACCCCTGAATTTGCAATCATTAAGATATTAACAAGATGAATATCGCTGCAGACTAGTTTCAAAAGTGGCTTCACGTCACACAGGTAGTGATCTATCTGATTGGGACCACAGAAAGGTAAACTGAGCATCAACAGCAGTAGAGCAATAGAGTGTCCAAAACCCACAACCCAGGCCATAATGACCAACATAGTGCACCTCTGCTGGTTCATGACGACCATGTAGTGCAGGGGCTTGACAATGGCAACATAGCGGTCAAAAGCCATGGATACCAAAATGAGTATCTCCACACCTGCCATCAAGTGGCCAGTGAAGAGCTGGGTCATGCAGTTGTTATAGGAATATTTTTTCTTGCTGCAGTTAAGTCCCTGATTAGCCTGGGGACCACACTGGAAGTATAGAAGAGGTCCATGATGGAAAGGTGGCAGAGAAAGTAGTACATTGGTTGTTGGAGTAGATGGCTGCAGGTGATCGTGAGTAAGACGATTCAGTTTCCCATTAAGACTGTCAGGTAACAGAGCAGGAACAAGAAAAGGAACAGTAGCTTTGTTTGCTTATTTTCCCACAGACTCATAAATACAAATTCTGTGACATTGTTTTGATTTTCCATGAGATTAGGGTGTGTCCAGCATAAACAACAGACACTTAATTCATCGGAAATGACACAAAATATACATCTTTAACATAACTTCTGAAATGTCAGAATATTTATGCATTTAATAAGATGTAGGTTACACAAGATTTATTTCAGACTTAATCTTTTAAATCCTTTTTAGATTAACAGTCATTTTCCATGAAATTTAGGGGAGTATATTTCATGTCTGGAACTTTGTAAATATTTTTCATGAATAGTTATTTTTTGGATACTCATTTTACATGCGATGAAGTAGAAAAATAGGTAATTCCACAAAATCACTAAGATATTAAATGCAACCCAGGACATGAGCCTCTATTTGATGCCATTTTCTATGCTTTGCACAGTTATGCTACCTCATCTACTGGTGAAATGTACTACCAGCTCTTTTCCACCTCTATAAAGAGAATGGGGTCTTATACCCCTCTGCTGATAACCACCTGTACCACTTTAAATCGGTTCCCTACCCTATGCCACATATAATTTATGCATAAAGTCTAAATCACAAATGAAAATGACACATATCCATTGGAACTAATTTTTTTTCTTGAAATAAAAGCTAGATATATGGTAGAGAAATAGCCTTAATTAGTTTGTAACTAAGAGTTTCAGCAACTCTTCCTCCTTCCAAGTATGGTGAGGATTCAGAGCACAGAGAGGCAGGCAATGGGGAACTTGAGGCACAACTGCTGGACACCTGAATATAGGAATAAAGGTTATTCTTATGTAAAAGTTCCTCCTTTTCTTAATTATTCTAAAAGCACATTTTAGAGGTCACCCTTGAAACATTAGAAAGACTGGAGAGCTGGTTGTTTTCTGCGGACATGCTGAAGAACTCAGTGTGAGTAAAAGATGACCTGCTGATTATAATACATATTTAGAACAGTGGCTGCCACTTTGATGTAATGTACCTAGAAGCAGAGAGTATCTTGAAACCATCACCTTTTACCTATAACCAAATGTCTTCCAGAAAAAATCACATTTTGCCAAAAGACTATTCATTTCAATAAATTGTTTTTTAATGGTACAGTGGGGAACAAGAGGATTCATTGGACTGATATCCCATCTAACAACTACGAAGATGAACATTCAGGGTCTCATATCCTATTACTTTTTTGTTGTGAACACCTAGCACTTCATCTTCTCTGAGCCTCCTCCTTTAACTAGTAAGTGGTGCGATAAGGCTGAATCTACTTGTTCATGTTAATTGCAAAAAATGAATTTCATGCAAGGAACACTCAATATGAAGGGCTTATGATTCTAATTGTCAACTACTTAAAACATTACTCTCACAAATATTTGGAGAGCAACTAACCATTCTGAAAGGAAATAGGCACCAGCATTTTCATCAGTTTATTGGTTTTAACTATGGATTTTTATCTTCTGCCCAAGGGGACTGATTAAAGAATCTTATTAGACATAAAAGTATAAGGAAGAAACATAACTGTTTCTGTAACTTTGTTCTGGGTTCAAAGAGCTTAGCAAACAGCATCTTTATGTACAAAATGAAATTATCCATATACCTAGTAATTTTTTTAGGGCCACATGTGTAGCAAATGGAAGTTCCTAGGTTGGGGTTTGAATAGGATCTTCAGCTGCCAGCCTATGTCACAGCCTATGCCACAGCAACATGGCATCGAGCCATGTCTGAAATCTCCACCACAGCTCACTACAACTTGGGATCCTTAACCCAGGGAGTTAGGCCAGGGATCAAACCCTCATCCTCATGGATATTAGCAGGGTTTGGAACCTAATGAGACACAATAGGAACACCAAAGCCTAGCATTTTTTAATGTGGAAGAATCTTATCAATTAAGGGACATAAATGATTTTAATGTTAACATTAAATTGTATAAGAAAACTGTAGAAAAACTAGATTGCAGCTCTTGGAATAGAATGTTTCTTGAACACTGATAAGCCTGGACATCTTTAACACCTGATCCAGTGCTGCTCAATGTATGATGGAACATCAGACGCAAAAACGCAGGCCTGTATAAAAAAACATCCTCCAAAGCAGTCAGTGTCTGTAGAATTCTCTGAAACAACTGCCTTATGCAGAAATATCTCAGGTCTCATCCTCAAATCATTTTCCTCCTGGTGTTTGTTTAGACCGTGTAAATAATCTGGGTGCCTCCTCTCTCTTTCCCTCATGCTCTCTCTTTCTCTCTCCCCCTCTCCTTCTTTCTCTCCTCTCTCCCTTCTCTCTCTTACCCCACGCAAACACACACACAGGTACGCACTCATACTCTACACAAATAAACGCTTAGATACACAGGGTTTGGGGAGTAAGGAATTGTTCACTTTTTACAAACTTTTCAGTTAAAGAGTTTCTCCATATTTTTTTCTCCCTTTCAAACTTTAAAAATCTTGAGAAAAATCTCTGTGAGGAATTGTTGGCAAGGATAGGTCAACTACAGTGTGAAAAAAATAAACATCTAAATATAACTACTGGGAATTAGGATTTTTGGCTAAGGACATGAGAGTATATAAATAGTGTAAAAATCCATCAAGGACAACTTGATGTGATTTTTTCTGTTTCATTAAATAATTATCACATCTATGATAAAGAAAAGTTGAAAACTGAATATTATGTTCTTAGTTATTTGATATATTTAGAGTGACGTTTTAAATTCCATACACTAATAATAATAATATGTTCTAAGACACTTCACTAAATACTCTCCAAGTACTAACCATTCTATTTTCACTATGATCTGATGAGGTATACATAATTGTATTATAGCCCTTTTATTGCAAATAAGGGAACTAGAACCAGAAGTTAAACAAGTATTAATGGGAATTCTGTATCTAAACTATTTTTGTATAATTCAGAAGCTCATTTTTTTGTGCTTAAATGGCACTCATTGATAAAAGTAAAATCTTGAACCCCTCATTTTATCATCAAATCACCACCTAGATTTTCCTGAGTGCCCTCTCTTCAAAACAACTGCTAGGGAAATTTTTCCTGAGTAATTTGAACATAAAAATTTGAATTTACTAAGGTCAAAAATTTTTACAAAATAATTTTTGTGCTGTTCAAAATCCTAGTTATTTTCTCGATATTTATTCCACTTATTTTTCCCAATTTGAAAACATACTCATGCACACACACAAACATGTACTCATATACATATGCATATATATCAGTCAGGTTGCTTACCTCTGTGAAATTAAAAAAAAAATTTTTTGAAAATAGTGAAATTCTTCAGATTGGTTCCTTTTATTTTTCCGTGACTGTTTTATGAAATAGTAAATAGATGTGGAATACCTCTTATTCTCTCATGAATCCTCCATCCAAAATAAATGTTTAGGAAAGTATTGCTGTGGATACCTTGAATTAAAAGGCACGAGAGGGACCAGAGGGAAAAATTCCCACAGGCACTCTACCTCAGCCAATATGCATGTGGTTGTCATTGTAAAAATAAAGCAAATACTATTAGAGTGGATATACACATAAATTTAAAGTTTACTTCTTTTATTTTTCTCTTACGGGTTTTGAGGTTAATGATCCAATATTTTCTGTAATGTTAGAACACTGATGAAACATTATGGATATTTGTTTTTCTATCTCTCTCCTCTCCTATAATATTCCCTCAAAGACTAAAGTCTTTGTTGTTTATCATGATAACATACTATATGTTTAATAAGCAATACATTCTTTACCATCCCATTATAAATCATTTTCTGCTACTGTGCTATCTGGTATTAGGGTGATGGTTAGAATTGGGAAAATTCATGATGCATACTTAATTTTCCCCTTGTTTTAGTTGTTTTTTATTATTTGCTTAATTTTGCTCTTTTCTCTTCTTGGGTGAAAGAGGGAGAGGAGCGTGAACACAAAGTAAAAGCAATAAGCTGAATAAATTATAGTCCTTAGTTTATAGCAGGTGATCTTTATGGACCCATGCAAGGTTATTTCAAACGTTAATTTGATTTTATACTATGTTTTCAGTTTTTTTAATTTCTAATTTTCACTTCTCTTTGCCCATTCTGGACACTTACTATACTGAATTATATTCAAATCTTACTAGCTCCAGGTTAGTGCATGTTCCCTGTGGCTTTCCTGCAACTGTCCACATCTAGAAAATGATTTCTTATTATAATTTTCTATAATTATGGTGTTTGACTGGGTCTTCCCTTTGCTGCATGACACTGACTTATATATGCATTTAATAATATAGCCTTAAAATACATGAATCAAGGATAAATAAATCCACAGGAAGAAAATATCAATCCACCTTCACAGTAGACAATTCAATGTTTCTTTTTCAATTATTGATAAAGTAAAGCAGGCAGGAAGTGAGGAAGAACATAAAAGATCTAAATAGCACAATTTAAAAGAATACAGATGCATGAATAAAATCATGCACTTAACAAAGAATAAATAATACTGGCATGCATAGATGAGTACATACTAAATTAAGTATTAGATCATTTTAAAAAAGCCTCAACATATTTTAAGGAAGTGACATTATGCAAAGCTCTGAGCAAAATCTAAATCTAAAACTACACTATTGTTATTTGCTCAAACAGTTTATGGATATCTCTCTCAAATAACTAAATATGTTATGGGAGATTATTAGTAGAGAAATTGGGTTTATAAATACATACAAGGAAGAGTGTCCATGTGGTTCAGCAGCTTAAGGATCCAATGTTGTCACTGAAGTGGCTGAGGTCGCTGCTGTGGCATGGGTTTGATCCCTGGCTTTGGAACTTCTGCATTCCATGGGGGCAGCCAAAAACAAAAAACAAAATAAATGCAAGGCATTTTACCTGGAAAGGAAGGAGTAAAACTACCTCCAATAACAAATGACATGATATTATATATAAAAATCCTAAAAAATTCACTCATACACTATCTATATAGCTGTTATGTGTATGTGTGTGTATATATATGTATACATATGTGTATGTATACATATAAATACAAGATCAGGACATCAGCAACATGAAAAGCTAAGAGACCCCAATGCTCACAGCCCTCCCCCCAAAAATAGGAACAATAAACATAACTACAAACCAAATAAAATACCTCAGGGAAAATTCTGGATTACAAAGTAGCAGCAGCAAATCTTTGTGGATCTCAAAAATCAAGGAAAGCCACAGAGAAAAGTATAAGAAGCATATTACCTGTGTCACCCCATATCCCAATCCAAAGCAACTCTGCACCAGGAGGCATCTCATCAAAGGAATTTTACCCAATAGGAAAAATGAAAGAAGAAAGCAGGAAGCCTGCTAAGGCTTCACCATTGTGGATATTTGCAGCCTTTGCCACAGAGGTCTCCCGTATTCTTCAGCAACATTGATCCCATTGGATGGAGCTAACTTGGAGTCCCCAACATTTGCATTTATTCCCTGGCACTGAAGCTATCTCTGCAGTGAGACCAACAATCAGCACCCTATTTTCTGGGATAGCAAGAGCAGAGTACCTCATCATATAGTGCTGGAGATGCCATTGCTCTGGGCCCAAACCCTGGCCCCAGCTGTAGCTTTCTCCCACCATTATCAGTTTGCACTGCCACTGCTGTGAGCCTCTACCCCAGTCTCGATTTGAGGCTCTGAACTGTCATTGCATCAGACCACTGACATATTTCTGACTTTAACCGACCACCACCTACATTGTGTTGCCAATTCCTGTGACTGTCTCCTTGGGTCAGAATTGAATTTTTAACCCACCAAGCCCAGGCTGTACTAGCTCTGAATCCTGCCCCTTGGTACCAAGCCACTGCTTCACATTGTCATCACAGGGCCTATATCACAAAGCAGGGTCCAATGTACTCCCTACAGCCAGAGTCACTGCAGCAAGACCCTGAGACCAAAGTCTTGGTTCCATAGGAGATCTGCATATACCTGCACTTTAGACAGCACTGTCACAGGTACAGCAAGCTCACCAGTGCTAACATTATACTCAGTATTCAAAAGTTAAAAGAATGAAAAATGAAACTGTGGTATAGCCATAAAATAAACAATTATTCCATCATAAAGATGAATGAAGAACATGCTATAACATGAGTGAACTTCAAAAACATGCTAAGAACACAAAAGAGCATACATTGTTTGATTCTGTGTATATGAAATGTCCAAAATAAACAAATTCATAGAAACAGAAACCTGATTAGTGGTTCCCAGGTACTAGGGGGAGGGATAAATGGTAACATAATAAATGACCACCTAATTGGCATAGGATGATGAAAATGACCTGTAATTAGAAAGCTGTGGTGATTACACCACACTGTGTAGATATTAAAATCCAAATGACTGTACATTTTAAGTAGTTAAAGTGATGAATTTCATGTTATGCAAATTTTGCCTCAGTTAAAAACAATCGCAAGTGAAAATTTTGAAGTAAAGAAATTTAATTAATGTTTGAGAGGAAAAGTAGAAAGAAGAGAGACCAAGAGGCAAATAAAAGATGCATTACTCAAATACACAATGAAAGCACATATTGCATCAGATTCAGATTCTAAAGACATTAATACGATGGTAGAAAATACCATGAGCACATTTAAACCAGAAAATCCGATAATGTAAAAATCAATTGTTAAAAATTTATTGCAAAATTTGGCTAAAAAAGAAGTTAATAATTGAGTCATCTTGTACTAGTTGAAGATATTAAATTTAGTTAAAACCATTCTCAAAAATAACCCCAAGCCTAACACCTTCAACTTCTAAATTCCACAAATTATTTTTAAAATAAAAAACACAAATTCTACATAAATTCTTTCAGAAAATAGGAAACACTAAGCACATAATTTTATAAAACCAGTATTGCCTAAGCGCTAAGTCGTTTTACAGGAAAGAGAATGACAAAGATCCTACCACTGAATTAAATCTGTCAAAAATTTTAATAATAATTTATCATTACCAGAAATAAAATGTTTAACATTAAAAACAATCAATGATATCACTAAAATAACAGAATAAATGAGAAAAATCACATGACCATTTCAATAGATGCATACAACTTGATAAATTTCAATTTAGATTTATGAGACAAAAAAGATTTTGGAAAGTGAAGGAAAGAAAGAAATTCGCTCAATCTGAACAAAAGCATCTATATGTAACTTACAGTTACCATCACACAAATGGAAAATACGTTCAAGATTAGAAACAAGACAAGTCTGTGAACTCCCAATTTCTGTTCTACATTCTATTCTAGATTCTAGCCATTGAAATAAGGTAAGAAAAAAAAATGAAAAGAAGAAACAAATTTATAAAAAAATATATATTTATGTGCAGATGGCATCATTATATATGTAAAAAATGTTAAGGGCTCTACAACAAATCAAATAGATGTAAACAGTTAATTTAATAAAGTCACAAGATATGATACCAATATAAAATTTTAGGAGTTCCCATTGTGCCACAGTGGAAACGAATCTGACTAGAAACCATGAGGTTGGGGGTTGGATGCCTGGCCTTGCTCAGTGAGTTAAAGGATCCACCATTGCGTGAGCTGTGGTATAGGTCACAGACACGGCTGGGATCTGACATTTCTGAGGCTCTGGCATAGGTCAGCAGCAACAGCTCTGATTAGACCTCTAGCCTGGGAACCTCCATATGCTGCGGCCCTAAAAGGTCAAAAGAGACAAAAATAAAATTAAAAAATAAAATAAAATAAAATTTCAAATGTATTTACATAAAACCAACAATTAGAAATTGAAATTTTAAAAAATGCTATGTAAAATACTATTAGAAATATGAAATTGGAGGGATGCATTTAAGAAACATACTTAATATTTTCATGAAAATAAAAAAAAATTGCTGAAAGTAAATACATAAGGGAGACGTATGCCATTTTGATGAATTAACAGACTTAGTATGCTTATTTTTTATTTATTTTTTGCTATTTCTTTGGGCCGCTCCTGTGGCATATGGAGGTTCCCAGGCTAGGGGTCGAATCGGAGCTGTATCCACTGGTCTACTCCAGAGCCACAGCAACGCGGGATCCGAGACGCATCTGCAACCTACACCAAAGCTCACAGCAATGCTGGATCCATGGGTCCTGACCCATGAGCAAGGATCCATGGGTCCTGACCCATGAGCAGGATCCATGGATCCATGGGTCCTGACCCATGAGCAGGATCCATGGGTCCTGACCCATTGAGCAAGGTCAGGAACTGAAGCTGCAACCTCATGGTTCCTAGTCGGATTTGTTAACCACTGCACCACGACGGGAACTCCTTAGTATGCTTATAATACAAATGTTTATAATTTCATTGCAATTCCGATAAATATCCCATAGGGTATTTGAAGAAATTGACAATCCTATTTTGAAGTTTTTTTAAAAATATACAATCTTAAAAGAATCTGTAATAGAAAAATCAGTCTCAAAAAGGAACACAGTTGGAGAACTTATTCTACCAAAATTCAACACTCCCGTGAACGTGCTGTGTGATTCTGTTGCAAAGGAAAAAAATACACATAATTGAAACATAACAAAATGTTTATAAATGGGCTTAAAGGTATGATTTTTTAACAAAGATATCAATGTAATTCAATGCAGAAAGAATAGATTTTTTTTTAACAAATTCTGGATCAAGTGGACATTCATAAGCAAAAAGCCCAACCAAACAAACAAAAAATGAGCCTCATGCTATACACAAATGAACTCAAAATGAGTCAGAAACCCAAATGTTAAAGATGAATCTATAAAAATCCTAGAATACTTTTGACCTTGAAGTAGATAAATATTTATTAGATATTACACAATAAGGACAATAAAAAAATTCAACTTGTCAATAATATATATCTTCTGCTCATCAGATACCATCCACCTTAAAAATGAAAAGGCAATCCACAGACTAGGGGAAAATTATGTATATATATATATATATGCAAAATTTTGAAATGCATATATATGAATGTTTAAAATTTTGTACATAAACATGTTTATATTCATTTTATATATATCAAAAATAAATATGACAAAAATTTATATCTGGAATATATAGTAAAACACAACTCAGTAATAAGAAACTCAGAACTCCTATTTTCAAATCATGCAAAATCTTAAAAATAAATTTCAAAAAATAAAGATACACAAATGGTCATAAAAACATATTAAAAAACATCATTAGCACAAGTAAACTAAATCCTCAATAATGTATCTCTACATACCTCCTAGAGTAACTAAAAGAGTAATGCCAAGTGACAAGAATGTGGAACCATGCTTGTGTTTGATTTCATAATGGCCATCACATGATTCCAAGAAATAATTTATTGGGATACCTTTACAGTGTCTGTGATTTTCATAGCTCTCTGATAAATGTGAAGAATAGGTGTTGAGCCAAGTATTTTAAAGTGACATGGAATTAATTTTTTGCCCTCACTGTGCCAGCCCCCCAACAATCAATACTAGGTTTCCCGAAAAAGTGTAATATGGATAAGATAGAAGTTGTCTTTCCGACATGAGTCCACAGTTTAATTAAATCAAGACCCCCAGGCTTGAATTATGTCATCATTGCTATTCACATGACTTTCCCCTTTCTTAGAAACTCAGGTTCTGATACACAAAGGAAGTTTCATGTGTTTTGGTTCCATGTGTAGGGAATATAATTCCCCACTCAAGAATAAATGTTTCTCAGCATGTCTCTAGAATATCTGCTTCTACGACAAATACTTTCCATCAAAGAAGGTAACTAATGCATGGGAGAGACAATGGTATCTATATCACAAGGTCCTTGAACTTTTGTTGTTGTTATTTACAGCTCCAGAACAGGATTCATCAGGGTAGAATGACTCATTTGAATGTGTTTCCACCACTATTTTTGCCTCTTACCTGTGGGACCAGAGACATCATTTTTCCATAGGTTCCAAAGGAATTCACTCTAAATTCAAGACTTTGGCTTTCTGTGAAAATCACTCAGGTTTTAGACTAGAAGGAAAGACATTTAAAAAAGACTTGCTTATCTACTATTGATCTGCTATTGAATTGTCTATCATATTCTCTTTCTGAGTGTGTCATATTTTTCATCTTGAAAGTTACCTTACCCAAGAAATATCAATTTGAAGATGTGATTATTTCTGAGGCCCCAACTATAATTTAGATCATCTAGAACCAGATGGTAAATTTTTTTCAATAGTGCCGATGCTTATTAAAGATGATGACTTTCCATACATAGTAACCATTATTTTCAACACTTCAAATAGAGAGATGGGGCATTTCATCTTCACCCCATTCTTCAAAAAAGAGTTGGTAAATATTATTAACCTAATTTGACAAATGAAAAATCTGAGGCTCATAGTGTTTAAGAAATTTGTAGGATCTATCTTTCTAACACCAGATACTCTTCTTTTGCCACAAGACACTTCCTTTAATAATTAAAATTATAATGAGAATGAAAACAAAATCTAAACATGCTTCACACACACAAAGATATAAATCTGTTAAATGCTGTACATTATCAGCTATTTAATCCAAACAAAAATATGAATAACTCTTCCTGGGACCAATGGCTAGACATAATACATGTCTCTTTGGCACCTTTAAAAGCAAAATTGGAGATGATTCATCCTCAGCTTATTGCATGGTTAAATGTTTCTCAGTATTACTGCTCAAAATGTTCATTCTTCCTATCTCGGTGCATAGTCATAAAACTAAGTGAAGTGCCTTTGTTTGTCCATAACTGTGTGGTGGCTATGCTCATTTATTTTTCCTCAATCAATTCTCATAGCAGCCTGTGAGGTGGACAATATGATTCTCACTTGATATAAGAGGAAACAGAATGTAAGGTGCCATAAAATATACCCCAGATTAAGCAGTCACAAGGGGGAAAAGTCAAAATTCTAATCTAGTTTTTCTGATTTTCAAAACATTGTATTTCATCACTGGGATAGTCATTTTCAACATTTTGAAGAAGAGCCTGTGGGCCCATTCTTTGGAGGGAAATTGGGGGGACAAGAAATGAGGTGAGGGAGAAGCAAAGCTAAAATGGACCTTAAATAAAGTAATAACACATACTTATTAAAACTTTGGAATTACAATATGTTATTGTGCGTGTGTACATGTTTGTGTGTCTGTTGATGAAATTGTTTTATATATGCTTGACTGAAGTATTATTAAGCACTTATAATTATTATGGTCATTTGTGCTAAGAATTTGGAGGAAAAAATGGTAAAAATTATAATCTGATCTAATCTTGGCTCTGAGATTTCATAGACCTAATCATGTTTCTGATCTTTATTATCTGCTTGATCTTGGGCAGGATCCTTAGCTTTTCTATGCTTCTATTTACTGATTTGTAAAATAAGTATAAAATGATAGTAGTAATAATTTTGCAGGTTTGTACTGATGATTAGTTAACCAAAGGTTGGCAAATACACTTGGAGCACAGTAAGTAATCATGAAATTTTTATTTATATGATAATTAATATCACTATCAATATTAGTCTTTGAGATAATTTTCCATGTGTAAAATGGATGAAATAATACTATCCACACAAGTTACTATCACATCATTCCCATAGAAATCAATTATTAAAAGTATATTCATTAGCTATTATAAAGTTATTGGGGAGTTCCCCTTGTGGCTCAGAGGTTAACAAATCTGACTAGTATTCATGAGCATGTGGGTTTGATCAATGGCTTTGCTCAGTGGGTTAAAGATCCGGTGTTACCATGAGCTGTGATGTAGGTTGAAGAGGCAACTCAGACCCCATGTTGCTGTGGCTGTGGCATAGGCTGGCAACTATAGCTCTGATTTGACCCTTAGCCTGAGAACTTCCATATGTCACAGGTGCAGCCCTAAAAAGAAAAAAAAAAAAGTTATTGGATTTTGGCGAAATGTTTCTCATTTGATTATAGTACCTCCTCTATCTTGCTTTCCCATCACCAATATCCTGTTACACTTTAGGTCAATTATTACAAATAGTCCACTACTAGGGTTCCTTTCTTTGTCTCTCATCCCCATGCAGAATCTCAGTCCACGTTACCCAAGTGACACAAACATCTTTACTATCCAAGAGTCTCTTTCTCCAATCCTTCTTCATCCTACACTCATATTCTCAGTTACTCTTCCTGGTTTCCTATTTCTTAGAATGGAGGGAAAATTCCTTAGCTTTACATTTACAGCTTTACATCTATTTTCTCCCTCTCTTTTCATACTTAACATGCCACTCTATGTGAGTGCTTCACCTTGGTTTCTAAGTATCTCACACCATTAATTGTACACAGAACTTCTTCTGCCTCTGGGTCTAAGTTCCTCATGTCTGCATTTTAAACATCACCCACACTGGGAAAGAATTTGAGTAATTTTCAAGAAACTGGAAACTATTTTTTCCTATCTCAAAAAAAATCCTATAAGAATTCAGATTTCAGTAGACCCTAGGAATTTATGATGTATTAGATGCCTTTTTTTTTTTCAGGAACTGTAGCTGTGCATAACATGAAATATATGGAGAACAGGAATAACGAAACAGAGTTTGTTCTACTGGGGCTCACAGAAAATCCAAAGATGCATAAAATCATCTTTGTGGTGTTTTTTGTCATCTACATCTTCACTGTGGTAGGAAATATGCTAATCATGGTCACCATTACTTCTAGCCCATTACTGGAGTCCCCCATGTACTACTTCCTGGCCTATCTCTCCTTTATTGATGCTATTACTCTGTCAATACCCCTAAACTGATCAGAGATTCACTCCATGAAAAGAAGACCATCCTATTCAATGGGTGCATGACCCAAATTTTTGGGGAACATTTCTTTGGAGGTACTGAGATTATCCTGCTCACTGTGATGGCGTATGACTGCTATGTGGCCCTCTGCAAGCCCTTGCACTATACAACCATTATGAACCGTAGAGTGTATCACCTATTAATGGGAGTTTCATGGATGGGAGGCTTTCTTCATGGATTCATACAGATCCTCTTCATCTTCAGATTACCCTTCTGTGGTTCTAACATCATAGATCACTTTATGTGTGATCTGAACCCTTTGCTCAATCTTGTCTGCATTGATACCCACATTCTAGGGCTCTTTGTTGCTGCCAATAGTGGATTTCTCTGTATGTTAAACTTCCTCCTCTTGATTGGCTCCTATGTGGTCATCCTGCATTCTCAAAGGACAAAGACTTAGGAGGCTAGGCAAAAAGCCCTCTCTACCTGTGTATCCCATATTATAGTGGTTGTCCAATTTTTTGTGCCCTGCATATTTGTGTACATGAGACCAGCAGTTATTTTACCTATCAATAAAGCAGTTTCAGTGTTCTACACTAGGATAACTCCCATGTTAAATCCTTTCATATATACCTTGAGAAATGCCCAGATGAAAAATGCTATTAGGAAACTCTGTAGTTGGCAAGCTATTTCAAGTGATAAATAAAATGCACATCATGCCTAATATTTATTAAACTGATGCAAAGGTCAAAAGGATATTGTTGATGATCTCAGCAAAGAATCTCTATGATATTAAAAGAAAAAAAAATAATTGCCATAAATCATAGATTCTGCAGGGAGAGAAAAAATATGACTGCAATAAAAAGAAGAAAACTCTAGTCCAGGATAAATTTTGGAATATTGGTAATATTCTACCAAATTGGGGCTTAGCATTTTTTTTTTACCATCCTTATCCTAAACCCCAATCAAGGATTCCTAAGCTTTCATTTTAATAAAACAAAAATGAAATACCAAACATTGATATTGAGCAGTAATCTCTATAATAATCCATAGAGGTAGGCATTGCTATTGTCCCTGTCTTACAGGTGAAGAAACAAACAAAAATAATAAAACTCCAAATCAGAAATACTGAATACACACACACACACACACACACACACACATGCACACGCACCCTCTCACATATACAAAGAAAGAGAGTGAGAAAGTGTGAGAGGCCAATACATAATATATTACATATGTATGTTATATGTTATGTTTAATATGTTATATATTAAATATATATTATTGCATATACTGTATGTATTATTTCATCATATATAAATAAATTGTAATAGTTCATTAATAACTCTGCTCATTTTTATATATCATAGTTAATGGTAATATGTTAACTGTTAAGATGTGATGCAAAATTACTTTAGGAATATAAAAGCAATGGGCCATTTAACTTCTAAGAGGTAAGTAAGGAATATTATACCATATTTTCAATGTTTTCAAATTTCCTTGTAGCATTCAGAATCCTATTGTATTGATTGTGTAACAATCTCATGCTAAAAAATCAATCAGAAAGAGTGATGTTTCAAATTATATTTTAATGTCAGATAGGAATTTCAATTTATTAAATAGATAGAATTTATAAAGTAATTGCCTACTTTAAAAATTCCAGTATCACAATATTTGGTACACAATATCTGATAAAGATTGAATGAATAAATATATGAAGGAAGATGCATGCATTCAATAAAATACAGAGCAGATAAAATAACTATGAGATTAGGACATTTTTTCTGCCTTTATCTCCTTCAGACTATGAGAATTCTAGCTGGATTTCTTTAGTAAATCACATTTATTCCTGCTTAAAGTGGGAATAAGAAAGAAATAGAAGCTGAGTATTTTTTTGTCATATGAACGAAGAGTTTACTTGGGTTCTCCCTGCTTTTACCAAGATTTCATAATTTTCTGAATGTGGGATTTTTTGTGATATTTTCCTTTAAATTGGTTTGTTTTCAGTAATATTTCATTATGAACAGCTGTTTTTACAAATCTGTAACTTCCTCTACACACAAAGCCATTTCACGGTAAATACATTCCATTCATTTTTTTCTGTCCTTCATTCCTTAAACACCAGATATTCTTGAACCCAAGGAATATATCAAGTACATTAATAGTCACCAGGGCTTCAGTAGTGAGTAAAGAGAAATCTAAATGATTTCTTCCCAGAGCTTAGAATCATGGAGAGACTCCCAAAGAAAGCAGAGAAATACCACGCAGTGTTATAAATAAGTAAGAGAATAGAAGCAGAGGATGCTCTGAAAGTATGTTTGAGAGACACACAACAATGCCTAGGGGGGTTCAGAAAAGATTCAAGTGTGAAAAGACATCAAAAATGGGACACAAAGGATATAAAGGTCAGTAGAATGAAGAGGCATCAGTTAGAATAAGATATTCCTCGGAGATGGAATATATAACAAAGGCAAGAACATGAAAAATAAGAGTGCAGGAATCCTGATAAATTTGATACAGTTGTGGTTGTCAAATTAACTATTTATTTGAGTTATTGCATTGTGTGTCAGGTAACATGCTGGACACTTAGCTTATCAGGGTAAATACCAAGATATGAAGATAGAGAGATAAGAACAGGGAAGACCAAGAAGGCTCTCATAAATGTATTAAGGCTTCAAGCTAAGTAGTGTGAAGAAAATATTGGAAGTTGTTTTTTTTTTTTTTTTTTTTAAGCTAGCAAATGATGCCGTTACATTTGTGATACAGAATGATGACTCTACAGCTACAGTATGGAAAAATCAATTGAAGGGGACAAGATGGACAGCAAAAGAGTAGTAAGAAGGTGACTGTAATTATTTGTATGTGATACAATAAACACGGAGTTCCCGTCGTGGCGCAGTGGTTAACGAATCTGACTAGGAACCATGAGGTTGCAGGTTCAGTCCCTGCCCTTGCTCACTGGGTTGACGATCCGGCGTTGCCCTGAGCTGTGGTGTAGGTTGCAGACGCGGCTCGGATCCCGCGTTGCTGTGGCTCTGGCGTAGGCCGGTGGCTACAGCTCCGATTCGACCCCTAGCCTGGGAACCTCCATATGCCATGGGAGCGGCCCAAGAAATAGCAAAAAAAAAGACAAAAAAAAATAAATAAAATAAACGCTTGAACTCAAGTGGTGCCAGTGATGATGAAGAATGCTGTGGATGCTGCTGCACCTGGTCAAATCCCTTTCATTGGACCAGTGCCCCCAGGAATATCTGCTGTGTGTCTTGGCTGTTAACAGATTACAAGTCCCATTCTTTCTGGACAATTGTACAAGAGAATTGAAAAACTACCTCACTTGGTAACCAGGCTCACCATCTGAATGCCCACCAGCATCCAATGAATGACTGAAGAAGGAATAGAAGGCACTGGTCTCCTTGCCTAAAGGTGGAACCTGTGCAGTTATGCAATATATACTACAGAGCTCCCATGTATTCAGGCTGGAGCCAAACAAATGGAGACTACATCTTTTTCCCCATCATAGGCGGTTTCCTTAACTAAAATGGAGAGACAGAGAAGGGAGAAATATTTTAGAGTTATAAAAATAGAAGTTAAAATAACATGAAGATGTGAGATCAAAAACAGTCATGGACTAAATCTAGATTCTGGCTTTTATCACTGAAAATTTGAAGAAATTGATGAGAATGAATAGAGAGAGGAAGAGCATTCTTTGACAGTGAACAAGGCCTCTTTATATCCAGTGGGCATGGCCCCTCATTCTCAGGCTGAAGGATTAACCCTTCATTGCCTGAAGAAACTGTAATGGCCTGCCCTGCAGCAGTTGCCATGAAAGAACATGCTGACTCTCCTCAGGATCAACCCAACAATACAAACCACCCCTCTTTTCTTCTAGTTCTGTAACTAGACACAAGTAGCAGGAAGCTGCTAAAAGTGAGGTCCCACTGGGAGTTCCTCTTGTGGCTCAGTGAGTTATGAACCCAACTATTATCCATGAGAATGCGGGTTCAATACCTGGCCTCACTCAGTGGGTTAAGGATCCAGCAATGACATGAGCTGTGGTGTTGGCCCAGACACAGCTGAAATCTGGTGTTGCTGTGGCTGTGGTATACGCTGGCAGCTGCAGCTCTGACTTGACACCTAGCCTGGGAACTTCCATATGCCACAGGAGCTTCCCTAAAATAAATAAATAAATAAATAAATAAATAAATAAATAAATAGATAAAGAGATAAAGAGATAAAGAGAGAAACAGATAAATAAAAGTGAGATCTGACTGTAGAGCACAGGGAACTATATATCCAATCTCTTGGGATAGAACATTATGGGAAATGGTATAAGAAAAAGAGGATATGTATATATACATATATATATATATGGCTTCGTCACTATGTGCTACAGCAGAAATTGGCACATCACTGAAAATGAACCACACTTGAATAAAAATAAGAAGGAAAAAGTGAGGTACAAAACACAACGTCTAATGAGGTACATTAGACATTGCACTACACTCCAAAATAACTACCTGAGTTTTCTAATGTATGCAGACAGAAATCCAGGATAACTTTAGAAAAATTATAAATTTTGGTCAGGCCTGATTTATTGAGGGGCTCTCTCAGCAGAGATTCTGCATTCAACATAAATTAAGATTATGAAATGCTCTAACAGTTTGTGTGGTGGTGGTGGCTAACATATGAACCTAACAGTGGCCCACAGTGTGTAGCTCAGACACACCAGACCTGCTCTGGGTTAATGCAGAAGAAGAGATTAAAAGGCATTAGGAGATTGGAAGACAAGAGTGGATTTTTATTGAAGATATACTTAGCCACTCTGAGAGGTTCCAGAATACACACTCTTTCATCACAGTGGATTTTTATTGAAGATATACTTAGCCACTCTGAGAGGTTCCAGAATACACACTCTTTCATCACAGTCATGAAACATAAATTTGTAGCAGAACCCTCGGCATCCTTGAAGGACTCTGTGATGGGTCATAAAGAAAAGAAAAAAAGAAAGGAAAAGAAAGCTCTGTGGGATATCATGCAAGCTTCTCTGATCCAGTGGGTCTATGGTGTTTGATGTGTCAGTGGCAGATGGAGATGCCAGTGCTTCTGGCAGGTCTCCACATGCAAACTTCATTGTAGGCACTTAGTATTTTGGAGCAAATCTTGCCATCTTTTGCAGTTAAATACTCTTTTTAATAAAAAGCTCCTGGGCTGCTACTGGACTTTTTAGATTCTGACTGCCTCAGCATGGGTTACCAAATTACCATGTTAATTTGGGCTGCCCATCATGAACTTGCTGTTCTCTGACCCATCAAAGCCATAAAACTGGGGAGGCACAAGAGTACCCCATCATCAAAGGGATTGTCCCGAGTAAGACCTGAAGGCAAAGTTACATGGGTAAGTGGCAAAAATACTCAAAGTCCTGACCTGCCCTAAATCCCCTTCTCTCTCCCTGCCAGTCCCTATGGAGTTATGGGGAGTTGCCTGTGGTCAGGTAACAGAGGAAGAAAAGACTAAGGACTTTAATACAGATAGTTCCACAATGATAAGCCAGCATAACCTGAAAGTGGAGGAGATCCTGTTACGGCTCAGTGAGTTAAGAACCTGACTAGTATCCATGAGCATGTGGGTTCTTCAATGCCTGGTCTTACTCACTGGGTTAAGAATATAGCGTAGGCTGCAGAAGCAGCTTGGATCTGGCATTGCTGTGTCTGTGGCATAGGCCCCAGGTATAGCTCTGATTCTCTCCCTAGTCTGGGAACTTCCAAATGCCACAAGTGTGGCTCTAAAAAGAAAATAAATAAATAAATAAATAAATAAATAAATAAATAAATAAATACCTGATAGTGGAGAGTTACAGCACTACAACCCCATTCTGGAAAATTCCTGAAGTTCAGTATTGATGGAAATCCTCCCAAAGGGTAGAAGTTCAAATAGTGCACATCGTTGTTTACTTTGTTTGGAAGAGAAATGTCCAGATATGCTATATATTCTTATTCATGGGTTTGACCAATGATTTGGGTGGATGATCTGGAATTCGAGAGGAACGTGACATTGGTAACCAAAAAAAAAAAAAAAAATGAGCAGGATGTACATTTAGGTGCTTCTCTGAATGGACAAAATATATGAAAATATTTGAGTCTCAGCACTAAGGATAAAAATGGGAGTGACGCCATTCACAATTATCTTTAGTAACTGTTGTTGCTAAAAATGTTGCTTCCAGTTCTAGGTAACCTATTGCTCTGCTGGCTTAGAGGTTTTACTTCCAAAGGGAGAAATGCTTCCACCAGGAGACACAGCAAGATTCTGTGGAACTGGAAGTCAAGACTCCTGCCTGACCATTTTAGAATCCTTCTGCCTCTGAATCAACAGGAGAGTGAGACACTTTGAGGGCTAGAGTGACTGATCTTGACTCCAAGGGGAAATGGGACTACTACTCTGCAAGAGGGATGAGGAAAAGTATGTCTGGAAGACAGAAACTCCTAAACAGCCTCTTTTAGTATCAGCACGTCTTGTAACTAAGAGTAACAGCAACTGCAACAACCCAATCCAGGCAGAACTATTAACAGCCCAGACTTTTCAGCAATGAAGGTCTATGTCACCCCACCAGGTAAAGATCCTGGTCAGCTCAGGTGTCACTAAATGCACAGAGAATACAAAATGAGTGAGTAAAAGGAGTAATTAGTTATAAAGACCAGCTACAGCCATGTGACCAGTTACAGAAATAAGACATGTAGTTACATGTTCTGTGCCTATGTTCTTTGTCCTCTTTAATTTATGAATATGTTTCTGCATGTGTTATATACATAACAATGTATACACACATTTATACCCATATACACACAAACACATATATATGCTATAGATGTATACATATACATATATATCTTTTATTCTTTCTCTTATTACTATATCATATAAAATAACATGTTAAATTTTTTCATTGCATTTAAGTATTATTAATTTCCATCACAATATTTAAAGTTTTAAGATATCAAAGACTCTACCTCCTTTACGGGGAAAGAGTACATTTTCACTTGTACACAGGACAGCTGTGCCATGTTGGGCAGAATTATGACCTCACTATTGGCCTTATTTGGAGATCAACTATGGTTAAAGGTGATGAAGATAGGTTCTAAAATGGCATGAAATAGATTTGTGATGGCCAGTTTTTTGTGCTAAGTTGACTATCCCAAGAGGTGCACAAATACATTTGCCGAAACATTGCTTTGGGTTGTGTATTTGAAGTTTTGCTGGATGAAATTCATATTCTGTTGGTGGACTGAGTAAAATATATTGTCCTCTATACTGTGATTGGTCCTCATCTAATCCATCCAGTCAACTGAAAGCCTGAAAGTAACAAAAAGATGACCTCTCCCAAGTATGAGAAAAATCTCCAGCCTAAGAGCCTTCAAACTGAAACATCACCCCTTTCTGTCTGAAGGTCTGCATGGGGCAAATTAGTTTTTCCTGATTCTACAGCAGCTTCCTGCCAACGAACTTGAACTGGGACATTGTCTGTTACTAGTATAAAGCAGTTTTGGGCCTTTAGACTCAAATCGTGACTTTGGTTCTACAGACTTTGCACGTGCCAGCTTCCATAATCACAAGAGCCAGTACCTTAAAGGAAATCTCTTCCTATGAATATCTCTATTAGTTCTAAAACATATCATATATTCAAGGGGTAGAAAATTGAACTGTTAAGATACCAATAATACCTAAAACAATAAAGATTCAAATAATCCCTGTCAAAACCCCAATGACACTTTTTGCATATTGGGAAAATCATCTGAAAAATTAATAAGGAATATCTAGGGAGCCTGCAGGAAAAGTAATCTTGAAAAATCAAACAAAGTTGGAGGTTTCACACCTCATGCTTTCAAAACAAAGTATTTGAAACAGCGTGGTCCTGCCATAAAGACAGGCATATAGAACAACAGAACATATTAAAGAGCCAAGAAATACACTATCATATTAATAGTCAAGTGATTTTCTACAGAGGTACCAAGAACTTCCATGGGGGAAAGGACAGTTTTTTCAGCAAAAGGAGAGGGCATAACTAGATATCCACGTGCAAAGGAATTAAGGTGTACCCTTAACATACACCATATACACAATACCCTCAAAATAGATCAATGAACTTAACATTAAGAGATAAAACTATAAAACTCTTGGAAAAATTAGGGAGGAAAAGATTCAGGGCATTAGATTAGGCAATGAAGTTTTAAATATGACACCAAATTCACAGGTTAAAATAGAAAAATAGGTAAATTGGACTACATCAAAATTACAAGCTTCTGGAGTTCCCATCATGGCTCAGTGATAATGAACCTGAATAGTATCCATGAGGACAAGGGTTTAATCCCTGGCCTCGCTCCATGGGTTAAGGATCCCACGTCGCCTTGAGCTGTGGTGTAGGTTGCAGATGTGGCTCAGATCCCACATTGCTGTGGCTATGGTGTATGCCTTCAGCTATGGCTCTGATTTGACCCCTAGCCTGGGAACTTCCATATGCCATGGGTGTGGGCCTAAAAAACAAACAAACAAAAAATCTTTATTTTTTAAATAATCCATCTTTTTCTCCATACTGTGGTAAAATATAGCAAATATTAAGGTCTTTTTTACATGTGGCTCATGTCTCTGAACTAGAGGGGAAGCGACACTTTAGGGAATGACCTTCCCCAGCACCTGTATTTTTTCATCATCCATGTTTACACAGTCCTCTGGGGAAGGCAAAGAGTTGCACCTCTCATTCATAATCTTGAGTGAAAGTGGATTTCAGAAAGTGGGGGATCATTCTGGATCAACTTAATCTGCCTTCTGGCCTGTAGGTAAGAAGTCAAGTCTCCTTGTGAGACCAAAGAATGCCTGGTTGTAGATAATCAAACAGAATTTTAGAAACTTTTTTTTTCCTCACTTGAGTCAGGGCTGTCCAGATTGCTTTGAGAAGAAAAAGAGGACAACTGAACATCCTAACCTCTACATAAACTGTTTTAAAACTGGTAAGATTTGTACTGAGGATTAACTTAGTTTTATATAATACTCAGAAAAAGTATATCTGATCAATGTGAGTATCTAATTCATACAGTCCATTTGTGGAAGGACAGAAAATTTGGGACATTTTAAGGGGTGTTCTACATTCTAAAGTGTGATGATGGAAATAAAAGCTGTGCATAGCCTCTCCTGAGGGAAACGGGCACTGCTAAGAAAGGGGTATTAGAATGGAGGGTGTGAGAGATAAGAATATAGAAATAATATCTACCTAGGAGTTTCAGGGTATGCTTAGATATGATGATTTGTCAGTGATACAATAGAATTCAGACTTCCCTTTTCCTCCATGCATTTCAGGACAGCACAGGGCAGAACACTACTGGGTTTTACCCACAGGATATTTTCTCAGTTCCTCTCATTCACTCAAAAGTCTCGAAGCACACATTTTACTCTAGAAGCTGAAATACAGTCATTTATGGATTAAAAACTCCTCTTATAATGCTTCACTCTCATGTGTATTAATTGTATATATATAATTCTAATATGTGCATACTTCTATATATACATAAACACATAAATATATTATGTGAATTGTAGAGATGTGCCTATCATACACACACACACACACACACATACTTACACAAAAATAGATAAGTAGAGATATTTCTATAATAGTATTAATTGATATAAACGGGAAATGATTTTTCATTTGCTTGTTGAAGAGCTTTGACCAGATTTCATTTGGAAAACATCCAGAAAGTCAGGGAACCTGTAGTTAAAGGCACTGTGATGGTTTAGATGGGATTAAAAAGCACTGACTTCCATACTCACCTCTATAGATGTCCCTGTTTATGCTCTTGAGTTCTCCCCCCTACCCCCCAAAAATATTGCTCTATTTCCTGTTTATATCACAGTGCAGTTATTACAGCTCAGGGATATGCCACTGTGAATGACAGACCAACACAGGCCTTACTTTTTACATAACACATGACAGTGATGTATTTTCAAATTTGACCAAAGATCACATCTTAAAAAAAATGGGCATTGCTCATATTTCTGTTGCCAAGAATGTAGCTTCCTCATACACAGAGTACAAATGCAGTTCTTGGTGGCATTCTTTTAAATACAACTCGTGTATGCATGATTTTGTATTTAAGTAATAGGTAATATCCTACCTTTAATTACTTCTTATCAACCTAGCACACAATGCTGTCTTATTTTTCACTTTAAAATATACTGTAGATACCACTGCATATATATCTGCTTTCTTTTTATCAATGGTTTTATTTGGTGTGTGGTGTCAATCAAAGTACACTCCCCGTTTTTTAAATTTATAGCCACACACAGGGCATATGGAAGTTCTTGGGTTAGGAAATGAATCTGAAGAGATTCATGAAAACATTGCCTGACTGGACATTTAATTTGACTGTATTTAGTTGTGAATGAAATTCAGCATCTTTTCATATGCTAAATTATATTTAATAAGAAGTTTTTTCAAATTGATTATTTTGCCTCTTACTTATTTTACTGTATTTTTTAAGATCAACAAGTGAAATCCACTTACACTTGAAAGTCATGCTTTTGACTGGTATGAGAGTTGTAAAAATACTCTATCAATTTGTCTCATAATTTGTTATTGACTTTGTTGCTATTTGAAGAATATAAGGGCACATAAAACAATCTGTCCAGTGTTTGGCATACAGCTAGATATGAATAAACAATGATTATCTTTTTATTTCTATCTTTTCTTGAAGTGAGAGATAGGATATTTAAGATTTATATCACAAAAATTCTATGTATCCTAGGTCTCAGGTATGACTTGGATCTTCCTGTGTTCATTTTCTAAATTCCTGGTTTTAAACTTTAAACCTGAAATTTAAAAGAATGTTTTTATTCATAGAAAATGTACTCCTTCTATATTTCCTTCATGTTAGATTCAATGAGTCCATTTGTCTTAAGAAAACATATTAAAAGATCTAGAAAAAACAATGACCAGCAGGGCAAATTTACCTTTGGACAACATAGTATAATTTAAAGGTTATAAATTTTAATAATAGAAGCTGAATTTAAACATAAACAACTAGAAAGTTTTGAGAAATAAAAAGACATAAACTTAGCCGAGGCAAAAGATTAAAATAAATCTCATGATGGCCTGGACCAACTGACTGGTTATACATTACTAAAATTTTATGTTTATTGTTTCTCTCTCTCACTCACTAGACTCTAAGATCTGTGACTCTGCAAGTATTTGTGTGTGTAGAAGTTTCATTAAGGAAGATATCCTGAATTGTTTGAACCATCATTCTCTGATGCTCAGAACAGGTACTAAAATACTTTACAACTCGACTGCTGGTTTAAGAAATGTAAAAGTGGATCGAGTAAATCAGGCAAAAGTTTTCTCTACTAAAACATAGCTCTCCTAATATGGATACATTCTAGATTAAAACTGGAGAAATCATTCAGCTGACAAAGTGAATAAACTCATGCTAGTAACCCAAATTAGTGCTTACAATGCCTGAAGAATCATTTACCTTTCATTATTTTCTTACTTTCATCTAATTTTCTCCTTTTTTTTTCTTTTTAGGGACACACCCACGGCATATGGAAGTTCCCAGGCTAGGGGTCCAATCAGAGATACAGCTGCCAGCCTACACCACAGCCCACAGCAATGCCGGATCCTAACACATGTAGCAAGGCCAGGGATCAAAGTCAGGTTACTTAACTGCTGAGCCACGAAGGGAACTTCCTCACATCATTTTCATATGCCATTAGGGCTCCAGATTGAAAAAAGTATTGTGAATTCTATTTTATTGAAATAAAAGCAACACACAGCAGGTAAATTATTACCCATTGGAAGGAAGCAGTGCCATAATATATACTCTACTTGCAAATATACTATTTATTTTGAAATTGTATTTTTTTTCTTCTTTGCAGAATATTTCTAATTGGTGCTTTCCCCTGGAGTCAAATAATGCAGCCAAACAACAGTATCTCTGAGTTCATACTGTTAGGATTGACACAGGATCTTAAGAAGCAAAACATGGTGTTTGTGATCTTCTTCATTTTCTATGTGGGAACTCTGGGGGGCAATTTGCTTATTATTGTGACCATCAGGTCCAGCCAAACACTTGGGAGCCCCATGTACTTCTTCCTGTTTTATTTGTCCATTGCTGATACCTGTTTTTCCACTACCACAGCACCTAGACTCATTGTGGATGCTCTGTCTGAAAAGAAAATCATATCTTACAATGAGTGCCTGACTCAAATCTTTGCACTGCATTTATTTGGCAGCATGGAGATCTTTGTCCTTGTCCTCATGGCCATTGATCGTTACATGGCCATCTGCAAGCCACTGCATTACCCAACCATCATGAGGCGCCAGGTCTGCATCATACTGATTGGTCTTGCATGGATAGGGTCTTTTATACATTCTATGGCTCAGATTATCCTGGCTTTGAGACTGCCCTTCTGTGGATCCAATTTGATTGATCACTATTGCTGTGATATGCAGCCCTTGCTGAAACTTGCCTGCATGGATATTTATGTGATGAACCTACTCGTGGTATTTAATAGTGGAGCCCTTTGCACAACTGGTTTTGTAATGCTGATGATCTCATACATTGTCATCTTGCATTCACTACGAAACCATAGCACAGAAGGGAGGAAAAAAGCTCTCTCCACTTGCACTTCCCACATCATTGTAGTCGTCCTGTTTTTTGGTCCATGTATATTCATATATACCCGCCCCCCAACTACATTCCCCATGGACAAGATGGTGGCAGGTATTTTATACTATTGGAACACCCTTTCTCAATCCACTCATCTACACCCTGAGGAATGCAGAAGTGAAAAATGCCATGAGAAGGTTATGTCATGTCAGAATGAATTTAGAAAGCAAAAGATGAATTGAGGTCTGATTACTTAATACTGTCATGGTTTGACTGATTCTGTAAAGGTATCATATAAAATAATGCCTGACTATTGTGGGAATAACATAAATCAAATATAAGATTGAGAGTTGCTTTTTTTTTCGGTTCACAGACAAAATGAATGCCAAGACTTCTCATTCTTTAAGTGGACCCAACATTACCAGCTCTAAGCATGTTCTCCTATCAAAGTTTACTTTGAAATAAATTCAGCAAAATAACATGAATCTTATTGTCCTCATTTTGTTTTACTTTCTTGGGACATTACAAAGTTTAGTGTCAATACTGATATCTCAAAATTGAAGTGGCATTAATGATGATGACCATATACATAAAAGGAATAGAAGTGTTATGATTCCATCATAAACTCACTTAACCTACACTATCCTAATGTGAGCATGCACACACATGCACACACACACAAGTACAGGGGTTCATGGCTATTTGCATTTCAGATGAAACAATGTATTAATATAAGAGGAACAGAATAGAATAAAATAAATGAACATGTAGGTTAAAAATAAAGATACTAAAACAAGAAGCTATAGAGGGTCATCAAATTTAGAAGGTTTTATGGGGGTCAAACGTACTTGCAGTCAAATTAAACCTAGGAAAATGATGGAATTTTAAAAGGTTCTGGAACATGATATCCATCCAATGTATAATAGTAAAGTGGTCACCTGCCCTCAAAAGTGACTTCCCTAAAAGAAATACTATGCATTGTAATTACCCTATCATTTTAGAAAGAAGTAGAATGGCTGATATGCATCTAGTGCTTTTTTATTATCATGATTGTGTCTCATAGAATAATACAAAGTTAGGTATATTTACCAAAAATTCACAGATAAAAATCTGAAGTTCAGAGAAGTAAAAACACCCTTGAGGTTATTCTGCTAAAATGGTATCAGAAGCAAGGTTTTAAACAAGTTTTATACACCTCTCATGTCAGTAATAAATGCCTGCAATCCACTTTATCCCTGCAAAGCGGCCTACAATATAGGAAACATTTGGAATTGAGACAATGATCATGAACTGCACTTCCTTTTGCTTCAAGATTGGTGGAAGGATATAATGATTAAGAATAGGAGGTCTATGCTCAACCTGGATGGATCCAAATTATATTCTATTACTTTACAGCCCTGTAACTTCAGGCAATATAGAGAAAATTTGGGTGTGTAAATTGGAAGTGAAAATAATCTCTATTTTATTGGCTTGTCATGAGGTTAAAAAAGGGATATAATAAAGAGCTATGAATAAAGAAGAAAATCTAGCATGCACTACCTATTTTTGTTATAAAATGGGTTTTAAAAATATAATTAGTGAAACTCATATTTTAGTCATGGCCATCATATACATTTACTAACAATACTTTTATTCAGATAATGCAATTTATAATTTTAATGGAAGGTAAATTTTAACTGAAGATATCAGTTGGCACTGTTTTAATAAGATTAAAAAGAAACCTAGGAGAATGTTAAACACACAGTTATTGCTTAACTAAAGGAAAAAGGAGACTTTAGATAACAGCTCCAGGCTTTTTACGTTTTGCATCTTTAGCTTTAAATCTTTAAAAATGACTTATATGTGAAATCTAAAAAGCAAAAAAAAAAAGTTGAACTCACCGAAATAGAAAGTAGAAAAGTGGGTACTAGAGGCAGAGGTGGCGGGAAATATGGAGAGTTTGGTAAACAGGTACCAATTTTAAGCTATGCGATTAATAAGGTCTGAGAAGCATGTAAACTACAGTGCCATAGTTGAAAACTAGCTGCATCAAAGTGAGTGGATAAATGCATGGCGTCCACTCACTATAGTCCCTTTAGCTTCACTAGTGAATTTTATACATTTATAAGCTTTCACATTACTGCCCAATGTACTTTTGTTTCAAATGAAGGAGTTAAAAAAAGTCAATGAAACACAAAGGAAGAAAGACCAAGAGGAAAAGAAAGACAACGCTACAGGACAAGAAGAAAATAATTTTAAAAAAGCAAGTAGGGAGTTCCCGTCATGGCACAGTGGTTAACAAATCCGACTAGGAACCATGAAGTTTCGGGTTCGATCCCTGGCCTTGCTCAGTGGGTTAAGGATCCAGTGTTGCTGTGCACTGTAGGTCACAGACACGGCTCAGATGCTGCATTGCTGTGGCTGTGGTATAGGCAGGCGGCTACGGCTCTGATTCAACCCCTAGCCTGGGAACCTCCATATGCCATGAGATTGGCCCTAGAGAAAGCAAAAAGACAAAAAAATAAGTAAATAAATAAAGGAAGTAGTAAGTCCTTCCCTATTGTTAATCATTTTAAATGTAAATACATTAAACTAAATGCCCCAATGAAAAGACAAAGAGCAGCTGGATGAACTCAAAAACACAAGTTCCACATCCTTACTCCCCCGACCCCAGGCCCTATAGCCTGGGACCGCATCAGTACCCAGCTAATGTAAGAGCAGTCTGGCAGCCTCCACCTGAAGCAGGACCTGGAAATCAAACAGGTCAGATCCCAGCCCTGCCTACCAGCACAGCTACAATAGTACTTCCTACCACAACAAAAGAAACTATGCAGCTCAAATAGGGGACACCCCTACAGCCTATGGTTCTGTTGATAAGAAGGGAATGCACGGTTGGGTCCATTAAGACATCTAAATAAGTTCACCTCTCCAAGATCAGCAGAAGTAACCGACCAACATAATACACAGAAATGAAAACAGAGTTAGGCAAAATGGGGCAACAGAGGAATATATTCCAAATGAAGACACAAAATTCCAGAAGAAGATCTCGACGAAGTGGAGAGAAGCAGCCTACCTGGTAAAGAGTTTAAGGTGATGATCATGAAGATGCTCATAGGGTTAATTATTCTACAATGAGAGATAAGAATATACAGTGGGAGGAAATTCTCTTCAATAAGTGGTCCTGGGAAAGCTGGAAATCTACCTGCAAAAGAATCATACTGGACTACTTGCTCACAGCATTCACAAAAATAAATTCAAAACGGACTAAACACTTAAATGTAATAATGAAACCATAAAATGCCTAGAAGGAAACGTAGGCAGTATATGTTTTGACATTAGCCTTAGCAATATTTTTTGGGGGAAAGGGGGCAATCTGTCTCCTCAGGCAAGAGAAACTAAAGCAAGTATAAACAGATGGGAACTACTTCAAACTGAAAGACTTTTGTACAGAGAAGGAAGAATATATTTGTAAAATATGTCTGAGCTACATGGGGTTAATATCCAAAATATGCAAAGAATTCATACAACACAACATCAAAAAATGATAAACAACCTAGTTAAAAAATGGGCAGAGGACCTGAACAGACATTTTTCCAATGCAGACATACAAATGGCCAACAGACACATGAAAAAATGCTCAAAATCACTATCATTAGGGAAATGCAAATCAAAACTACAGTGAGACATAACCTCAAGCCTCTCAGAATGGTGATCTTCAAAAAAACAAAAAATAATAAGTATTTCCAAGGATGGGTAGAAAAGTGACCTCTCATGCACCATTGATAGGACTGTAAATTGGTACAGCCACTATTTAAACAGTATGAAGTTTCCTCAAAAAAATTAAAAAGAGACTTCCTATACTATACAGCAATTCCACTTCTGTGAATTTTTTCCAAAGAAAACAAAAACACTAATGTGAACATACAGATGCACAGCTGTGTTCATCATAGCATTGTTTATAACAACTAAGATATGAAAGCAATGTAAGTGTCCATCAATAGACGACTGGATAAGTAGTTGTGAAAAAATACAGAGAGGGAGGGTGCCATAAAAACAATGAAAGCTTGCCATTTGCTACAATATGGATGAACTTAGAGGGTATGATACTAATTAAAACAAATCATACAAAGAAAGATAAATGGCATATGATCACATATATGGTATAAAAAAGCAGAACAGGTGAACAAACACAACAAAACAGAAATAGACTCAAAGATATCTTTGATTCCAGCACTGCAGGCAAACGGGGAATCCTGGAAGAGAGACGGTGTGGTATAACAGAACACACAAGACTCTTACATTTACAAAGTGGGGGACCAGGAGGCACTCTGGTCTGCGGAACAAAGGCTCTAGGCTTTAGCCCCTATCTTTTTATTAAGGAAGGTGATGAGATTATTGATGGAATTAATGAAGGTGACAAGATTGGTGGGCAGGGACAGGCAGGGGCAATGATGAGATTATCTTTTTTGTAACATCAAAAGGGGGTATCCTCAGGACATACTGCAGCTGTTTATATAATAACATAGTTAATGCATAAGTCCTTCATCTTGTCTTTGAAGGAGACTCTGTACTTTAGAACTGAGTCCATAGATATTTGCCTTCTTCAGAGTTCTTCTGTTCCATGGTCTCCAACAGATACCAAGAAAAACAAGTATTTTCCAGAGGATAAGGTGGTGGTGATGAATCAAATATATGAGAGAGGTTAAGAGTTGTAATCTCCCAGGTACACAATAAAAGAGTCAGAGGGATGAAATGTACAGCATGGGGAATGTAGTCAATGATTTTGTAATAACTGTAGTGATAAATATCACCTAGATTTATTTTGGTGGTTGTTTTGCAATGTTGGAAACATTGAATCACTCTGTTTTGTACTTGGAACTAATACAGTGTTATACATCTGTTATATTTCAATAAAATATAAAATAAAACAATAACTACTATAAGGTGTCTACAAGAGACTTATTTTAGATCTAAGCACACACATAAATTGAAATTGAAAGGATAGAAAAATTACTTACATGGAAGTAGTAAAACAGAGTAGACAGCTATACTAATTTAGACAAAATTGACATTAGATCAAAAACTATTGCAAGAGACCAATCAGGTCATCATCTAATGAGAAAATAATCAATTCACCAACATGATACAATAGTCTGAAATACGCATATATGTATATATACAAAACTAAAACCAGATATTAAAAATATGTGAAACAAACACTGACAGATTAAAGGGGTAAGTGAACATCTCTGAAATAATAGTGGAAATCTTCAACATTCCACACTTGATAATGAATAAATCAATCAGACAGATAATCAGTAATAGAGAACTTACATAGCGGTGTAGACCAAATGGACTTCTAGAGAACTCTCCACCAAACAGCAGAATTACATTTTTCTCAGGTACATATAGAACATCTTCAGATGAACCAGATGTTAGGACACAAAACAGTTCTTAGTAAGTTTTAAAAGATTAGAGCTATCTTCTCCAATTATAATGGATTGAAACTAATAACCCATAACAGAGGATAACGAAACATCAAGTGTTTTGTGGCAATTATAGAACACACCCAAAAAAAGGAAAAGAAAAATAAAACCACAGACAAATATCTCTGAAAAAACTGATACAAATTTTTTCAGGAAATTACTAGTACACAGAATTCAACAACACTTTTAAAAATTATAAAAGTAGGAGTTCCTGACATGCCCAGTGGTTAACGAATCTGACTAGGAACCATGAGGTTGCAGGTTCAATCCCTGGCATTGCTCAGTGGGTTAAGGATCCGGCGTTGCCATGAGCTGTGGTGTAGGTTGCAGACACGGCTTGGATCCCAAGTTGTGGGGGCTCTGGCATAGGCTGGTGGCTACAGCTCCAATTAGACCCCTAGCCTGGAAACCTCCATATGCCGCAGAAGCGGCCCAAGAAATTGCAAAAAGACCAAAAATAAAATTATATAAGTAATCAAATGGGATTTAATACTGGAATGCAAGATTGGTTCAATAGAGGAAAATCCATCAGGTAATATATCATATTAACAAAATGATTGGAAAAATTTCTCAATTAGTGAAGAAAAAGCATGGACACAATTCAATATGCTTTCATGACAAAATCACCTATCATAGTAGAAATCAATGAAAACCATGTCAGCATAATAAAGGCCATACATGGAAAGCCCACAATTAACAGGATACAGATGGCCCTCTATATCTGCTGCTCCATATTCAACCAACAGTGGATAAGTCTGCAAATAACAAATGCTGGAAAGGGTGTGGAGAAAAAGGAACCCTTCTACACTGTTGATGAGAATGTCAGTTAGTGCAACCATTATGGAAAACAGCATAGAGGTTCCTCAGTATACTGAAAATAGAATTACCACACAATCCAGCAATTCACTCCACTCGGTCCATGCACAACTGTTTTATACATGGACAAAACAACAAGTCAAAGGGATGCATGCACCCAATATCCACTACAGCACAATTCACAATAGCTAAGACTCGGAAACAACCTAAATGTCCATTGAGAGATGAATGGGTTAAGAAGATGTTGCACATAGATGAAATGGAATTCTACTCAGCCATAAAAATGAACAAAATAATGCCATTTGCAGCAACATGGACACAACTAGAGATGATCATGCTAAGTGAAGTAAGTCAGAAGAAGACAAATACCATACATCACTTATATGCAGAAGCTAAAATATAGTACAAATAAACCTATCTACAAAATAGAAACAGATTCACATACATAGAGCACAGATTTGTGGTTGCCAATGAGAAGGAGAGAGGGAAAGGGATGGACTGAGTTTTTAGGGTAGCAGATGATAATTATTACATTTATATTATGTTTAGAATGGATAAATGACAAAGTCTTCCTATACAGCATAGGAAACTTATCCAGTCTGCTGGGATAAACAGACCATAGGGAGAGGGATGTTTTTTAAAAGAGTGTACATATGTGTATAACTAAGTCACGCTGCTGTACAACAGAAATTAGCATAAAATTGTAAATCAACTGTATTTTAATAAAACAAATACAAACAAACAAAACAGTGGGTTGGCTTCTCCCTAGAACCTTCAGATACAAAGAGTCAGCTAGTTGACTTAAAGAGGCAAAGCTTTGGGTGATTACAAAGCAGAGTCTGTGAAGCCAGAGACAAAGGGTCAGCTACCCCGCATTGTCTCAACTAAGGGAACTAAGCTTCTTCAGGTTTTAGTGTTCTTGGTGTCCTGGAACCAATCCTCTACAAATACTGAGGGGCCACTATAATTTACTGTAAAAGACTGAAATGTTTTCTTCTAAGAGAAGGAAGCCGATAAGAATGCCCACATTTGCCAACTTGATTTAACATAGTATTGGAAGTCTTAGCTAGAGAAGTAAGGTAATAAAAATAATTAAAATGCGTCCAAGTTGGAAATAAAGAAATAAAATTATTTTTATTCACAGATGGCATCCTATAGGTAGAAAATATTAAGGATTCTACATGCACAAAATATATGTAATAAACAATTTAGCAAAGCTGTTTAATACAAAATCAACAAGCAAAATAAATTATGTATCTATACAGTAACAATAAACCATCTTTGAGGGAATTTAAGATAATTACAAGAACAATATAATTAAAAAGAATAAATAACCAAAGAACAAAATTTACCACAGAAGAAAAAAAAAATCACACATTAAACTACAAAATATTGCTGAAAGAAATTAAAGACATTCTATGTTCATAAATTGGAACACAATATTATTAATATATCAATTATAAAAAGCAACCTATAGATTAAATGCACTTTCAAAATCCCAACAGCCTTTTTTGCACAAAAATAAAAATCTATCAAAAATTCATAGGGATTCTAAGGGGACACTGTATAGTCAAAAACATCTTGAAAATGTAAAACTGGAGGTCTCACTTTAATTTAAAAACTTATAAAACTATAGCAATAAAAACAGTGAAATGCTGGAATAAAAACAACATCTGTAGCAATGGAATACAGTAAAAAGCCTAGCAATAAAGCCTTATGAGTATGATCAAATGACTTTCCAAAAAGGCGTCAAGACCATTCAATGGGGAAAGGACAGTCTTTTCAGCAAATGGTGTTGGACAAATTAGCTATATACAATTACAAAAGAATAAATTTGGATTCTTATGCCATGTACAAAAATAAATTCAAAATGGGTCAAAGAATATTAGAGCTAAAATTATAAAATTCTTATAAGAAAACACAGAAGAAAAGTTTCAGGATTTAGGATTAAGTAGTCATTTACTGATTATGATATCAGAAGCACAAACAGCAGAAAAAAAATTAGATAAATTTGGCACATAAATATTAAAAAAATAAACTGGAGTTCCCTTGTGGTAAAGTGGGTTAAGGATCAATCTTTGTCACTCAGCAGCTTGGGTTACTGCTGTGGCACGGGTTCAATCCCTGACCCAAGAATTTCTGCATTCCACAGGCATGGCCAAAAAAAATTTGAAAAATTTTATGTATTAAAGGAGACAATCAACAGAATAAAAAGTAAACACATAGAAGAAAATTCTTGCAATTCATTTATCTAAGTCAATTACCAGAATAATAAAGAACCCCTATAACTCAACCAAAAATAAAAGGGCAAAGGGCTTGAATAGACATACAAATGGTCATTAAGCACATTACAATATGTTCAACATGGAGTTCCCATCAAGGCTCAGTGGTTAATGAACCTGACTAGTATCCAGGAGGACGCAGGTTCAATCCCTGGTCTTGCTCAGTAGGTTGGGATCCTGCATCACTGTGAGCTGAGGTGAAGGTCACTGATGCAGTTCGGATCTGGCATTTCTGTGGCTGTGGCATAGGCCAAAAGCTACAGCCCTGATTCGACCCCTAGGCTGGGAACCTCTGTATGCTGCTGTTGTGGCCCTAAAAATACAAAAAATAAAAATAAAATAAAATATTTTCAACATGACAAATTACTAGGGAAAAGCAAAGTCACAATGAAATACCACCTCACAATAAGTATGATGGTTACTAACAACAATAACAACAAAGAAAACAGAAAATGACAAGTGTCTGTGATGTGGAGTTGGAATATTTTTGCACACTTTATGGGAATGTAAGAATACTCAGCTGCTGAAAGACAGTATAGTTATTCCTCAAAAAAATAAAAAATAATAGAATTACCATATGACCCTGCATTTTCACTTCTTGTCTTATCATCAAAAGAATTGGAAACAGGGACTCAAAAGATATCTGTACACTAACATTCATGTCAGCCTTAGTCACCATAGCCAAAAAATGTAAGCAATGTATAAACAGTTGAAAAGAGTGGTACATACATCCTATAAAACAATATTCAGAATTAAAAAGGAAGGAAATTTTTATACTTGCTCCAACATGGATAAACCTTGAAGACATTATGTGACATGAAATAATGCATCCACAAAAGAACAAATGCTGTATGAATCCATGCATACAAGGTATCTAGACTGGTCAAATTTCCAAAGACAGAAAGTAAAATGAGGCTGCCCCAGGCTGCAAAGGGGGGTGGGTGGTGAATTATTGTTTAAGGGGTACGGAGGTTCAGTTCTCAAGATGAAAAGAGTTCTAGAGATGGATGATGGTGATGTTACACAACAATGTGGCTGTATTCAACCTCCCCAAATGGAATGTGTAAAATGGTTAAGCAGCAATTTTTATGTTATTTTTATTTTACCACAATCAAAAAATAATAGAAAGATAACAGAGTAAACATTTTCTTCTCTACAAGATTACATTTTGCTGAATGATGTATAACAACATTTAGATCACCATCTTACATAATAGTATTCACTGAATATTCGACAAACTAAATTGAACTGACACATAATGGGCCTGGTGTTCTTCATTATTTTTAATAAACTGTGAATTTTATAGTTTTATATTTAAGGAAATTTGTGAATATTGAAGAGTTCCTACATAATATAGTTTCTCTTATTATTGTCATCTTATATTAGTAGTACATTTGTCAGAATAACAAAGCAATGTTAATTGTCATCAACTAAAACCCATACTTCAATTGAAATTCACTATTCTTTCTTAGTGCTCTTTGCATTATTACAAATTAAAAACTTTTGGAGTTCCTGTCGTGGTGCAGCAGAAACGAATTCAACTAGGAACCATGAGGTTGCAGGTTCAATCCCTGGCCTTGCTCAGTGGGTTAAGGCTCCAGCATTGCTGTGAGCTGTGGAATAGGTTGCAGACATGGCTTGGATCTGGAGTTGCTGGGGCTCTGGTGTAGGTCGGCAGCAACAGCTCTGATGAGACCCTAGCCTGGGAACCTCCATATGCTGCAGGCATGGCCCTAAAAAGACAAAAGACAAAAAAAATAGAAAAAATAAAAAGAAACTAAAAATTTCTATTTATCAAAGAACTTAATCAACAGAGTGAAAAGGAAACTCACTGAATAGAAGGAAATGAACATAATTATATTTCTGATTGGGGTCAATGTACAAAATATACAAAGAATCTCTACAACTTAATAACAAATACCAGCCTGCTTTTAAAAGGGGAAGAAAGTTGACCATATTTTTGGGAGTTTATTTCTGAGCTCTCTATTCTGTTCCATTGGTCTATTTGTCTGTTTTTATTACTATTTTGATTGCTATACTGTTTTGATTACCATATCTTTGCAACAGAGTTTGAAATCAAGAAGTGTGATGCCTGCAGTTTGTTTTTCTTTCTCACTATTGCTGGGGCTATTCTTCCTGCATTCTATATATATTTTAGAACTGTCTTTTCTATTTCTGTGAATAATGTCATTGACATTTTGATAGAGATTACACTGACACTATACATTGCATACATTGTTTTGGGTAGTATGACCATTTAAACAACATTAATTTTTAAAAACAATATTAGTGCATCTGATCCATGAACACATATGTCTTCTTCAACTTCTTTCATCAGAAGCTTGCAGTTTTCATTTTACTGGCCGTTCACTTCATTGTGAATTTGTTTTTGAGTATTTTACTGTTTTTGATGCTACTGTGAGTGTTTTTTTTTAATTAGTCATTTTGTCATTAGCGTACAGAGACACACTAATTTCTGTACATTTATTTTTTATCCTGAAACTTTAGTGGATACTTTAACTAGTTCTAACAATTTTCTTTTATTTATTTTTTTAAGATTTCCTATACATAATATTATATATCTGCAACAGAAACATTTTTACTTATTCTTTTCCAATTTGGATGCCATTTATTTCTTTATCTTGCCTGATGACCTCAGCTAGAACTTCCAGTATATGTCGAATAGGAGTGGGGAGAGTGGACCCATTTGAATTGTGCCTGATCTTAGAGGAAAATATTTCAACCTCTCATTGTGGAGTGTGATGTTAGCTGTGGGTTTGTTGTATATAACCTTTCTTATGTTGAGGTATATCCCTTCTACACTCAATTTGTTGAGAGGTTTTATTTTTTTCATAAAAAAATTGTATTTTGTCAAATGATATTTCTGTATGTATTAAGATGATCACATCATTTTTACATTTTATCATATAAATGTGGTATTTCACAATTAGGTAAATAAGAATATTCAGTAGGAATGTGACTGTCTCTTCTATAAATGGTGTTGGGAAAACTAAATCACCACATACAGAAAAATAAAATTGGTCCCTATTTTACACTATTCACAAAAATTAATTCTAAATGGACTAAAGACTTAAAATAGACATATGGCCATAAAATCCTTCAATAAAAAGGAAAGAAGCTCCTAGACCTTGGGGCTGGCAATTACTTTTTTGATGTGATATTAAAACACAAGCAACAAAAGCAAAAATCAATAGATGGGACTATATCAACTACAAAGCTTTAGCACATCATGAGAAACAACCAAAAAAATAAAGAAACAGAAAATCTACGAAATGAGAGAAACAATATATCTGATAAAACGTTGATATCTAAACTATATGAACTCAAAAGCCCAATAACAAACAAGCCAAAAAAAAGTGGGCAGAGGAACTGAATAGACATTTTTTCAAGATGTCCAAATGGCCAACAAAGACAAAAAATGATGTTCAACACCCATAATCATCAGGAAAATGCAAATGAAAATCACAATGAGATATCAACCTCTCACCTGTTAGAATGACCATCATAAAGGATGAAAAATAACAAGTGTTGGTGGGGATGTAGTAAAAAGTGTACCCATGTGAACTATTGGTAGAATTATAAAGTGGTGCAGCCCCTTTTAAAAACAGCATGTAGGTTCCTCAAAAAATTAAGACTATCACTGCCATATGATCCAGTTTTCCAACTCCAGAGTATATATTCAAAGGAAATTAAATAGATATCTGCCTTGCCATGTTTACTGCAACATTATTCACAATAGCCAAAATACGGAAACAACCTGTGTCCATCGAAAGATAAATGGATAAAAAAAGATGTGATATTTTGCATTTGAGTGAGTGTGTGTGTGTGTATGTGAATATGAATGTATGTGTGTGAAAACTTTTATATGTTCTAGCACAAGATGCTCTAGTTTATCTTGTATATTCCCTGCCCCAGGGCTATAAGCAGCCATTTCTTTAAAAGGCTCTAATTTATGTTATTGAAGAACAGTATCAGAAACCAAGACTTGGACACAGATGACCAACCTTCAAAAAAAAAAAAATGTAACCTAGGAGTTTCTGTTGTGGTGCAGCAGAAACAGACTGACTACTATCTATGAGGATGTAGGTTCGATCCCTGACCTTGCTCAGTGCATTAAGGATCTGGCGTTCCCATGAACTGTGGTGTAGGTCACTGACGCAGCTAGGATCCTGAGTTGCTGCGGCTGTGGTGTAGGCCGGCAGCTGCAGCTCCAATTGAACCACTAGCCTGGGAACTTCTATATGCCATGGGTATAGCCCTAAAAAAAAACTATAACCCAAATTGTGATTTATGGCACAAATGAACAACTTTACAACTTTAACTGCAAGAAGAGACCACCTTGTTTTCCATATTCTAATAACTTACATTGAAGGTTAAGTTCTTTATCATATCTGACTCATTTTTCTTAATATGAAGGGAAAGCACACTCTAGGGAATGACCTTCCCCAGACTCCTCTATTTTGCATCACCCATTCTTAAATACTCTTCCAGGAAAGGCAAAAGAGAAGCACCTCCCTATCAAAATCTTGCATGACTGTGGATTTCAGAAAGTGTGGGATGCATCTGAGATCAATTCAGTCTGCCTTTTGGCACTCAGGTTGGAACCTAGGCCTCTTTGTGAGATCGAAGAGATCCAGGCTTCCACTGAATAGCCTAACTTCTACATGACCTCCCATCAAACCTGGTAAGATTTGTATTTAGAATTAATTTGACTATATTTATTACTTGGAGAAAATAAACAATAAATGTCACAGTGCACATCTAATACACTAAAAGCACTTGTGGAATCACGGAAAGTTTAGGGAACTTTTTAGTAGTGCTTTACAATCTCAGGTTGATGGAAATATAATTGTGCACCAGAGCTCCTGATGGAAATGGGTACTTCTATCGGTAGATGTGGTGTGAGAGACAGCCAAAAAGATAAACTATCTATTTGAATCTTTGTGGAAATGTTCCATGAACATTATGATTTTGCTGTGGATACAGCAGGACACACGTGTCCCCTAACAACAAGTAAGTATAGAATAGTGTCAGTAACTATTGAATTGTATCCAGGGGAGATTCTTTTAATTTTTTCATTGACTTTCTGGATTTGCCATATGCCAATGTAACTGAGAAATCACTTTGTAAGATGAGATTTTTTAAAGTTTTATTTTTATAGTGCATTTTTTTTTCTTTCTGTTTTTTCTAGGGCTGCACCCATGGCGTATGGAGGTTCCCAGACTAGGGGTCTAATCGGAGCTATACCAGAGCCACAGCAACGCCAGATCCGAGCCATGTCTGTGACCTACACCACAGCTCAGGGCAACACCGGATCCTTAACCCACTGAGCAAGGCCAGGGATTGAACCTGCAACCTCATGGTTCCTATTCAGATTCATTAACCACTGAGCCATGACGGGAACTCCTAAAGTTTTATTTTTAAAGCAGCATAATCATGACATATTTTCAAATATTACCAAAGTGAAAGCTTAAAACACAGGTCATCCTCTCAGCTTTGATAACAAGATGAAGTTTTCCCAACCAAAGACCACAAGTTTTATGCTATTTCAGTGTTCTCGTAAATGAAATCAATTTATATAAGCATATACCTATATGTGATATATATTATTCTGTTATTAACAAATGTTAGTACCCCACACTTCCAGTTTTTAACTCACTCTACAACATATTTTAGAAATCACTGCATATGTATCTAATTCATTTTGGTTAATGATTGCGATAAAGGGGGAGTTTGGGGTTAGTAGATGCCAACTGTTACATTTGGAATAGATAAGCAATAGAGTCCTACTGTACAGCACAGGGCACTAGGCCCATCATCTTAGAACATGATGGAAGATAGTATTTAAAAAAAAGAAAGTAGATGTATGTATGAGTGGGTCACTTTGCTGTACAACAGAAATTGAAAGGAACATTGTAAATTAACTATACTATAATTAAAACTATTTTTAAATGATTGTATAAAGTACTATCCCTCATTTATTCAGCTTTCTTCTGATAGGCATTGAAGCAATTTCCTAATTTTTGCTACCATGGAAGGGGCTGCAATGACTATTTTTTTGCCTATGAGTGAGATTATCTGTAGCAAATACAATCACTAGACCTATGTCTATATGTGGTTTCAATATCATGTGTTGGAAATCACTCCCTATGAGATTAAATTCCTACCAAAATGTGAGATTGCTTCCCATAGAAATTTTCAACCATACTTAGATATTTATCAGAAGATCACTTTGTTAATCTGGTAGGTGAAAATGTATCCGATTGTGATTTAAATTTGCATATACTTAACTAGAATGAAATTGAACTTCTTTTCACATACTTAATTTTGATAAGGTTTTCTTCCAAGATCAGTTTGTTTGCTCATGATTCCTCTGTGCTGTGTTTTAAAAGATTGGCCCTTGAAATCCATTTATACTTGAGGAAATTATGCTTTTGTCTGGCATATATATTATACATGTATTTTACCAGCTTGACACTTATGCTTTTACCTGTGCTATTATTTGGAAAATATTTGTGATGAGGTACATAAAATAATGCCTATATTTATTATATGTGGATAAATAATAATTTCTTTTATTTCTACCTTCTCTTACCAAAGTCAGGCTATGGGACACTGAAGAATATAGATCCAAAGGATTCTCTATTAAAAAGTTTCAACTATAACTTGGAGCTCCTGAATTCATTTTCTAAATTTCCTGGTGCTTAACGTGAATGAAATTTGAAAGAATATTCATATTGATGGCAAATGTTATTACTCTATTTACCCTTCATTTTAGTCTTAGCATCTCCTTGTGTCAATAAAATATGTTAAAAGACTCAGAAAATAATGAATAAGGAAGGATCTAACTTTAGACAACATGTTATAAATTTAAAAGTGTAACGTTTAATGATATAAACTGAATTCATAACTGTAAACAACTAAATACATTTGTGAGGTAAAGCAAAAAGAAATAAACTCAAAGGCAAAAGATTAAATCTCATTATTGACTAGACAATTTGAGTTGATTTTCACTGCTAAAACTGTTTATTTCACCTCTCTCTTCCTCCCTTCTCCCTCTCCCCATCTCTCCTGTACCCCCCCCCAATGTTTATAATATTTACTAGGAAGTATTTAAAACTGTATTACTAAGTTTAAGTAATGTAAAAACATATTAGGGTGAGTCAGGCATAAGTTTTCTCTATTTATGCAACACTCTACCCTAATAAATTAGTGTTTATTATATTTGAGGAAATATTTACTTTTCTGTTATGTATATATTTCATTTTTTCATAGATTGAATAAAAATATGGTTTCAATTTTATTCAGAAAACAATAATACAAAAGGTAAATGATTACCAGTTGGAAAGTGGCACTTTCATGATAAGGTGTATGTATTTGAACTTTAAGTGTGGTATTCATGCCATTTTTTTTCCTCCCTTTGCAGATTCACTATTTCTAACCTGCCCCTTCTCCATTTTGACTGAAACAATGCAGCCAAATAATAGTGTTACTGAGTTTGTATTGTTTGTATTGTTAGGATCCTATGAAACAGAAAATAGTGTTTGTGATCTTCTTCATTTTCTTTATGGGAACTGTCATGTGTAATTTGCTTATTATTGTGACCATCAAATCAAGCCGAAAACTTGGGAGCCCCATGCACTTCTTCCTGTTTTACTTGTCCATTGCTGATACCTGCTTTTTCACTTCCATAGCCCCTAGACTCATTGTGGATTCTCTGAAAAGAAAATCATATCTTACAATGGGTGCATGACTCAAGTCTTTGCATTACATATATTTGGCTGCATGGAGATCTTTGTCCTGAACCTCGTGGCTGTTGATCACTATGTGGCCATCTGCAAGCCACCATCATCTGCAAGCCAATCATCATCTGCAAGCCAACCACCATGAGGCACCAGGTCTGCATCATACTGATTATTCTTGCATGGATAGGGTCTTTTATACATTCTATGGCTCAGATTATCTTGGCCTTGAGACTGCCTTTCTGTGGCCCCAATCTGATTGATCACTATTGCTGTGATTTGCAACCCTTGTGGAAACTTGCCTGCATGGACACTTACATGATCAACCTGCTCTTGGTGTCTAACAGTGGAGCTATTTGCTCCAGCAGTTTTGTAATTCTGATGATCTCATACTTCGTTATCCTGCGTTCTCTGAGAAACCACAGTGCAGAAAGGGAGGAAAAAAGTCCTCTCCACCTGAACTTCCCACATCATCATAGTCATCTTATTCTTCAGTCGATGTATATTCATATACACACAGCCCCCAACCACTTTCCCCATGGACAAGATGGTGGCAGTATTTTATACCATTGGAACACCCTTCCTCAATCCACTCATCTACACACTGAGGAATGCAGAAGTGAAAAATGCTATGAGAAAATTATGTCATGTCAGAATTATCTCTGAAAGCAAATATGAATTAAGAGCTTTGTTTGATTACTTATTGAGTCACTGTTTGACTTCCTCTAAATAGATAGATACATAGATAGACAGACAGACAGACGGATGGATAGAGATATATAAAATAGATATTGATTCCCCCACAACATCTATTAAAATGTAACAGATTTTCTTACTTTTCTCTGTTCTTCTGCCCTCAGATTCATAGTTTCCCTAGCATGTTCAGCCTGACCCATTCTTTTCCTGAGAGTTCAATTCTGGCTTTGCTGATTGTGAAATACACCTACAAAACAGTCTAGACTCTGATTATATAAAAAATAACTTTTATACAATCAAAACTATTTAATCACATGATCATCCATAAATAAAGTATAGCTAGTACTCTGTAATCTGTAATTCCTGCTATACTACCTTTCTAAGCAGGTAAACTGTTTTCTCTTGAGCACTTCTGGAGCAAGGAAACTAACTCTGTGAATCAATCACTTCATTTCATTATATAATTATTTTATGTTAAAACAGTTCCACACTATTGAATCAATTTTTTATATAATGATATTTTAAAATAGTTTCATTATTGTTGTCTTTGGCTATTAAGATAACAGACATGTGTGTGTCTGTGTGTGTTACAAAGGACTTGAGATATTTAGTTCTATGTGTGATTGGTGTATAGGAGCTACAATGATAAGTTCAGTAACTCTAGGAAGTAAAATAATTTATGTTGTCAAGACTTAAACAAACGAAAAATACAGGATAAATGCAACATATTTTCTGAGATTGAAGTACACAGAGGTAGAACATGGTTTGAAGAAAAAAAAATGTAGAAAATCCACTATGCAGCAGGAAGTTATTTTTTTCCTCTGTACTTTCCCAACGCAGAGGTCATCTAGATTCATATGTTGTAATTGCCAATAGAATTTGGTGTCCAGAGTGGGCAGATCATATTAACACTTGAACCTTGGATTTGATGTCAATGGCTATATCATGAACTTTTACCTTTATAAAAAATGAAGATACCACTTCATTTTTAATATCGTTATCTTATTTATAAAACCTTACCAAAACCATCATTACCTCCTGTCAAGAATTATTTTAGAATAAATTCATTATTAAAATAACATGAAGGAGTTCCTGTCGTGGCTCAGAGGAAATGAATCTGACTAGCATCCATGAGCACACAGGTTCAATCTCTGACCTTGCTCAGTGGGTTAAGGATCCGGCATTGCCATGAGCTGTGGTGTAGGTTGCAGATGCATATTGGATCCTGTGTTGCTGTGGCTGTGGTGTAGGCTGGCAGCTACAGCTCCAACTCGACCCCTAACCTGGGAACTTCACCGTATGCCACAGGTGTGGTCCTAAAAAAATAAATAAGTAAAATAAAATAACATGAGATTTCAGTGTTCTCACATTTCTTTGATTTCTCGGATATTTCAAAGCTAAGTTTCTGCAGTGGTGTCCCAAAGTTGGCATGTGATGCATGAGGAGGTCCATCAAAGTTAACAAAGAATGGAAATGTCATAAGCTATTATAAACTTACCTAATAGATTCCTCTATAACTCCAGCATGATAAGCACTTACACACACACACACACACACACACACACACACACACACAACATTCACTATAGGCTTTCATGCTGATTTTCATTTCAGATGAATAATTAAAAGTAGGAAGTAGATGAGAAAATAAATAACCTAAAAGATAAAATTTAAAAAAAAAGATTGAAAATAGAAGTAAAAGAAGATACACAGGACAAAATAATGGCAGTTTTGTGTGATTCAAGAATACTTTTAGTCAAATTAAACCTGGGGACATGAGTCCACTTATATGAGATATACAAAATAGACCCAGAAAGAGACAACAGAATGGTTGTTGTCAGGTTTTGCATGGAAGGAAAAATGGAGAATTGTCTTCAATGGATATTTAATATCAATTAAACAAGATTAGTAAATTCTAAAAATATGCTTTAAAACACTGTAGTTAACCACAGTGCATTGTGTACTTCAAAGTTTGTCAAGAGGGTAGGTCTTACTAAAATAAATATACTATAAAATAAAATAAAAATACTATAAATTTATCACTAAAATAAAATGCTAAAATAAAAATAAAATGTGTTCTCACTAAAATAAAAACACTATAAAATTAAAACATACTAAAATATTAAAAATAAAATATATAGATGACAAGATATGAAAACATGATCAACATCATATGTCATTAAAGAGCTGCAAATTAAAACATCAAGATACAACTATGAACCTATTAAAAAGCCAAATTACAAACACAACATCAAATACGGGTGACAATGTGATGAAACAGGTACTCATCCAACTGGTGAGAATGCAAAATGGTACATTCATGTTGGAAGAAACTATGGAGGTTTTTACAAAACTAAGCATATTTGTATCATACAATGCAGTAATCACAGAACATAGCCTTTACCCAAAGGAGTTAAAAAGGCATGTCCACATGAAAACATTGCACACAATTGCTTACAGCCGCTCTAATTCATAACTGTGAAACCCGGGAATCAATCAAGGTGCTCTGCAGTAAGTGAATGTGGAGATAAACTGTACTATATCCACAATGGAATATTAATGAGCATTGCAAAGAAACTTATCAAGCCATTAAAAAGACATGGAAGAAACCTCAATGCACATTCCTTTGTAAAGAAACCAATGTGAAAGGCTACATATCATATGATTCCACCTATAGGACATTCTGGAAAAGGCAAGAACGGTGGAGACAGTATAAAGATTTGTGGTTAACAGGAGTTGTGGAGGAGACAGATGAAGAGCCAGAGCACAATGGATTCTTAAGACAGTGAAATTATTGTGCATGATACTAGAATTTGGATACGTGTCATTACATATAGGTCAAAATTCATAGAATTACAACTCCAAAAGTAAACCTTCATTTTACCGGTGGTCTTTAGATGATAATAGTGTATCAGCCAAATTAATTGATTGTAACACATATTCCACTTTGGTACAAGATGTTGACACAAAACCCATAAAATTCTACAACACAAAGAGTAAAACCAATTGTAAACTACAAACTTTAGTAAAAATGGATTAATACTGATTCCTCATTTGTAACAAATGTATTACCTAATTGTTAAGTTGTCAGTAAACAGTATATTGGTGAAGGGGACATAGAGCTTAGATGGAACTCTAAGCTCTATGTATTTTTTTCTTTGGTAATTTTTCTGTAAGTCTGAAATTATTCTTTTAAAACAGTCTATCAAAAAAAGTTATATTATCAAGAGAAATCTCAATTTCTCATTACCATGTTCAAAAATATGTTATTTGGATTTTCATACAAATTTACTAGAAGTACATCTTTTATTAACACTTACATTAATATCTTCAAATATTCTGTAGTTTACCCTAGTAGAAATACACATAAATACACATTTAATAAATATGCAATATTTCCTTGGTGCAGTTTTTTTAAATCGAGCATTATTATGTTGCAAACATTAATTTGAATGTTACATTATGAAAATTCTACATGAAAGACTTCAATACTTTTATATATGTGTATCTAAAAAGTTCTTATATCTTTTTCTCTTCTTTCTTTACTTTCTCTCTCTCTCCCCCATTTCTTTTGCTGTGCCTGAGGCATGTGGAAGTTCCCTAAGCCACTGCAGTGACAACACTGGATCATTAAGCCATTGCATCACTGGGGAACTCCCACTTTCTTTCTTTTTTTAATATAAAATTTCATGGATCATTTAATGTTAATAATCATAGAAGAGGACATAATTTTTTTTAAGTTTGCTCTCTAATAAAAGCAAAATAATTTTGGATTTTACGTTCGATGTATCTTATATAGATGTACCTTAGGTTCTAAAAGGAAGTAAATGCAAAACACACATTTTCAAAGTTTTGGGTAGGATTTCCTGTCCTAAAAAAGGCTGAGGGAGTTCATGTCAAAGATTAGGGGGCATACCTATGTCATGCAGATTCCAAGGCCAGAGATAAAATATGAGCCACAGCCCTAATAAAGCCAAATCCTTAACCACTAGATCACCAGGGAACTCTGGCAATGGCAGTTATTTATAGAAGTAACAATTCTAAAATTCACATGTAACCACAAATTTCTCCAACTGGACAAATTACTATTGAGAAATAAAAATAAATCTGGAAGAATTAGACTTCCTAATCTCAAAATATATTAAAAAGCTACAGTAATTAAAATGGGATGATACTGCCATAAAAGACAAACATATAGACCAAAGGCACAGGATAACGACCCCAAAAAACCAAGTATATACTCTCAACAGTTCCTTGATGCAAACTAAGAATATACAGTGGAGAAAGGAGAGTCTCTGAACAAATAAGTTGAGAAACTGAATAAACAAATCATATGAAAGAAAGTGTACCCTTATGTGACATTGTATGCACAATCAATTTAAAATGAATTAAAATTTTAATGGAGGAACTGGAACTGTAAAATTCCTTGATAAAAACAGAAATGAAAAACCTAACATCAATAAGCTTATCAATGATTTCTGGAAAAGACACAAAAAAGCACAAGCAAAATAATCAAAGTTAGACAAGTGAGACAACATCGCTAAGCACAGCAAAGGAAAGCTTATACATAGTGAACAACCAGCATATGATGGGAGAAACTATTTGTAAGTCACATACACAATACAATATTAAGACAGAAAATATAATATACAAGAAATTCCTACAATTTAATAGAAAAGAATTAACAACCCAATTAATAAATGAAAAGAGGACTTGAACGGACATTTCTCCAAGGAAGACACAAAGACTGTCAACTGGTATATGTGATCAACATCACTAATTATCAGGGAAATGTAATCAAAACCACAATGAGATATCATCTCCCATTGAGTAGGATATATTTATTAAAATAACAAAGATAGCAAGTGTTGTCACATATATGGAAAAACTGGAAAACCTGTATGCTGCTCATGGTGATGTAAAATAATGCAACCCCTAGGAAAAACAGTATGGTTGTTCCTTAAAAAATTGAAAACAGAATTGCTGTATGATACAAATTTTCACTTCTGGATCTATATATCTAAATGTATTGATATCGGGAATGCAAAGAGATAATTACACTCTCCTCCTTATTGTAACATTGTTCCCAATAGCCAAGATATGAAAACAAACTGTTTATTAAAAGATGAAATGATAAAGAAAAGATGGTATATACATACAATGGAATAGTATAGTCTTTTAAAAAGGAAATCCTGCCATATGCAAAACTTGGATGAACCTGGTCAACATTATGCCAAATGAAATAAGCCAGATAGATAGGGACAAATACTGTATGACTCTACTTATAAGAGGTAAACACAAGAGTCAAACTCATACAAACAGCATGATGGCAGTTGCCAGAACTAGGGAAAATTTTTAATTATAGAAGATGAATGTTTCAGAGCAAGTGTACAACATGCGCTTATGGTTAATATTATTCTGTTGTGTAATTTAAAGTTTGTAAAGAGGGTGTTTCTCACATATTTTTATCACAATAAAAACTTTATAGAATAAATAAATATTTAAAAGAATTAATCTTCTCTTAAAAATAATGTTTTCATATATAAAAAGGAATATGTAGAGATGAAAAATAAGATAAAGATAACCAACATCAAATACCATTAAAGAATTGCAACTAAAACAAGATGCACCTATGCCCCTATAAAAAACATGACACTAGGCACCAATATATAAAAAGCCACATCCAAAACACTACAACACTAACTATCAAGCATACAGAGCAACTGAAACTCTCATGCATTGCCTATCAGAATACAAAATGGAATAGCCACACAGAAATACGCTTTTGTGTTTTACAAAACCTAACCTATATATACCCAACAGTCTCACAACACAGCATTTATGCAAATGAATTGAAAACGTATGTTTCATGAAAACCTGTACATAGATATTTACAGAAACATTAATTCGTAATTACTGAGACTTGGAGTCAATCAACATGTTCTTCAATATGTGCAAGGGTAAATGAACTGTGCATTATCCACGATGAAATATTACTGAGCACTAAAAAAATTTAAAAAGCACTATCTAGCCATGAAAAGACACAAAGGTATTTTAAATGCACACTACTGAAATGAAAGAGGACAATCTGAAAAGGCGACGTACTGCAGGATTCCAACTATGTAAGTTTCTGAGAAGAAAAAAAAAGGAATAAAATAAAGAGATCAGTGCTTGGCAGGAGTTGGAGAGAGAGGTGTTAACGGAAAATAATAAAAGAGCCAGTTATTTCACCAATAAAATAGGTTGATTCTGGAACAGGGAAGAATTGCAATTAGAAACATGTAACTCCCATGAACCACATGCAAACCTAGTAAAGCAAAGAGGAAACTCTTATAGTGAAGGGGCAGTTAGGAGGTGCTGTTATAAACAAGTTCACTGGAGGACACTGAGAGCTTGACCTCCAGTGGCTTTTGTCACCTGATTTAAGTCTCTTGTTGACTGAAGTGTTGCAAGGCAAGAACACATTCTTCCTCCTGCTGGTGGCAGTGAAGTATCATGTCCCACCAGAGATACAAGCCACATCACTTTCTATTGGGATCTGCATTGATGGTAAGTGCGTGAGAGCTCCCCCTTCTGGCTTCCTAACCCCATTTTAGTGGAGCTTTCCTTCATTATGTTTAATAAGAGGGATGAATAGGCAGAACACGGAGGACTTTAAGGCACTGAAATTATTGCGTATGATATTATAATGGTGGTTACATGTCATTATACACAGATCTAAGCCTGTGTGGTGTACTATATTATGAGTGAACCCTGGATGTAACCCATGGACTTTGGCTGATTATGTGGCATCAATGGCATATCAATTTCCTTGACTGTAACCACAAGTACTGCTCTAGTTCAGGATGTTGATGCAGGGAGAGGTTTTGTGTGTGAGGACCAGGGAGGCAAAAGGTTCATGGGTACTCTGCATTTTACACAAAAATTGCTGTGAACCTAAAACTCTGCTAAGAATAAAAATCTATACAAATTCCCATCATGCCTCAACGGAAACAAATCTGACTAGTACCCATGAGGACGCAGGTTTGATCCCTGGCCTTGCTCAGTAGGTTAAGGATCCAGCATTGCGGTGAGATTTGGTGTAGATCACAAATGCAGCTCGGATCCCACGTTGCAGTGGCTGTGGTGTAGGCCAGTGGCTACAGCTCCAATTTGACCCCTAGTCTTGGAACCTTCATAAGCTGTGGGTGCAGCACTGAAAAAACAACTAAAAAAAATCTATAAATATGCTATGTTTACACCATAATTGAAAAAAAGTATTAAGATGCACTTCATTAAAATCAATTATCTCTGCTCTGCAAGAGACACTGTTAAGAAAATGAAAATACTAGCCACAGACTGAAAGCAATACACCAAAACACATATCTGACAAAGGACCCATAACCAAAATATACAAAGAATAGTTAAGAGCAACAATAAGAAAACAAACAATCCAATTTTTTAAAAACTGGGCAGATGATTAGTCTAGACATATCACCAAAGAAATACTGACGAAAAATAAGAGAATGGAAGGATTAAAAACATCATATTTTATTAGGTTATTGCAAATATAACAATGATGAGATAACATATACTTTTTTTAGGTTCCACATATAAGTGATATAATACAGTATTTATCTTTCTCTATATGACTTATTTCACTTAGCACAACACTCTCCACGTCCATCCATGTTGTTGCAAATGGCAAAATTTCATTTTTATGGCTGAATAGTATTCTTGTGTGTGTGTGTGTGTGTGTGTGTGTGTGTGTGTGTGTGTGTGTGTGTGTGTATGTGAATACATGTATTGTTTATCCATTCATCTGTTAATGGATACTTAGATTGTTTTCATGTCTTGGCAATTGTAAATAATGCTGCTATGAATATTGGGGGTACAGGTATAAATGGTGCTTTAGTTTTCTTCAGTTATATACTCAGGAACGGACTTAGTGAATCGTATGCTAATTCTATTTTAGCATTTGAAGAACTGCCATGCTATTTCTCAAAGTGGCTGAACCAATTTATATTCATACCAAGAGCAAACAAGGCTTCCCTTTTCTCCATATACTTGCCAACACTTGTTATTTTTGCTCTTTTTGATGAAAGCCATTTTGATAGGTATAAGATGATATCTCATTGCAGTTCTGATTTGAATTTCTCTATGACTAATGATGTCGAGTATCTTTGCATGTGCCTATGGCCATCTGTATGTCTCTGGGGGAAAAAAAGACTGCCAGAGCTTCTGCCTATTTTTTAACCTGGTTGTTTGTTTTATATTGAGTTGTATGAGCTGTTTATATATTTTAGACATTAACCCTTATCAGTCATATTATTTACAAGTGTTTTCTCCCAATCATTTGGTTACTTTTTTGTTTTGTTGATGATTTCCTTTGCTGTGAAAAAGCCTTAAACAGGCCACATTTGTTTATTTTTGCTTTTATTTCTATTGCCTTGGAGACAGATTCAAAAATACTGCTGAAATTTATGCCAAACAGTGTTCTGTCTATGTCTTCTTCCAGATACGGATTCAGGTCTTACATTTAATCCATTTTGAGCTTCTTTGTATATATATAGTGTTAGAGAATGTCCTACTTTCATTATTTCACAGTTAGCTATCCAGTTTTTCCAGCACCACTTACTGAAGGATTCTATTTCTTCTATTGTATATTCTTGCTCCCCTTGCCATAGATTAATTGACAATAAGTATGTGGGTTTATTTCTCGGTTCTCTATTCTGTTCCACTGGTTCATCTGTCTGTTCTTATGTCAGTACCATACAGTTTTGAAGAATGATACTTCTAACTTTGTTATTTTTTCTTAATGTTGTTTCATCAACTCAGAAACTTCATGGTTGCATACAAATTTTAGGATTATTTGTTCTAGTTCTTTGAAAGCTGTCATAGGTATTTTGATAGTGATTGCATTCAATCTGTATATTGCTTCGGATAGTATGGAGTTTTTCTTTTTGTCTTTTGTCATTTTAGGGCCACACTCGTGGCATGTGGAAGTTCCCAGGCCAAGGGTCTAAATGGAGCTGTAGCCACCAGCCTACAACAGAGCCATAGCAACACAGGATCTGAGCCACATCTGTGACCTACACCACAGCTCATGGCAATGCCAGATCCTTAACCCACTGAGTGAGGCCAGGGATTGAACCAGCAACCTCATGGTTCCTAGTCAGATTTGTTAAACACTGAGCCACAACAGGAACTCTGGATAGTATGGATAGTGTAACAATACTAATTATTCCAATTTAAGTCCATTACTATTACTGTATTATTTCCAATTTCTACCTTGAAGTCTGTTAATACCTGCTTGATATATTTAGGTGCTGCTAAATTGGGTGCATACATAGTAATGATTATAATATCTTCTTTATCATTATATAATTCCCTCCTTTGTCTTTTTTTATAGAATGTTTTAAATTGTCTGATATGAGTATTGCTGCCTCTGATTAAAACTATTATTTTCAGTAATTATTCTCAAGTATAATTGTACAGCTTTAACTTGAAATTCATATTTTTTTAAAAAATTACTGAAAATGTGAAAATGTTCACCTGTATATACTATGACTATTGGGATTTCAACATTACTGTAAATTCTAGACACCACAACCTGAGACAGCATCACTAATCTATTAGAAACATTTTTTCATTATTATCATCACTTTCTGGTACTCTCTGGTTTTCATTCTTTTTTTTTTTTTTTGTCTTCTTGCCTTTATAGGGCTGCACCTGTGGAATATGGAGGTTCCCAGGCTAGGGGTCCAATCAGACTGTAGCTGCCGGCTTATACCACAGCCACAGCAATGCCAGATCTGAGCCACTTCTGCTACCTACATCACATGCTCATGGCAACGCCAGATACTTAACCCACTGAGTGAGGCCAGGGGTCAAACCCACGTCCTCATGGATGTTAGTCCAGTTCACTAACTGCTGAGCCATGATGGGAACTCCAACTTTTTTTTTTTTTTGGTTTTCAATTTAGAATAGTATAAGGAATATGTGTGGAATGAGAACAAACCATGGAATAAAACAGTTTTAGTACAGTTCTCAGTACTAAAATTATTAAATGTATAACCTAGGCAGGCAGCTTAACTTCTGTCAGTTCCAGTTTCTTTTTCTAAAAAATTACATTTTTAATACCAATTTAATGGAATTATTATATGAATTAAAAACTGAGTTATGAAAAGTGACAAACACAGAGCCTAGCATATAAAAGCTAATCAATAAATACTTGGTAAACATGATTATTTCAATAAATTGTTTCCTTTAAGATGTGTATTTTACTAATATGAATTAAAAATAAATGGAAATTAATTTGACAAATATGAGATACATATTCAGTTTGTACAAATAGTTCCATATACATATTAATCATCAGATCACTTGCAGTATGTCTGTAGCTCCAGGTGAGGAATGCCTAGAGCCCATATAATAGAACCTCTGGTTTCAAGCACAATAGTGTTTTCCCTGGACTTGTAAAGAAAAAAAAAAAATCAAAAGAGCTAGCAATGTTTGTTTCCTAATGCAGAAGTGTGTAATTTAGGGCACTAGGTGGGAGCATGGTAGTTTGTTAGCCCACTTTCTCTTCTACCAGGGACATAATTTCTTTTTCCTGTATGCTACCACTCTCTTTTTTTTTTTTTTCTTTTTCACTGATACCTGTTTTTCAGACTGAGAGAAATGATAACTAGGAATCCTTGTTTGTATCAAACTCCTGACTATGAGGCAGATTAACTTGCTATTTTATAGGCTAACTGGACAAACTAAAAGTTGAGTTTATTACATCTAGGATGAATCTGAATGAACAGAAACTTTGGGGAATAAACTCTGTAGGATGTTAATAACTTACACCATTAAATATTAAAATATTCCCCCTGGAATGCAGAGATGAATTTTTTCCGGTGTTCTATAATAAAGCTGGTAACAAAAAAGGATAGGCAGACTTGAGGCTAATTCGGAGAGACTTCTAACAGTAAGTGATAAATTATTTTCATGTTTGCATTTGTTTTCTTCTTTATTTTTTAGCTATGTAAATTTGGCACATATTTGTTTATCTACCATACATGATATATAGAAGAGATCTATAAGTTCATAATACTAATGTGGCTTGTAATCAGCAAATGCTAAAACAATAAGGTAGATATTACTTTTATGGGGTTGTAGGAAATGCTCAATTTAAAAGTTCTTGCTGAGCATCTACACTTCACAAGGTGTTGGGTTGGAAGTGCGGAAAATAATATCGGAAGTACATAAAGTTTTCTGATATTCTCACTCCAGGAAGGCATCTAAACTAAACATGCACATTCTTGTTATAAACTACAAGATGTAAGAGTATTAAAAAAATTAAAGCCTTTAAAGAGCAGGAGAGTGAATTTCCTTTCTCACAGGTAATCACAGAAGGCCATATAGAGGATATTTCTTAGCAGTTTACTTCTGAAATTCGCAGAAAATTAAACAACTAGAAACAGAAAGGCATTCCAGGAAGAGTATGGATACTCTACACCTATTTGTTCTGAATCCTTAGTTACTACATTACTTACATTTTAGAGATCCCGCCTGATCCATCTACTTAATCTCTATATGCTCACACTGCATCATGAATAGACCCTGATTATACAAAGACTTTAGAGAACAGCAGCCTTTTCTAGGTCGTATAGTGTTGTAGATTACAGAATAGGTTTAATATCCCCTTTTACAAGACACTAGGAGAATCACTGAAATGTACTTGAGAACATAAAAAGCTTTTTTTCAAAAAACTACTAAATATATGACTAAAGCAGTTTGGATTTCTTGGAACTTGAATGCACAGAAATGGGCTTTATAGCTGCAGATTCAAGTGGCAATACTAATGTCATTTTGAAACTAAATATTAAGATGTGTATACATTATTATTAATAATCATATGTATTTATAATTCTTAATTTATCTTAAATATGCAAGTTTAAATGTTAAAAAAACAAATGATCTTGTCTTAGAAAATGATAGGAAAATGCATTTGATAACATACAAGCTAAAAACTATATATTCAAGAGAATGGCCAACATCAGGGAATATGAAGTGACACAAACTTTCACATTATCTTGCTATCAATGCCTACATATTTTAAGTGTCAATACTTTATGATTCAATTCTCTATTAAATCAATAAAGGAAAGAAAGAAATTGTAATGATTAAGATATCAAAACTCAGTTTCCTTATAGTTTAAGATTATGCACAAATCCAGAGATTTCTGCAACACTTGTAAAGCCAAACTAAATAACTTTATTAGACCCTTTCTCAAGAGGGTTTTTTTTCAGGAGTAAGAGATATTTCATCTCTGTTGAAGAGAAGAAAATTCACCCTGGAAGAGAAAAATATATTTAGAGGAAATCTTGTGCCTAGTTAGCCTATCTTAATCTGTGCCTTGGCTGCTCACAACTTTTGAGACAATGTATTGAAGGCTGGATGAGACTGAGGAGAAGCAGACTGGAATAAATTAAATTTTGCAGATTATATTTAAATATGTTACATTTACTTGCATATAGTGCCACTGCCAGAATCATCTTCACAAGAAAGAGCTAAAGAACAAAATTTGTTCTTGGAAATGACCCCACAGTAACACTTCTTTCTAAATGGGAAACAAAACAAATCTTCACTGAGAGATTTCAATCTTCAATGAAAGAATCTTCAAGTTGAATAATTAATTGCTAGGATGAAAACAAATTGAACAAAGATATCAGTTATTATCTATTCTGACTCTTTTGGAAAACTACATTTCCCTCTCTCTTCTGCTCTTCTACTCTGTTCTAGGAACGTGGGGTTTTCAGATAACAAACTCATACAGATTCCCTGGGAATATAAATATGATTGGATCCTATACCAAATACCAGGTGACATCCTCCCCAAAAAGAAAAACATCCAGATTTAAGATGCTTAAGTAAAAGCTTGAATTTTTAAAAATATGAACTATTGGATAAAATATAATCTCCCTTTCTTTCTTTCTTTCTTTTTTTTTTTTGTGTGTGTGTGTGTTTTTTTTTTTTAGGGCTGCACCCATGGCATATGGTGGGGTTCCCAAGCTAGTGGTTGAAACAGAGCTGTAGCTGCCGGCCTATGCCACAGCCACAGCAACGCAGGATCCAAGCTGCTTCTGGGAACTACAGCACAGCTTACGACAGCATCGGATCATTAACCCACTGAGTGAGGCCAGGGATGGAACATGTATCCTCACGGATACTAGTCAGATTCATTTCTGCTGAGGCATGACAGGAACTCCTAACCTCCCTTTCATTTAGAAATGTAACGTCAGGAAATGTGAGTGTTCTAAAATGTGCTTTCCAATTGGAGAATGAAAAAAAAATAGTAATGGATATTTCTGAGATATTATCAAATACCAAAGTATATTCCTCCTGTTCATCATATATGTCAAGGATTAAATATAAACATGTGTGAAAGTGCAATAGGTTGTTTGAAGGCAATATGTCTTTGCTCTTTTCAAGGTGGAGTAGCTGGGAGAGAGTTCGTACTGAAGATATAAAGCATATCTATATTTATAAATAACAAAATATTTAATAAATATATATAACAAATATAAAAAGTATAAATGAATGTATAAATAAGATATTATTGAAGGTGCTAATATTGGTGTATGACATTATATCACAAACCAAGAAGGGCAGTAAAATATATACTAAATGATGAGAGATGCACAATGCAAAACATGTCCCATTCAGCACTTACCGAATATGGCCTAAGATAACAAAGGAAATAACAAAATGGGGCCATATGCAGTAACTATGTAGGCACAGAATTAATCACAATCATGTCAAATCTAACAAGGGATTGTGTATAAGTAGTTTTATAGGAAAGTTTAATATTCACAAGCTTATATGAGACTCATAATAACACTATGAAATGCTCAGTACAAATTGAGGAACAAAGTGTTATTATTAAGAATATACATTGTTAGGAAGCCACATCTAGAATATACCTAATAAATAAGAAAATAATAAATAAGCAAAATTTACTTAAAATATTTCATAATATCATATATCACAACATACAGTAATTTATTTTTTTGCAGATAATCCATTTCACTCATCCTTTCTCCTCATTTATGAAATCATGCAGCTGAACAGTAATGTGACTGAGTTCATTCTACTTGGGTTGGAACAGGATCCTCTTAGGAAGAAAATCGTGTTTGTCACTTTCTTGATTTTCTGTTTGGGGACATTACTGGGGAACCTGCTCATTATTACTACCATCAAGACCAGCTGGGAGTCAAATGCATTTCTTCCTTTTCCACTTATCCTTATTTGACACCATCCTCTCTACTTCCATAGCCCATAGAATGATTGTGGATGCCCTCATGAAGACCACTATCTTTCAGTGAGTGCATGATCCAAGCCTTTTCATCCAATGTATTTGGCTACCTGGAGATCTTCATCTTTATCCTCATGGCTGTTGACCGCTATGTGGCCATCTGTAAGCCCCTGCACTACACGACCATCATAAGCCACCAAGTCTGTGGTGTGCTGATGCCTGTGGGCTGGGTCAGATCCTTTGTGCATTATTCAGCTCAGGATTTTCTAGCCTTGAATTTACCTTTCTGTGGTCCCAATGTGATCAATCATTGTTTTTGTTTCCTGGAGTCTTTGCTGAATTTGCCTGTACAGACACCTACGTGACCATCCTACCCTTAGTGTCCAACAGTGGGGCCATCTCTACAGTGAGTTTTGTCATGCTGATGTTCTCCTATGTCATCATCTTGTATTCTTTGAGAGACCACAGTGCAGAAGGGAGGAAAAAAGCCCTCTCCACCTGCATCTCCCACATCATGGTGGTCATCTTGTTCTTTGGTCCTTGCATATTTATATACACATGCCCTGCAAACACCTTATCCACGGATAAGATGATAGCTGTGCTTTACACAATTGGAGTACCTTTGATCAACCCTCTGATTTATACACTGAGGATGCAGAAGTGAAAAATGCCATGAGGATGCTATGGAGCAAGAAGCTGATCTCAGATGTCAAAAGATGAGTGAAGTTTCAAAGTTTTCTTCATAGTTTAGATTGAGCTCAAAATCCCTAGATAATAACATTTCATACTGTGGTGTTAATATAATCCTTTCATAGGAATTTGTATTAGTTTCCTTCAGGAAAATAAACACTGTAAACACATAGCCTGATTAGTGTCCGTTCAATTTTATGTAGAGAATTAGACAGCACCAGGTATCAACAGGAATGCAGATCCATTTCCTTGGATGTTTTTCACTACTGTGTCTCTGCCCCTCTTGCCTGCCTAATGGTGGTTTTGATCTGTTTTTCCTGCCCCCATGTTGACTTCTGGTCTTCTCTGTTTATAGTTATTTACACTTTTTCTCTGGAATTAGTTTTTTTTTATTTTATTTTTTATTTTTTTAATTTTTTAAATTGTAATCAATTGTTATTTCCCCAAAACATTTTTTCTACTGTACAGCATGGTGACCCAGTTACACATACATGTATACATTCTTTTTTCTCACATTATCATGCTCCATCATAAGTGATTAGACATAATTCCCAGTGCTACACAGCTAAAATATACAAACAACATATACAACTCAACAGCAAAAAAGCCAACAACCCAATGGAAAAATGGGCAAAAGAACTGAATAGACATTTCTCCAAGGAAAATATACGGATGGCCAACAAGCACATGAAAAAAATGCTCAACATCCCTGATTATTAGAGAAATGCAAATCAAAACTACCATGAGATACCACCTCACACCAGTCAGAAAGGCCACCATTAATAAGTCCACACATAACAAATGCTGGAGGGAGTGCAGAGAAAAGGGAACTCTCCTGCACTGTTGGTGGGAATGTAAGCTGGTACAACCACTATGGAGATCAGTATAGAGGTACCTTAGAAATCTATACATAGAACTACCATATGACCCAGCAATCCCACTCTTGGGCATGCATCCAGACAAAACTTTCCTATTTACACATTTAAATGCTTACATCCACAGCCTGACAGGGTCTCCCAAAGAGTCTGACTGATCTCTTTCAAATAGTGTTGTTTATTAGACACTTTGGTCACACCTGTCAGATCATGGACCTTCAACTTTTTGTTCTTCCTGACTCAGCAGAAAGTAACAGATTCAAATAATACAGAATCTTAATGCTGTAAAGAAAAAATGTTCAACCTTTTGGCATTATACTTTGAATTCTTACCATATGTTCCCCTAGATCCTTCTAACAGTGCCAGAATATGGAGATATAATTCTGATTTTTTTTTCTTTGACTTTAGGAAGGCTTTGGCTATTGGGTATATACTTATAATGGTATTCTTTTGGTAAAATTTATGTTCCTAATTTGATCCTTTCTGAATTTGAGGGTCGTATAAGTTTCTATTAAAATATACAAGGGAAATAATTACAATTTTGTTTGTTTTTGCTTTTGTTTTTTTTTATTTTTTGTCTTTTGTCTTTTTTGTTGTTGTTATTGTTGTTGTTGTTGCTATTTCTTGGGCCCCTCCCCCGGCATATGGAGGTTCTCAGGCTAGGGGTTGAATCGGAGCTGTAGCCACCGGCCTACACCACAGCTCACAGCAACGCCGGATCATTAACCCACTGAGCAAGGGCAGGGACTGAACCCGCAACCTCATGGTTCCTAGTCGGATTCGTTAACCACTGTGCCACGACGGGAACTCCACTATTTTGTTTTAATATTCACTTATTGTTTTTGCAAAATTTAAAAAATATCACCCAAATTAAGGGTGATATGTTTACATTAAGGGTGATATACTTCTCCGGAAGTAGAGAGTGTAGGCAGTTGATGTTACTGCATGATAACATATTAACTGATTAAAGTAAATTATTAAATACTCAGAGGAGGACCTTATGCTTTGAAACAGCAATACTTATATCATGGGTATAAACTGTGAATTCCATCCTGCAATCACCCTCCTTGGCATTTACCCAAACGCATTAAAAACTTCTATCCACACAAATATTTGCATTCATTTTATAGCAATTTTATTCTTAATTGCCAACATCTGGAAACAATTAAGATATCCTTCAGTGAGTGAATAGACAAACTGTAATATCCAGAGAAATGAATTATTATTATTCAACGCTAAAAAAAATTAACTATCAAGCCATAAAAAGATACAAAGAAAACTTATATGCATTTTATTAAGTAAAAGAAACCAGTCCAAAAATGCTACATACTGTACGACAGCCATTGCATGTCATTCCGGAAATGCCAAAACTATGGAGACAGTAAAAAGTTCAGTGGTTGCCAAGGGGTAAAGTGGAGGAAGGGACGAACAGGTGAAGTAGGGAAACTATTCTGTATGGTCCTATAATGATGGATATTACATGTGTGTCATTATACATTTGTCCATATCCATGTGATGCACAACAGCAAGAGTCAACTCTAATGTAAACTCAGGGCTTTTGCTGATAGTGATGTGTCAATGTAACTTCATCAAGTGAACAAATGTATCCCTCTGTGGGTTGTTACTAATGGGGAAGGCAGTGAGTGAATGGGACAGGACAGGGCATACATGGGATATCTGTATCTGCTGCTCAATTTTGCTGTGAACCCAAAACTCCTCTTTAAAAGAAAAAAGCCATTAAAAAAAAAAAGATGTCATGAGAAAAGATATAATGTAATAGTAAACAAACAAACAAAAAACCTACTCACCTCAAAAGAACAGAGGAAAGAAAGAACACATGTTATAAAGGGAACAATGAAAAAGTAAACTTCATTAGGATGAATTTAAATCCAAAAAAGAAGGAGTTACCGTCATGATGCAGTGGAAATGAATCCAACTAGGAACCATGAGGTTGCAGATTGGATCCCTGGCACTTGCTTAGTGGGTTAAGGATCCGGTGTTGCCATGAGCTGTGGTGTAGATTGCAGATGCGGCTTGGATCTGGTGTTGCTGTGGCTGTGGCATAGCTGGCGGCTTCAGCTCCGATTCAACCCCTAGCCTTGGCACCTCCACATGCCAAAGGTGTTGCCCTAAAAAGACAAAAAGGAAAAAAATTAACAATCCCATTATATGCAAATATGCTACATTTAAAAGACAGAAGTTATCAGAATACACATAAGAGAAGAATCATCAGGAAAGAAAAGTAATGGATTAGTGAGGCACATCTCAGGATGATGAATCTCAGAAACAGAATACCTGCACAAATGAGTAAATGCTATGATTCAATTTCTATGAATTTCCAGAATAGGCAAAACTAAAAGAGTGATATAGATCAGAAAGAACAATGGTTGCAGTCAGTTGACTGAAAAAGGGGCATGATAGTTACGTGAATATATACATTGATCAAAACTCATCTAACCATATGCTTAAAATATGTACATTGCATTGTTCGCAATATCTAGCTCAGAGAAAGAATTCTATTATAAAACAAACTTACTGTGTCCAAGTCTCAGCAGAAAAAATGCTTGTCAAATCTAGTGATCATTTCTAGAGAAAAAAGCAGAATGACAACTGTCATTAAAAATCACATTCTCATGGATAAAAGATATATAGAAATGTTACTGAAAATTGGCACACAGCAGTTCCCATACTAGCTCAGCAGAAATGAACCTGACTAGTATCCATGAGGATGAGGGTTCAATCCCTGGCCTCCTTCGGTGGGTTAAGGATCTGGCATTACTGTGGCTATAGTGTAGGCCAGCAGCTATAGCTCTGATTTGACCCTAGCCTGGGAACTTCCATATGCCATAGGTATAGCCCTAAGAAAAAAAAATGGTACACAATAGTAACTTTTAATAGTTACATTGAACTTAACCAAAATGGAAAACCTTTGTAGTAAAATCTGCTATTAATGAAGTGCATCCCTAAAAAGACAAAAGACCAAAAAAAAGGGAAAGAAATACTGATTCTTACCACACAGTGAATGAAACTTTAGAAACACTTTGCTAAGTGAAAGAAGCATGTTGCAGAAAAGAACATATCATATGACTCCTTTTTTTATGAAATTTCCAGAAAAGAAAATCCTTATAAACTAATATTTGACTAAGGCTGCCAGTAATAGTGGTAGAAAGGAATGAGGAGTGACTGCTAATGAGTATGTGGTTCCTTAGGGGTGACAAATATATTGTGTTGATGATTGCATAGACATCTACACTAAAAACCATATACACCTCAAATGAGTGAATTACATACTATATGAGCTATAGCCTAATAAAGCTGTTAAAAATAGTAAATCTAGTAATCATTTCTACAAAAATAAAAGACTATACAGTAGCTTCCATTAGAAGATTTTTCTTTTTTGGTTGCATGCATCATGCAGGAGTTCCCGGACCAGGGATCAAACCTGTACCGCATCAGTGACAATGCCAGATCCTTAATCCACTAAACCACCAGGGGAATCTTTCCCAGGAGGGCCTCCCATTTGATCCCTGGACCCATTGCCCAGGAACTAATGAATCCACAGCTGCAGCCAAAAATAAATAAATAAATAAATAATATTCCATCCCTAAATGGAAGAAATGTCAATGTTCTATTAATAATTACTACGTTAGAGTGACTTTAAATCCCTATTTGTCATGATTCAAATTTCAACTGGTCAACATTGTATTCTATAATTTAATTTATATGGGTCATACAAAAATACTCAGAAATTGGGTTATCAGGAAACAAACAGCTTGAGAATGGTCACCTGCTTCTAATCTATGAAATACTTCCATAGAATCTGATGAAGGAGCCAAGCACAGAGCACAGTCAGGGACAAAGATTCTATGTGATCTTGGAGTCCCATGTGACCAGGGTGACTCAAGGTGAGAAAATTGAGACTCTATGTGGTGAGCCAAGGAGATACTGGAGGCCAAGGAAGGGAACTAGCCTGAAGGCACAGTTCCGAAGGCAGGGTTCCTAACTGAGGAAAAAAAGCCTACCCGCTGGCACAGTTCTGAGGGCAGGTTTAGGAACAGGGAAAAGGGGCTTGCCCAGGGGCACAGTTCCAGAGCAAGTTCTAAAAATAATGAGGCTCACCTGCTAACCCAGCAACAATGGCAACAGTAACAAAATGAAGGCTTTGCACAATAGTGCAAGAATAAAAATTGCTTCTGGGAAAATACACTCTTTCCTGTTATTTACTTATTCTTCAGCCTTTTCTGTCATTTGTTTGTTATTCTTTGTTATTTTTCTATATTGTTTTGTGATTCAATAAAATTGGAACAACAACAATTGGAACAGTAATAAAATAATAAGAGTTTCACCCTGGTGAAATTCCCCCTATTCAGATCTAATGTAAGCAAAAACAAAGTGTTCACTGGTTTGCTACAAGTAAGAATAGGTTTTAGAGTTAGTTAGGTCATTGTGGAGTGTATAATAGGTTAGAATAGGTTAGACGTACATTGTTCTTGATGGAAAAAAAATATAATCTTGCTTTTAATACGTTTTGTAGGGGGCTTTTAAGTTTAATGAAATTAAACTTGCTTTGATATAAAAAATATTTACTCATACCATCCCCTGACCATAATGCTTTGAAGTTAGTACCCCAAGCTTTAATCGGAAAAAATGAATTTTTGTAAATGTTAAATTCTTGTGCTTGTGACCTTTCTAGTTGTTAAAGATTAGCTTAAAACAATAATGGGTGGCGCTTGCTGAGAGTAACCACAAGACGTTTTATACCGAACTGCCTGATTTTCATATAATGCTTTTTCCACATAATGTTTTGTACTCATTATAATTTTACATGATGCATTGTATCTGTTAGTTTTAAAATTCTTGGAACAAAATGTATGTCTACTCTACCATATAGACTAAAATTTAACTTTTGAGAATATGATGTAAGCACTGTGATGTAAGTTACAATTAAGCTGTCCATATAAACTGTTACCTATGCTAATAAAATTTGAGCAGTCCAGCGCCCTGAATGAAGGGACAAAGGGGCTGTCTCCGTGTGCTTCATCAACACTGTCCATCCCCAGAGGGATACCCTGGCTGCTGGAGCTGGACTCCAGCGACCCTAAACCTTCATATTCTCTGAAGCTTTGGAGTAGCAGAGTCGTTCCTTTACACTTGCTCCAAAATAAGTCTTCCTGAACAGATTAAGATGGCAGAATAGAAGGACTGGAGCTCAACTTCTCTCCTAAAAACAACAAAATTCACAACTAAAAGCTGAGCAATCCCCACCCAAATGGACCAGAAACCTTAAAAAAGATACCCTACTTCAGAGGACATAGAGGAGGCCACATCAAGAGGTAGGAGGGGTGATTCCGTGATATAAACAACCCCATACCTCCTGGGTGGGAAGCTCCACAGACTGGAAACTCACTGGTTCACAGAGAGAGACTCACCTACAGGAGTGAGAGTTCTGAGCCACACATCAAACACTCACATGTGGGGATCTGGCACTGGGAAAATGAGCCCTAGAGCATCTGGAATTGAAGGCCAGTGGGGCTTGTGCACAGGAGCTCCACAGGACTGGGGGAAACAGAGACCCCATTCTTAAAAGGTGCACACGGACTTTCACGTGCACTGGATCCCAGGGCAAAGCAAAGTCTCCAAGGGAATCTGGGTCAAACCTGACCGCAGTTCATGGAGGACATTCTGGGAAAATGGGTGAATGTGGCTTGTTGTGAGGGAGGGACATTGAAGGCAAAACTCTTGGGAATATTCAGCAGCATGCCTTTCTCTGGAGGTGGCCATTTTGGGAAAATCTGGCCCCACCTGGCAGTCAGTGCTGAGAAGCCCCAGGACAAACAACAGTCCAGGTGGGATCACAGCCCCACCCCTCAGTAAAAAGGCTGCCTAAAGATCCCTCAGGCATACAGCTGCCTCTAATCTTATCCAGAGACTAATCCCCACCCACCAGAGGGATTAGAATCAGCTCCACCTACCACTGGGCAGGCATCAGCCCCTCCCATCAGGAAGCCTACAGCAAGCTCCCATACTGACTTCAGCCACAAGGGGGGCAGACACCAGAAGAAAGTGAGGCTACAACTCTTTTATCTGTAAAAAGGTCACCACACCAAAAACCTATAAAAATGAAAAGTCAGAGAACTATAACTCAGGTGAGGGAGAAAGGAAAAACCACAGAAAATCAGCTAAGTAATGAGGAGATTCTTAGCCTCCAGGAAAAAGACTTTACACTGTTGATGCTGAAGATGATGCAAGACATTGGAAATAAACTGGAGGCAAAGATGGATAACTTACAGGAAACACTGAGCAAAGAGATACAAGATAGAAAACTTAAACAAGAAGAGATGCAAACTACAATAACAAATAAAAAATTCACTAGAAGCAGCTAACAGCAGAATACAGGAGGAAGAAGAACAAATAAGTGAGGTGGAGGACAGATTAGTGGAAATTATGGATGGAGAACAGAAAAGAGAAAGGATTGACAACAAATGAAGAGAATCTCAAAGATCTCTGGGACAATGTGAAACGCAGCAACATCCATATTATAGGGGTGCCAGCAGAAGAAGAGAGAGAAAAGGGGACAGAAAAATATTCCAAGAGATAATAGCCAAAAACTTCCCTAAAATGGGCAAGGAACCACTCACTCAAATCCAGCAAGCACAATGAGTACCATATAAAAGAAACCCAAGGAGGTATACACCAAGACACATATTAATCAAACTGACCAAAATTAAAGACAAAGAGAAAATCTTGAAAGCAGCTAGGGAAAAGAGACAAGTAACTTACAAGGGAACCCCAATAAGGATATTGGCAGATTTTTCAGCAGAGACTCTGCAGGCCAGAAGGGAGTGGCATAATGTACTTAAAGTGATGAAAGGAAAAAAAACCTCCAACCAAGATTACTTTACCCAGCAAGGCTCTCATTCAGATTTGAAGGAGAAATCAAAACCTTCACAGATAAGCAAAAGTTGAGAGAATTCAGCAACACTAAACCAGCCTTACAACAAATACTAAAGGAACTTCTCTAGGCAGAAAAGAAAAGACAGCAACAAGATTTAAAAATTCCCCAAATGACAAGGCTCACCAGTAAAGGTATATATACAGAAAAGATACAAAATCATCCATGCACGATTATACCACCAAAATCAGAAATCATGAGAAGAGGTGGGTATAAATGCAGGACACTGGAGATGAACTTACAATTAAGAGAACAACAACTTAAAATGATCTCATATACATATAGACTCATATCAAAACTTCAGAATGACTGCAAACCAAAAATCTACAATTGATACACAAACAAGGAATCTCTGAAGAAGAAATATATCTCATAGTAAATAAATGCATAATCCACCATGAAGGGGGTCATTTGACATCATTCTTTTAATGCCAAAGTCTTCTTAGATCTGATTCTGATTTCCTCTCCATCAAAGAATTTATGATAATTATAATTAAATAATACTACTGTACAATTAAATAATATAGGTCTAAAATTGTATTATTAATAACCATTTCTCTCCATCATACAATGTAAAGTCTATAATGTCTTGTTTATCACATGACCTAGAATGGTGTAATGCCTTTATTGAAGAATCAATGAGATGTAACAAATTGTGAGGACATATTTATATAGTTACACTGTTTTTTAACCAACTTATGCATTTTATATTTTACTTATTTTCAGAGGGTGTATTATTTTTGTTATTCTTACCAGTTATTCTTTTGATTATGCTATATAAAATATTTAATGGTATATAAGGCTTTCTTCTTTATAAATTTTAGTTGCATAATACACACAATTTTAAAATAATGAGAATTTTTAAGGTAAAATTGAAATGTAATAGATAATACTAAATAGTCAAGATGAAAGCCATACAAAATGGGATAAAGTATAGAATAAATATCTTATTTGTCTCGCATATTTTCCATTCCACTTCTCCAAAGTGAGTCACTTAATATGGTTCTTAAGATCCATGATATAATAATCTGTGTGAATGTAGTTGTGTTTAAATATATGTATTTTATTTTGAAAAAAAAATTAAGAGAACAGGCATTCTTCCTAAACCATGCAAACCAATCACTAGATATTATTGAACATGAAAAGAAAATTGTATACAGTGATGAATATATTTGCTTTGGAATTAGTTAACTAGCTAGTTACCTACAATTAAAAAAGAGCTATGAAGATGCAGCTGAAGGGTAAGATTTAAAATTTTCTTTAATTACTGTATGATAGATAGTTTCTTACCACTATGCACTCAGAATTGTCAATTCAAACTCTTTCCAATTTGAATTCCACCAAATTTTCTTAATTAGTTTCTAACAAGATTTTATTCATTAATGGAGTTTTTATTATTGTTGTAAATAAAAATAATTATGGAATATGTGCACACTCCTCAAATAATATAAATAAATAAATAAATAAATAAATAAATAAATAAATAAATAAAATTAAGTATAGGAATTCCCGTTGTGGCTCAGCAGTTTAAGAAGCCAACATATTCTTTGTAAGGATGCAGGTTCAGTCCCTGGCCTCGTTCAGTGGGTTAGGGATCCAGCATTGGCTTCGGCTCAGTTCTGGCATTGCTATGGCTATGGCATAGATTGGCAGCTGCAGCTTCAATTGGACCCCTATCCCAGGAACTTCCATATGCTGCAGTATGATATCTCCAGAGATATTCTAGAGGAGAATACATGACAGAAAAGATATAACTATAGCTTTTAGAAATCCTTTACCTAGATATATCAGAATGAAAATTTAGATCTTATAACTTAAAGAAAATCTTGAAAGCAGTCAGAGTAAAAATAAACTGGTTACCCATAAAGAAATAAGAATAGAATTGGCAACAATGGATGCTATAAGGCAATATCTTGGAAGTTCTGAGGGACAATTATTTTGATCCTAGAATTTTTTTTTACTTTTTTTTTTCTTTTTTGGCTGCACTTGAGGCATGCAGAAGTTCCCAGTCCAGGGATCCAACCAGCACCACAGCAGTGACCTGAGATGCTGCAGTGATGGCGCTGGATCCTTAACCTGCTGCACCACAACGGAAATCCTGATACTAGAATTTTATACACAGCCTCCCTATCATTCAGTTTTGAGAGTGGAATGAGACATATTTGTTTAGCACCTCTAAATTGTTTTTCCCAGACAGTGCAAGATTTCTCAGTGTCTGGATATGTGAATTATTTTTGAAAGAATCATTTGAGTTGGAAAACATGAATTGGCAAATATTTGACTATAGCAAAATAAAAATGAGTCAAGAAGGAAGAAAAAAGAAAATAAAGCTAAGTAAATACTGTTGCATACTGCAAAAAAAAAGGAATTAATAATCCAGCTCAATCCCACATAATGTCAATATGTAAGGATAGAAGTAGAAGGTAGAATAGGAAACTGAATGCATATTAAGGTTCTTGTTTATTGGGGTAGGTTGTGGAGTTAGAGAAAAAGATGTATATATTATTGATAACTACACGTTTATGAAAAACAAATTTAAATAATATGACAGGGACAACAACAATATGAAGCAAACAGTAAATTATTTGCAGCATGATATTTATGTTACAGCCTGCAAAGTAGGTCCATCTGAAAAATAGTACCCCTATTCTTAGCATCACTAATCTCAATTTGAAAGAGTTATTTATGGGAGTTCCTGTTGTGGCTCAGCAGAAACAAATCCCACTAGGAACCATGAGGTTGCAGGTTTGATCCCTGGCCTGGCTCAGTGGATTGTGGATCCGGCATTGCTGTGAGCTGTGGTGTAGGTTGCAAACATGGCTCGGATGCAGTGTTGCTGTGTCTCTGGTGTAGGCTGGTGGCTACAGCTCTGATTAGACCCCTAGCCTGGGAAACTCCATATGCTGCGGGTGAGGCCCTAAAAAGACGAAAAAAAAAAAAAAAGAAATAAGTAAAATAAAATAAAATATGACAAATGAACTTATCTGTGAAACAGAAACGGACTCATAGACTTAGACAACAGACTTGTGGTTGCCAAGTGGATGGGGGAGGAATTGGGATGGATGGGGAGTTTGGGTTGGTAGATGCAAACTGTTATGTATAGAATGGAAAAACAATAAGATCCTGCTGTAGAGCACAGGGAATTGTATTCAATATCCTGTGATACACCATAATGGAAAAGACAATGAAAAACAATGTAAATATATGTATAACTGAACCCTTTGCCATACAGCAGAAATTAACACAACACGGTAAATCAACGATACTTCAATAAAATACAATTTATTAAAAACAAAAAAATAAAATAAAACAAACAAACAAACAAAAAACAAAATAAGTGTTCCTTGGAGAATGTACCTCACCTGAAACAGGATTCTCAAAAGACAGATGTTCAGATGTTCCCTTCTCAAAATCAGATGCCACAACATTCGTAATCTCCAGACCAATATATAGACTCAAAGTTCAGCATAACCCAAGTAAAGCTCTGAATATGGAAGGAAATAGCCTACACCCCAAATGTATTTGCAGGACTTCATTGATATGAACTTGTGTGATTCAGGAAAGCATTTTGGAGGAATCGGCCTTGAAACTGTTAGATTTATGTGGTGGGAAGAACCTAATTCTGGTAAAAATATTCTGTATTTTGAAAGGGAACCTGAGGCTCAATATTTTGGCACCCTCCACAGGCTGCCATTTCCATGGAGCTTGGAGAGGCTTATAGGTTATATAGCAAATTACATGCAGGTGCATGAGCTTCCTGGAGAGAGGACAGGTTGACAAGAGATCAGTTTTCCAGAGGGACTATGTGTTGAGGAAAGGGGAATGAATACTCAAACTTTCTTGAGAATGAATGAATGCAATATCTAATCTGTCCCCTAAAATAATATCATAATCTTCCAGCTAGAGTGAAGGCTTCTGAAGGCCACATCATAAATTAAGTTTTGAAGCAAGACTGTCTATGAGTAGATTTGGCAAGTCAATGAATGTATCTTACAATTATTTATCTATTCTTTGAATAGATCAATTGAATATATGTACACACAGCATCTGAAAAAAAAAACCTCATGTATATTATTCTATAAGATCCCCTACATCACAGACAAAATAAAGTCATATTTAAAATGAATTTCAAGGATAAAAGCAACTCTAAAAGATTTGAAGGATTCTGGTTCTCCATAATTTTATCATCTAATTACCTGGTCTGACCCATACAACAAACACATGTTGCATATGGTCATGGACTTCTATGATACCACTTAGTAGTATCCTCAATGGGAACCTCAGTACAAGCTACATTAACTCTATTAGAGCATCTAGCACTTGGCTTGGAGCACCTCTCCAAGTCCACCTCGGACTGTTGCCCTCCAAGTCAACCAGTTGGCACAGGAATCTGGACTAACCACCCATGGAGACTCTCAACTCTGTGTGTGACACCCAGCCCCTATTGAGGGATTGCAAACCAAGGAAACTAGTACCATCAGTGGACCATATGCAAACAAGAAGGACCCTAGAATAGGGAATGCCCTCACAGCCCCTGAGGGGTTGGAAATGGCAGATCCCAGCCACTACCCTCAAAGGCAGATGGTCCAAACAGATGAATAATGGTGGAGCCAAAGGCTACTAAGTTGTCACTCCAATCGACCTCTGAGGAGCCCTGGCTGACATGGTTCATAAGGTAAAGGCCTTTCAAAATCTTAGTCCATGTCCATGCCACGTACTCAATTCTGAACACCAGATCAGGCAAACTTGCTCACCAGAGTTATAAATTTATGGGGGTAGCAGGCAAGGCCTCAAAATAGGTATTCACAGAGCCATTAGAATGTAAATCAGATGAAAATATGCCTATAAATTCCTTCCTGTAAGTCTCCAAATGCCCTATACCTCCACTAGGAAGAGATATCTTAAAAAACTGGGTGTACTGTCCATCTGATGAAAGACAAGATGGAGACTGGTGTCCCCTTAGAAAGACAAAGGGCATAAGATGATAATGTGAGGCTGAGGACTAACCTCCCTGGAGTAAATCTCAAGGTCTGGATACAGGGACAGGTGGGATGAGCTATAGGAGATACTCCCATGATTCATCAATGGAAAACTTGCCCAATAGAAAACAGTATGTACTCTGTCAGGAGGTCTTTTTTGAACATTGAACCTCTTACAAAACTTAACTGACCAGTGCTTTATCAGACCATTTCACAATCAGCCTATAGTACCCTCAGTCTGCTCATGAAGAAACCCAATGGAGAATTCTGGATGGGACAGGACCTCAGGCCAGTCAATGAAGCCACTAAGAATATACATTAAGGAGTCTCTAATCCCTACACCCTGCTAACCACTCTGTCATACACATGGACCTGTATTCTGTGTTAAACTTAAAAGATGACTTCTTTTGTATCCCATTAGCCCCACAATCATAAGGAATGTTTGCCTTTTGAGTGGCAGAACCTAAACACAACAAAAATAATAATACTGTTCACCAGTCCTGCCCCAGGGTTCAAAACTCAGGAGGAAAATTAGCTACAGACCACCCCCCCACAATCTCTGAGGAAAATTAGCTAAAGACCTAAAAGAGCCATATCTGGAGTAGGAGCCATATCTGGAGTAGGAACCCTTTTCCAGTAGGTAGATGACATTCTGATCTCCAGTCTTATGTAATGGTTAATTGAGGTCATGGTAAATCCTGGCATGGAAAGTACAATCAGTCAGATAGTGGAGACGTGCCCCATCTGCACAATGAACAACCCCATATCAGATCCCTAAGAGGCCCCCAGATAAGGCCCCTTCAGGTCAGAGGGAAATATGCTGGAGAAAACTGGCAGATTTTACCGTCATACTGAGAGTCCTGGGGAATTTCAGGTGTCTCTGGGACTATGGACACATTTTCTGTGTGTGTAGAAGGATTTTCCGCTAGAACTGAAATGGCAGCTGAAGTGGCTCAGGCTTTATTGAAATAATCCCCAGATTTGGGTTCCAAAATCTCTACAAAGGGATAATAATCCAGCATTTGTGTCTCAAGTGACAAAAGAATAATGAGTTCCCCGTAAATAAAATGGACCTCAGTCATCAGAGAAAGTAGATCCAATCAGACCTTGAAAGGGGCCTTAGCCAAGCTACCTAAAAAACTCTAGAAAACTGGGTCAAGTTGCTTCTGATTAATCTGCTCTGCAGGCAGTTAGCCCCAAGCGATAAATTACAGTTAAATGCATTTGAACTCCTGTAGGTTAGACCTATTGCCCAAGCCCAAGAGAAGGGACACCTTAACATTCCTGAAGTTAAACCACTCAAATCCGCTTTCCAGGTAGAAGAAATCGTGAAAGCTCTCACATGATATTTATATTAGATGCTGCCTGCCCCAACCAACTCTGCAGGACAGAAAGCAGAGAGGCATTTGTCACCAGCAAAGCCCTGTAGCAACTTTTGATAAATAAAAACAGTATCTGCTAATAAAATGCAGGCTCACCTTTTCCGTTGCCTTTGTGTGTAATCCAGTTTTCCCTTGCCCACTTGCAGAGTGCGGTGTGTAGAGATCCGGCGCTTTGGACTGGAGCTCCTCCTGCGAAATGGTCTCACCACACCTCAGCCCAGTGACCTTGCGCTGAAGCACTGGGTATGACACTGCAATTTAAGATAGCGAGCAGCCTGGGGAGAAGTGCTGTGCCCAGCCTGACCCCTGGAGCCTGAGCTGCTCATAGGTCCTGGCCTCACGAACTCCGCCCCCTCCACTCCCCATGCTGATGAGAACTCCTCACCCTCCCCTCCCTGCTGAGGAGAACCCCATCCACTTCCTTCGCCCTCCTTGAGAACCCCGCCCACCGCCTGTCTGTCAGGACGAACCTGTGCACTAGGAAACCACAGCGTGCCTCTCTGTTTTTTTGTTTTGTTTTGTTTTGTTTTTTGTCTTTTTAGGGCCACACCAGGGCATATGGAGGTTCCATGGCTAGGAGTCCAATCGGAGCTGTAGCTGCCACAGCCACAGCAACGCCAGATCTCAACTGCATCTACAACCTACACCAAAGCTCACAGCAATGCTGGATCCTTAACCCACTGAGCAAGCCGATGCATCGAACCCACGTCCTCATGGATACTATTCAGGTTTGCTACCACTGAGCGACTACACGAACTGCATGTTTCTCTATTATTTGATCAAAGTATAATGCTTCCAGAGTTCCAGTTGTGACTCAGTGGTAGTACCCGACAAGTATCCTTGAGGATATCCTTAGATCCCTGGCCTTGCTAAGTGGGTTAAGGATCTAGTGTTGCCTTGAGCTGAGGTGCAGGTCTCAAAGGAAGTCTGGATCCTGAGTTGCTGTAGCTGTGGCATGGGCTGGCAGCTACAGTGCAAATTCCACCTGTAGCCTGGGAACTTCCATATGCTACAGGTGCAGCCTTAAAAAGAAAATAATAGTAGTAATAATAATAATAATAATAATAATAATAATAATAATAATAATAATAAAAGAACAAAGCTTCCCTTTGCGTTTGAACTGAACCCAACTCAAAGAGTCCGTAATAATATCACATATAAACTTCTAATCAGTAGGGAAGGGAAGTGGATAAATCGATCTTTCCCTTTCCTAGTTATTTAGATTGTTTGGAAAAGGAAAGCATACTCTCTATTAGAAGGTCCAATGACATCGAGAAAGCATCTGCGGTGGGCAGCTTGTAAATTCCCTCTCAAAGTGTGAAACAGTTTCTTTTTGGACATTGTATTAAAAAGAAGGGAGGGGGAAGGTGAAGGCAGGGAGGAGAAAGAAAATAAAACATTAATGAGGGGAAAGGAAAGGGTAGGAATTTGAAAGGAATAAGAAAGAATATTAGGCGGTCCAGAGTCAGCCTTAAAGGTATACAATCAAAAGGTGAAAAAAAAAAAAAAATGAAAGGCTGCACCATGATTCATTCCAGGTATGGGCTGGAAGGGAAATTTTCCCCACTAGTTTCTCCAGAAATCAGCAGAGACTCAACTAAAAAGAAACGCAGTGAAGCCCAATAGTGCTATGGAGTCCATTCTGTTCCAATCAAATGGAACTTCTAAAAAAGCAGGACGATTAAAATTCAATAGAGAAATACCTGCAAAAAGAGATTTTTGTAATATATATGTTATATTAAATAAGCAAATTATATAAAATATATGCAAATACATATACATATCATGTCAATGAACAAGAAAAATAATCATAAGGCAATATATACCTATGTTTACAAAACAGCCCTGGATTAGTGTTATGGTCCCAAATGCAACTATTAACAGGTTTTTAGAATTAACTAATTAAAAAAAATTTACAGTTTTTTTTTTAATTTTTAAATTTTTTATTTTTTTTTGTCTTTTGTGTTTTTAATGCCAAACCCATGGCATATGGAGGTTCCCTGGCTCGGGGTTTCATCGGAGCTGTAGCTGCTGGCCTACACCACAGCCACAGGAATGCTAGAATCAAGCCACGTCTGTGACCTACACCACAGCTCATGGCAATGCCATATCTTTAACCCACTGAGCGAGGCCAGGGATTGAACCCAAAACTACGTGGTTCGTAGCAGTTGGTTCCTACATGGTTCCATTGTAGTGTAGTTTCCACTGCACTACAATGGGAACTCCATACATGTATTTTCTTTGTTTTAAACAAATTGAAAAGTCACCTGGAAATTAAATCTCTGTCAATTCTCTAAAGTGGTTCTGATTATGGAGGGAGACTTTGGGTAAAGGCTTTCCCCAGGGTCATTAACCTTTTAAATCATTCTCTTTAAAGTGACCCAACAAGAAGTAGGATAAACAGCATTTGTTGCCAAAAGTACTGTGAAATGACAGGTTTCAGCTGGTGACAAACAGCCTGGGAGCAACAAAGACATGACTTCTACCAAACTTTGAGGTTTTGGTCAGAGATTCTTTGAAATTAATTATTCGCAATTCTTAAGGCATCACTCTTAACTTTATTTTGGAAAAGCACCCCCAAAATTATCAGAAGAGAGAGAAAAATAAAGCAAAACTCAAGCCCTGGGCAATACTGGTGAGATTTTTTTTCTTCTAAAACTAGTATTAAATTTTGTGGACAAAGAGGATTTAATCAAATATCTATATTTGATCGCTTGTGATATAATTTCAAGATACTGTATAATTATAATTTTATGGATGATGATAAGATAATGAAGTGCATCCATACAAGCCTATGACAGGGTGTATTCCTGATTATGAGTAAGAAAATGCCAGAATTTCAAAGGAAAGTGAGGCATTATCATGTTGAAATGCTCAGAAAGGGAAGGAAGGTATTGATTCACGGAGAAAGAGGAATTTCTCATGGGCATTAGAGAATGGACGATGGAGGCACAATTGCTAGGCTTGCGTTTAAATGTAGTTTTTAGATAAGAACCAAGGAACATTATTCACAGTTGTCAAAAACCGCTATGATTTGAGCTCTCTTAAAAGGAAAGGCTCTCAGTTGGGAATAGTATATTTTCTGCAATTCAGGAGGAAAAACAAAAGGGTTAGATAAGCATGTAAAACAGGGAATGTGTTTGAGTGTGATTTTGAATTATTACTATTACCTCATTCTTGTTACCATTATTTTGTCTTATATATGAGAAGACGCTAATATAATTAAATAGACTAATATAATTCTAACATACAGATCTGAGGAAAAACAGCCCTGTAGTTTCCCATAAGCTGGAAAAGCCAGGCCCAACATTGCTACAGGGGATAGAGGAGAGCCCAGGATTCAATAGGGACTGTAAGCCCTGAACTTGAACTTGACAGATCTTTGGAATGTGTCCTCAGGTAGACACAATTCCTGATGCTTACCTAAGACAGCATGCAATTCTACCCCAGCCCAGAACTAAAGGAATTGTTAACATCTGTACCTTGCTTTGAAGAGTCACTTCTGAGCCCATTTAATCAAAACTGTCTCAAAGCCCTTTCCACACATAGTTTGCAGTGACCTTACTAGAGTGTTTAAACTTTCACGAAGTGGAGAGGCATAACTTAATAAATATGAAAGAGTGGTGAGATTAACAGCAGAGTTGTTTCTCCCCCCCCAACTTATTTACTTCTTTACATTAAGAGATGAATGTGGGAGTTCCCGTCATGGCACATTGGAAACAAATCCAACTAGGAATCATGAGGTTGCGGGTTTGATCCCTAGTCTCACTCAGTGGGTTAAGGATCTGGCGTTGCCATGAGCTGTGGTGTAGGTCACAGATGAAGCTCGGATCCAGTGTGGTTGTGGTGTAGGCTGGCAGCTACAGGTCTGATTCAACCCCTAGCCTGGGAACCTCTGTATGCCATGGGTGCCGTCCTAAAAAAAAAAAAAAAAAAAAAAAAAGAGTCTACTGTGGAATGCTTAAAATACCAAGGTAAAGCAATTCCTGGGGAATCCTGAAACACAGTCTGAAGATGAAATTTCCCTTTCTTTCATTGCAAATCCAACAGCTCCTGGTGTATCTTCAGCAGGTTTATTATTATTATTATTATTATTATTGTTTTCACTTCCTTTGTTTCTGCCTCCTTTTCAGAGTCTGATGGTTTTCCAAACTGAAAGAATTGATTTGATTCCATAGTAGAAATAGCAGTTATATTATATAAACTTTCTTATTTTGCAAATGGAATAACAGAAGCCCCAGGAAGCTAAAGGATTTATTTAGAGATACAGCAACAATATCTCAGAATCCAGATTTGTATAATTTTGATTTACCTTCTGCTACTCCACACTACTTCTTGACCATAAAAGCTTTATATTAAATAGGGGATCAAAAATTCATGCACGCAAAGATCAGAATTTTCAAAGGAGAAGCATCTGAAGGCTTATCAAGTCCCAACTAATTGAGCCCTCATGTCAGTATTCAGAAGGGAAAATATCGGGAGTATGTTTTGACTTCTGTACACAAAATAAGATGCTAAATTTTATAAGTTAGAGAAAAAGTAATATGGTATCACTTATATGTGAAATACGAAAAATAAACAAACCAGAAAATATAACAAAAAAGCAGACACAAAAATCTAGAAAACAAATTGGTGGTTGCCAGTGGGGAGCAGTGGGGAGGGGTACTTCAGATCTCAGGGAGTGGGAAGTACAAAACAGTAGGTTAGGTGTAAGATAGGCTCAAATTGATATTGTATAACACAGGGAATATAGACAGTATTTTGTAATAACTAAACAGAAATTATCATTTTAAAATTTTATGAGAATAAGATCATTTTTTCAAAATATAAACATTACCATCTACTCCAACTCAAAAGGTATCTCAAATTTAGGTTGAGTGCCTTTGAAGGATTAGAAAGAAGTAAATTGTTAGAAACAAAGGAAAGAACCTTAATGAACGATGAGGGAGGTGAACTCAGGGTTAGGTGTGTGCTTAGAGGAGTTTATTTCTCTAGCCTCTGTTTCCTCATCAGATGTGAATGACTAGACTATCATTCTGAAGTAAGGTGATCAGAATATGGATTTCAATTTTTTAGGTATACAAGCCAACCAGCTGGAAGCACCCTTTATTTTTTCTCCATTTTTAACTATTCTGCTGATTCATTTCATTTGTTTTGAGTTATACATAAATGTTGGTGGTCTTTGTTATATTTTTCTTTCACATAAGTTGATGATCTCTTGGGAATTTGGCCTTCTAGAGTAACTCCATGGAGAAGATAAACAATGTAACTGAATTTGTTTTCTGGGGTCTTTCTCAGAACCTCAAGGTTGAGAAAGTGTGTTTCATGGTGTTCTCTTTCTTCTACTCTGTCATCCTTCTGGGAAACCTGCTCATCATGCTCACAGTTTATGTGGGCAAACTTTTCAAGTCCCCAATGTATTTCTTTCTCAACTACCTGTCTTTTGTGGACGTGTGTTACTCTTCAGTCATAGCTCCTAAGATGATTGTTGACTTATTGGCCAAGACCAAAACGATCTCCTATGATGGGTGCATGTTGCAGCTCTTTGCGGCACACTTCTTGGGTTGCACTGAGATCTTCATCCTTACTGTAATGGCCTATGATCGTTATGTGGCTATCTGTAAACCCCTACACTATATGACCATCATGGACAGAGAGAGATGCAATAAAATGTTGCTGGGGACCTGGTTAGGTGGGTTCTTGCACTCCATTATCCAAGTGGCTCTAGTAGTCCAACTACCCTTCTGTGGGCCCAATGAGATCGATCACTACTTCTGTGATATTCACCCTCTGCTGAAACTTGCCTGCACAGACACACACGTCGTTGGTGTTGTTGTGATAGCCAACAGTGGTATCATCACTCTGGTGAACTTTGTTATCTTGCTCATCTCCTACATCTTTATCCTGGTGTACCTGAGAAAGCAGTCAGCAGAAGGCAGACACAAAGCTCTTTCCACCTGTGGCTCCCACATTGCTGTGGTCATCATCTTTTTTGGTCCCTGTACATTCATGTATATGCGTCCTGAAACTACCTTTTCAGAGGATAAGATGGTGGCTTTGTTTTATACCATCATCACCCCTATGTTAAACCCCATGATTTATACACTGAGAAATGCAGAAGTAAAAAATTCAATGAAGAAACTGTGCAGCAGGTGGATTTTCTGGGAAGCAAAAGGTAAATAGTTGGAAGTAACAATGCAAGGTGGATGATCTTCAATGTTCTCATCTGCACAGGAAGTCAATAATAACCTCACAGGGATTATTTTGGAGGGAGCAAATAAGAGAATAAAATGGTCTATAGAAGGTAAGGTATTTTAAAATCACTCTTACTTTATTGGTTGAAAAGTCCATAAGCATAATTTTCTAAAATATCAAGGACAAAGAAATCTCATTAAACTCAGAAGCTCAGCATGGATCATGCTCAGCAACCATGATTTTCTCCTCCCCATTTCCCCATTTGGCCAATGTCTTTAAAGAATGAGAGTCCTCTGTGAAGTAAGGCTGTTTTCTAGTATTTCAAACCATGATCGTTACATACTGTGCACTCAAATTATATGCTGTATGAATGGAAGGCTACATGGAAAATGACATAGATCTGAGTGTTCTGATACAAATCCTCTAAACAGTGAAACTAAGTTTCCTGAGGTGGGACTGGGGGGGCTGTATGCACAGAACATCAACGAGATAAAGAACAGATTGGAAAACAAAAAGACCTGCCCTTGTCCTCTGGTTTGGAGAAAAAAGCTTTTTTCTTTCTCTAGCTCAGTTTCTTCACCCAACCATAAGTTGGAAAAAAACTACCTCTAAGATCCCCAGTTTAACCTTAAATCCCATGAATGCACTTCTGCTAATTGACTCATCTTTACTAGTACTCTGTAGCTAGAGAACCTGTCCCTATTAATGTAAAGTGACTAACAGGAAACGCTCATGAAACTGAAGGAAAACAAAATATTTCTAATGAATACATGATTGTGCCTCAATCAAGAGGGTCAATACAATTTGCTGAAATGCATGGTTGGGAAATCATATTCCCTCCACTCTTTGAACCAAGCAGCTTTACTGAAAACTATGAGCCATTTATCACTGCTTCCTTGATTAGCATGACCTGATTTCCAGCTGTGGATTCCAGAGGCATTTGTTCTGAACAAGTAAAAATATCTTTCTTATGTGAACTGGCACTTCCTGGTGCTATATTCCTCCATCACTTCACCCAACCTGAGATCACATCACTGATTATCTCTCTGCAAGTGTTTCATTGTTTTTTCCATAAATCTTATTATTCCAGTTGCTGCCCCTACCTGGGTCTGTGTTTATTGTTGTGGAGTGTGGGTGTGTGTGTGTGTGTGGTGTGCATGTGTGTGTATTTTGCACTCACACATTAGGTTGAGGACTGTAATGTAGTCCTTTAAAAAATGATCTCTAATGATAAGGCATTCACAGAATTAAGATAAGAAAGATCAAAATGAAGCAAGATACCTGGATTCAAAGTCACAATTAGGAGTCCCTTGCCCTGGGCCACACAAACCCATGCTTATTGTCCCGGCTCGGGCACATACTCACTGAACCTACATGAACCTCCATTTGCTCACTTTTAAAGTGGTCCATAGGTTGGTACTTCTGAAACTTGTCTGATCATTGAAATCATCTTGAGAGGTTCCCGAATAGATAAAAGCATCTATTACAAGAATTTCTGATCCAGTGGGCTAGTGTTAGAGGGTCTACACAAATCTTCCATTTTAACAATCTTCTCTGATAATTTTTATCCAGGCAATGGTACATCCAAGACCTTAGACTTGGAAACACTGGAGCTTGTTGATGTTCTTAGAGCACAAGGGGTTTATGGATCAATAAAACCCCAAGAGCCTTACTTTCAGATATATATTTATATATTTCTGCTGTAACACAAAGAGACCTAAACTTGAAGTAAATTTATAAAATTCTGGAATGAATAAATGCTATCCATTTGATGTGTCCTCCACAATGATCTTCCCTTTATGTCTTTGCACGAAAGACTTGACTATCAAGGGACATTAGGGATATTGATGGTCTGAAGTCCCTAGGAAGGTAAAAGCTGACAGATTCAGTACTCTCAAAGATCATCCCTAGGAAGGTAAAAGCTGACAGATTCAGTACTCTCAAAGATCAACAAAGAATCTATATAGGTATTTGTAACTGGGTCACCATGGTGTACAGTAGAAAATTGACAGAACACTGTAAACCAGCTATAGTGAAAAAATAAAATAAAAATCATTATATACAAAAAAGATCAACAAACAGAACATATGAAATTGTTTTCTTGTTTCTACCACTGAGTTTATAAATGTATTCTGGTTCAAAAAAGTTCCTCAGAGAAAATCCAATCAGAAGAGCTCAGAGTGTCTTCTTGGTTCCTTGGAAAGAGATGGCCAAGAATCATGATAATTCAACACTCTCCAGTTTCTGTGGGGGTGAGTCTCATCAACAACATCATTTTATTTTATAGACGTAGGATCTATACATTGGCTGCCAGTCATATATCTTTATAATCTCACTGTTAAAAGAAGACAGATGTGACTTTGATTACAGCCTTCACTGATGGAAATAAATGGTAACGCTTTTATTTTCTAAATGAATAACCTAGTTTATTTCACAGTAGAAACAATATATCTGTGTATCTTCTAGCCTGTGGTTATACTCCTGTCCCCTGGAATAGCAAAAAAAATAAAATAAATATGTACTACTCAATGAAGAGGTAAAGACCAGCTTTCATGTCCTCTACATGTCCTATCCCTTTTCTCTTTTGAACATATCTAAGAGATGGAAACACACATCACATGTCAGAGCCTCCAGAATTTTCACTACATTTTTTAAAATAGTAACTGAGTGAGAAGTCCTCATCTTGACAGTATTCTGATGTGTTCAGTTCTTACCTGGTAACCTGCTTTGTTTTGTGTTCTGAGGTGTAATATAACTTCATTGCTTACTTCAGATCTTCAAAATCATTCTTCTTCTACACTTTCAGTGTAAAAAATCCACAAGGTAAGTGCACCGCAGTGTAGAGAGATGCAACACTGTACATACTCTTTGTACTCCATAAAGTCAATGATACAGTCCAACATCACATGTACAGATGTAAAATTTCATTTTCCTCAGCTAACCTACCACTTCATTTTATTTAAAAAAAAAAAATGGAAACAACATGAAGTGTATTCTGAGCCTAATCTGCAGTTTGGAATTTAGCCTAGTCAAGCTGACCTAGGTCAGCTGAACCCCAGTTGATCCAAAGACACATGAGCAAGAATTTTCAATGTCTAATGTGTAAGTGGTGAGTTTAGGAATGGCTGATATATGACATTATTGAGCTGATTTATCTAAGAATAGCATGATCACACTGTAGGAGTGGGAGGCACATCTATATATATTTTTTTTTTTTTGCTTTTAGGGCCTCACCTGAGGCATGTGGAGCTTCTCAGGCTAGGAGAAATTGGAGCTGGGTCTACACCACAGCCACAGCAAACATGGGACCTGAGCTGCCTCTGTGACCTATACACAGCTCATGGCAGCACCGATCCGTAACCCATTGAGCAAGGTCAGGATCTAATCCATATCCTCATGGATACTAGTTGGTCCATTACCCCTGAGCCACAACAGAGGCTCCGGGAGTCATATTTTTGAATTGGTAAAACCGCCAGTGTATTTAGTGAAAGTGCTTTGAAAGGAGCTGTGTAAAAGGCCAACCAGGGCAGAATGGGCATGAGGGACAGTAATAATACAAATAATAATAAATAATTAAATAATAAATAATAAATTAGATGATAAGTTACATAATAAATAATAAAAATAAATAATGAATAATAAAAAGCAAATTCTAAATACCTAAGTAGGCAGCCAGCCTCCCTCCCTTTATTTCATCCAGGATAACACATAGGAAGAGAAGGGCATAGTACTACCACACTTGGGTAGATTCCTTTTCACCCCTCCTTTGTTTATAAATTATAAGAATAGAGTCAACACAAGGTAAGTATGAGCCATGTTGAAATAGACTTCTTTAAGACATGTCTTTTCTTAGAAGCAGCAAAATAGTGAATTTGTCACAGTGAGAAAATATAATCCAACACTGGAAAAAGTGGCCTACATAAGCATCAGGAACAGGCTTATGAAAAATAAACACTGGAATTTGGCAGCTGCCCATGCAGCTCTGATGGTTCTGTCCCCCTTTGCCTTCCTGAATCGGATCAGCCTCCCAGCAGGTAGTCACCACCAGACCTATGTCAAAAAAAAAACCCTGATTTGCTTTGCTATTGTCTTGCTCAGCTCCTTTTCAATGTACTTCATTATTTTTCTGCCTCCCATCATGTTTTAAGTCTCCTAAATTTTCAGGCAGTACACATGTCAGGGTCTTGTTGGAAGAGAAACTATATTGCCAAAATCTTCATCAACCTCTAGCTAATTTCTGTGTTTGTAAACCTCACCTTAAAATGTGGATTCCTGTTGAACAAGGCACAACAATTCTTTAAACATACACAATTTCTTAGTGGGGACTAGGGTAAAGAGGTTGGGGCACCAAATGATGAGAGGTCTGGTGCCGGAGTCCAGCTCCAGCAGCCAGGGTATCCCTCCGGGGATGGACAGTGTTGACGAAGCACACGGAGACAGCCCCTTTGTCCCTTCATTCAGGGCGCTGGACTGCTCAAATTTTATTAGCATAGGTAACAGTTTATATGGACAGCTTAATTGTAACTTACATCACAGTGCTTACATCATATTCTCAAAGGTTAAATTTTAGACTATATGGTAGAGTAGACATACATTTTGTTCCAAGAATTTTAAAACTAACAGATACAATGCATCAATGTAAAATTATAATGAGTACAAAACATTATGTGGAAAAAGCAATTATATGAAAATCAGGCAGTTCGGTATAAACGTCTTGTGGTTACTCTCAGCAAGCGCCACCCATTATTGTTTTAAGCTAATCTTTAACAACTAGAAAGGTCACAAGCAAAAATTAGCATTACAAAAATATCATTTTTCCGATTAAAGCTTGGGGTACTAACTCAAAGCATTATGGTCAGGGGGATGGTTGAGTAAATATTTTTTATATCAAAGCAAGTTTAATTCATTAACTTAAAAGCCCCCTACAAAAACGTATTAAAAAGCAAGATTATAATTTTTTTCCATCAAGAACAATGTACGTCTAACCTATTCTAACCTATTATACACTCCACAATGACCTAACTAACTCTAAAACCTATTCTTACTTGTAGCAAACCAGTGAACACTTTGTTTTTGCTTACATTAGATCTGAATAGGGGGAATTTCACCAGGGTGAAACTCTTATTATTTTATTACTGTTCCAATTGTTGTTGTTCCAATTTTATTGAATCACAAAACAATATAGAAAAATAACAAAGAATAACAAACAAATGACAGAAAAGGCTGAAGAATAAGTAAATAACAGGAAAGAGTGTATTTTCCCAGAAGCAATTTTTATTCTTGCACTATTGTGCAAAGCCTTCATTTTGTTACTGTTGCCATTGTTGCTGGGTTAGCAGGTGAGCCTCATTATTTTTAGAACTTTCTCTGGAACTGTGCCCCTGGAAGCCCCTTTTCCTGTTCCTAAACCTGCCCTCAGAACTGTGCCAGCGGGTAGGCTTTTTTTCCTCAGTTAGGAACCCTGCCTTTGGAACTGTGCCTTCAGGCTAGTTCCCTTCCTTGGCCTCCAGTATCTCCTTGGCTCCCCGCAGTCTGGGTCTCTCATATTTGAAAACTTAGTGAACACCCCCTCAAGGACTCAGAGGACCCTGGGTGACATCAGAAGTCTCTGTCAATTCATAAACTGAAAGATTCTTGTCTCAAGGTGCCAAGACCTTAATGTACCAAAATTGATCTTCGCTTATGCCCCAATTTATACCTGCTTCTTAGTCTAATCTTTCTCCCTCCTCTGAGGAACTGTGTGAGTGGAAATGAGACAGATTTTCAGAGCTTGGATAATGGGAGAATATATAAAAATATACTATTAGCATGAGGAACAGAGAGGGTTAACCAAATGCATCCCAGGAACATCCATCCCTTCAGCCTTGTGCTTCCTGAAGCTCATGATCTTTCACAGAGTGGGAGCTGTTCACTTTGCATATTTACAAAGAGTATCAATTGGTACACCATGAAGACTTTTAAAATGAGGGGATAAGGCCCCACTTGGTGGCCTGGCCATCAGGCTGCCCAGCCACACTATGCCATTATCCATTTCTCAATGTCTTTGTCCTTTATTTCCAATATGAATGTGCTCTGCCACTAGCACATGTGGGGCCTCCGGCCTCCTGCATGATGATCTGGGGGGGTGATGTTTCAAGTTGTGGCTGAACTCTTTTTTTGGGGGGGTTGCTGAAGTGAGAAGAACACTGACTACTTCAGGCTGTCTTCCGGAACTGCCTTATGGTCTACCTTCCTCGCCCCAGCTTCCTCTCCCATCTGTCTGCATGTGGAACCAATCTTCTCCATCAGCAGGGCTTGGAGTTATTATCACACATCCCCTTCTCAAGACTGACCCCTTTTCTTTCCAGAAGTAAAAATGTATGAGGAGGGAGCTGCCTCTTCCTTGGCTTGAGTGCCAAGTCAAGATATTCCCATGATGCCAAGTCTTGCTTCTACATCAGAGATACCCAGAGAACCATCATGGAGCTCAGAAATGTCCTCCAGGACTCCTGACACTGAGGCACCTAATTGAATCTGTGTCATTATTTTCTAAAGGATAAGCTTATGGCTCGTCCATTACCTCCCCCTGGGCTATGTGCTGGCTTCTTTGGGTGGAGACAAGGGAGCCATCTCTTTCTAGGCTCCTGAGAGACCCTGAAACCTTGGACTGTCATTCCTATAGAATGGTGGCTCTTCACCAGGGTGATTTTACCCCCAGAGGGCACGTAGCTAATGTCTAGAGAAACTTGATATCGTTACTGAGAGAGTACGGGATTCAGGAGGTCAAGTCCAGGAATTCTGTTCCAATCCTACAATGCACAAACTCCTCCTGTACTCGTACACCACTCCCACACCATCTCCCCCCTCACAAACATGCACAACAAAAACTCCTCTGGCCCCAGAGGCTGAGAAACTCTAGTCTAGAACCAGTTGTCCTCTGCATGACTTATGGGGGAAGAACAAGAAGGAAAGACAGAAATTAGGGGCAAGCAGTTTCTGGCTCAATTTTCGGAAGACATTTCTAACACTAAAACTTCTAAACCAGGATGTGGTGACCTCAGGATATGGTGAGCTCCCTGTCAATGGAGGCATTCAAGGTGAAGCTATGTCAGGAAGGGACTATGGTGGGAAGAATCCTGGATTGGGAATTAGGAGACTCAGCTCTGCCATAACTTGAGGGCCCTGGCAAGTCTCCATAACTTTATTTTTTCCTCACAAACTAAAGACATTGATCCTCCCCAAAAAAAAGGAGGTGATAATTTACAACAAAATTACATTTCTAGGATTGAAAAAATAGTTCATTATCCAATTTAAAACTTCTAACTACCACTGATAAGGCACTAAATATTAATTACCACAACATCCATAAATATGGTATGAGTAGTATATTTATGTTGCATTTTTTAGAAGCACAATGTGTGGAAAGAATTAAAGTGTAAAACACTTGTAAAATGTTTCACATTGCCTTTTTAAAATTATTGCAGTGGAAGCCTTAAAAATATGGAGGTGTTTTGGACAGCTCTGTGAGAGGGGTCTCAGTTAAGATGGCCACAGCTGTTAAATCTTGCAGTCTTCATAATTTGCCCTGACAAAAGTGCTTTGATGCCCACTATCCCAATGATTGTTAAGGACAGAATGTTCCATAATGTTAGTCATAAGTTCCAGAGTGTCAGATCTACTCCCCCAGTACAGTCTCAAAAAAGTAAAGTGACAAGAGTACCCATTGTGGCTCATCAGGTTAAGAACCTGACTATTATCCATGAGGATTTAACTTCAATCCCTGGACTCACTCAGTGGGTTAAGGATCCGGCATTGCTGCAAGCTGTGGAGTAGGTAGAAGCTCCAATTTGATCCCTGGCGTGGGAATTTCCATATGCCACATGTGCTGGCCCTAAAAAGATTAAAAAAAAAAAAAAAAAAAGGAAAAGCAAGGAAAGGGAAGTGGCAGAGGGGCCCTCTCTCTTCAAGGCTTGCAACTTTTGCTGGCAGTACAGAATCTCCCTGTACCTTCTGCATGTGTTCATGTTAATGGTTCTGTGGACAGAAAAGATCCAGCAAAGGGCACACACCCCAGTGGCTACACTTCCCTTTGGTGAGTTAATCTCAGCACCACACTTTCCTCATGGCATCCTTCAAGTCTATGTTTCTCAGTGTGTAGATGAGAGGGTTGAACATGGGGGCAATCACGGTGTAAAACAGGGCAAAAATTGTGTCGTTACTGACAGAATCAGCCATGGGGACATAGGTGAATATGAGGGCAAGAAGAACAAGGACACGATGGTGACATGGGAGCCACAGGTGGAGAGGGCTTTGTGGCAGCCCTCGGAGGAGTGGGTCCACAGCATGGACAGGATGATGATGTTAGAAATGACCAAGGCCACAAAGGTCAAAATGGACAGCACCCCTGTGGTGGTAATGATTGCGATCACCAACAGGCTAGTGTCCGTGCAGGCCAGCTTCAGCAAGGGGAACACATCACAGAAATAGTGGTCTATCTGATTGGGGCCACAGAAGGGATGTTCTAGAACAATCAGTACTTGCAGGATTGAATGGATAAATGCTCCGAGAGCAGACGCCACTACGAGGACATAGCACACCTGGCTGTTCATGATGACAATATAGTGCAGAGGTTGGCAGATGGCTGCATAGTGGTCATAGGCCATGGCCACCAAGATGAAGATCTCAGTGGCTCCAAAGAAGTGGGCAGAAAACATCTGGGTCATGCAGCTGTTGTAGGAGATGATCTTCTGCTGGGCCAATAAGTCAGTGATGAGTTTGGGGGCCACGGTGGAGGTAAAGTCAACATCCATGAAAGAGAAGTAGCTGAGGAAAAAGTACATGGGCTGTTCACTGAGGTGGCTGCCCGAGATGGTGAGAAGAATGAGCAGGTTTCCTGAGAGGATTGCAATGTAGCAAAGTGAGAACAGCACCAAGCAGGCAACCTTTGCCTTCTCATCATTAAGAAGACCCAGGAGGATGAATTCTGTGATGCTTTCATGTCTCATTGCTTCTGAGGGTCTGATCATTTAGAGGAAGAAGTTAATATGCCTGAAACATGCAACTTTGTGAAATTATTTACAACTCACTCACTCAATAAATATACATTGTCTATTATAAGACAATCATTATCTTGGTGCTAAGGGTACAGCAAGGTACAAAATACACACAATCTCTACCCACAAGTAAAGTTCATTAGAGCAGACATACAGAGACAAGAATAGAGCAAATAAGCAACTCATTGACATGATGATAAATGTCAAAGCTTCACACTTCCTATGAACAGCCAGGTAAATATTTAAAGATAGGACACTCTTTTTGGGGTCAATTTTGAGATGTGCTTTCAGTATTAAACTCTGAGAGTGATTTTTGAATCTTGGTTATATGTAAAAGAGCACTGGTGGTGTCTGTTCTTTAATGACAAGATGGTCACCATAATTCTTAGTCCTTCCCAATGACTATATCTGTGCTACATACTGAAAGTTTAGTAATGTCACTAAACTTCCATGAGGTATAATTTTGAATATCTGAGTGACTATATTAGAAAGTGCCTTAAGAAAATTTTCATGAACATTTTTGAAATGGAGGGAGGAAAAGAGCAACCATCACATCTTTGGGAGAAAGTCTCCATTGTGTGGGCTTCTAGGACATTTATGGCTTCCTGAAATCACCTTATTTCCCAGTTCACTTTCCAGTCTAACCCAGGAGATCTCATCATTTTTGTCCTTTAGTCAAACTTTCAGAAACTTCCTTTTGTGACAGCACCCTTGGAGGAGCAGACAGCATTTAGAGATGTTTTTTCACTCAGTCCTTTCCAACACCTTGAACTGACTCCCTTTCCTTACCAGGCTCATCATATGTCCATGGGACCAAGTCCTGGGATATTTTAGTTACAAAGGAAATATTTCATTGGTGCAAAATATAGCACTACATCTCTTAGTGCCTTTCTGCAAGATGACCTAAACATTATTACAAAACCTCAAGGCTCAGTTTTATAAAATGATAAACCCTATACATTGATAACATTTGTCAGCCTCTTTGTGAAGGTTATTACAGCAACTGAACATTGCACTTTATTCCATCTGACATTTTTTTAAGATGTATAATTTCCTAAATTAACCAACACATTTAATAATTAAAACAAAAGCTGTGACAAAATATTTCATGAAATTAGAGAATCTGATTCCAAAATTAAAAACTGTTAATATCCTAAGTAGTCAGCTTAACTTTTTAGGAAATCAAAAAGGAAATTTAAAAATACCTCTAGACAAATGATAATGAAGACAAAACCATTCAAAATCTACAGGATGCTGCAAAAGCAGTGCTTAGAGGGAAGTTCACAGTGATACAGGCCTTCCTCAGAAAAGAATAAAAATCTCAAATTGACAACATAACCCACCACCTAAATGAACTAGAAAAAGAAGCACAAACAAAATCTAAAGTCAGTGGAAGGAAGTAAATCATAAAGATCAAAGAGGAAATCAACAAAATAGAGATTTAGAAAATAGAAAAAAAAAAAACAAAACAATAAAACCATACTCACCAAGAAGAGGAGAGAGAAAATGTGAGTAAACAATATAAGAAATGAAAAAGGAGAAATCTCAACAGTTATAAAGAAATACAAAAAAGCAATAAGAGAATACTATAAACAATTATAGGCCAACAAATTTGACAACCTAGAAGAAATAGACAACTTTCGAGAGACTTAGAGCCTGCCACAACTGAATCAAGAAGAAACAGATCAACTGAAAAGATTGATCTCTAGAAATGAAATTGAATATGTAATAAAAAACACTCCCTACAAACAAAAGTCCAGGACCAGATGGCTTCAAAGGAGAATTCTACCAAACATACCAAGAGGAATTTTTACCAATCCTCCTTAAATTTATTCAAGGGTTGAAGAAGAAGGAACACTCCCAAAGAATTCTATGAAGCCACCATCACCTTAATCCCCAAACCAAACAAAGCAACTACCAAAAAAGAAAATTATAGGCCATTATCTTTGATGAATATAGATGTGAAAATTCTCAACAAAATTTTAGCCAACCAAATCCAACAACATATAAAAAAAGATCATACACCACAACCAAGTTGGATTCATCCCAGATTCACAAGGATGGTTCAACATACACAAAACAATCAACATCATACACCACATTAACAAAAGAAAAGTCAAAAACCACACAAGCATCTCTGTAGATGCAGAAAAAGCATTTGACAAAGTCCAACATCCATTCATAAAGGATGAACACTTACCAAAGTGGGCATAGAGAGAACACACTTTAAAATAATAAAAGCCATTTATGAAAAACTCACAGCAAATATAATATTCAATTGGAAAAAAAGCTGAAAGCCTTCCCACTAAAATCTGGAACAAGACAAGGATGCCCACTTTCACCACTTGTATTCAACATAGTTTTGGAAGTCCTAGCCACAGCAATCAAACAAACAAAAGAAATAAAAGGTATCCAAATTGGAAGAGAAGAGGTGAAATTGTCACTGTATGCAGATGACATGATACTATACATAGACAACCCTAAAGACTCAACCCAAAACTTCTCAAACTGATCAATGAATTCAGCAAAGTAGCAGGATACCAGATTAACATTCAGAAATCTGTTGCATTTCTGTATACTAACAGTGATATATTAGAAAAAATATCTATAATACCTTTTAAAATCACACCCCAAAAATTAAATACCTAGGAATAAACCTGACCAAGGAGGTGAAAGACTTACATGATGAGAACTATAAAACATTAATCAAGAAAATTAAAGATATTCCATGCTGCTGGACTGAAAGAATTAATATCATAAAGATGGCCATACTACCAAAGTGATCTACAGAGTCAATGCTATCTCCATCAAATTAACCATGACATTTTTCACAGAAATAGAACAAACAACCCAAAAGTTTATATGGAACCATAAAAGACCCAAATTGCCAAAGCAGTCCTGAGGATCAAAAGCCAAACAGGAGGCATAACTCTCCCAGACTTCAGGCAACATTACACAGCCATAGTAATCAAAACAGTCTAGTAGTGGTACAAAAACAGACATACAGACCAATGGAACAGAATAGAGAACCCAAAAATAAACCCACACCCCTATGGTTAATTAATTTTTGACAGAGGCAGGAATATAAAATGGGAAAAAAAGACAGCCTTTTCAACAAGGGTTTCTGGGAAAACTGGACAGCCTCAAGTAAATCAATGAAACTGGAACACACCCTCACACCAGGCACAAAAATAAACTCAAAATGGCTTAAAGACTTAAACATAAGACAATAAACCATCAAACTCATAGAAGAGTACATAGGCAAAACATTCTCTAACATCAATCTTACAAATGTTGTCTTAGGTCAGTCTCCTGAGGCAACAGAAATAAAAACAAAAATAAACCAATGGGTCCTAATCAAACTGACAAGCTTTTGCACAGCAAAGGAAACCATAAAAAAAGACAATCTATGGACTGGGATAAAATAAATTCAAACAATGCAACTTACAAGGGCTTAAACTCAAAAATATACAAACTTATACAACTCAACCGCAAAAACAAACAAACCCAGCAACACAAGTAAAAAATGAGCAGAAGAACTGAATAGACATTTCCCCAAAGAAAATATACAGATGGCCAACAAGCACATGAAAAAATGCTCAACATTACTGGTTATTAGAGAAATGCACATCAAAACTGCTATGAGGTACCACCTCTCACTTGTCAGAATGGCCAGCATTAGCAAGTCCATGAATAACAAATGCTGGAGGGGGTGTGGAGAAAAAGGAACCCTCCTACAATGTTGATTGTAATGTAAGTTGGCACAACCATTATGAAAAACAGTATGGAAATACCTCAGAAAACTAAATATAGAACCACCATATGACCCAGCAATCCAACTCTTGGGCATATATTCGGAGAAAACTTTCCTTGAAGAAGACACATGCACCCGCATGTTCATTGCAGCACTGTTCACAAGAGACAAGACAAGGAAACAACCTAAATGTCCATCCACAGGTGAATGGGTTAAGAAGTGGCATAAATACACAATGGAATACTACTCAGCCATAAAAAAGAACAAAATCATGCCATTTGCAGCAACATAGATGGAACTAGAGACTATCATACTGAGTGAAGTTAAGTCAAAAAGATAAAGACACACTGGTAAACATCGATGCAAAAATCCTCAACAAAATACTAACAAACTGCATCCAACAATACATTAAAAGGATTGTACATCATGATCAAGTGGGATTTATCCCAGGGATGCAAGAGTTCTTTAACATCCTCAAATCCGTCAGTGTGATACACCACATTAACAAACTGAAGAATAAAAACCATATGATCCTCTCAATAGATGTGGAAAAAGCCTTTGACAAAGTCCAACACCCATTTATAATAAAAACCCTTCAGAAAGTGGGCATAGCGGGAACCTACCTCAACATGATAAAGGCCATATACGACAAACCCACAGCGAACACCATTCTCAATGGTGAAAAGCTGAAAGAATTCCCACTGAGATCAGGAACAAGACAAGGATATGCACTCTCACCACTACTGTGTAACATAGTTCTGGAAGTCCTAGCCACAGCAATCAGAGAAGCTAAAGAAATAAAGGGAATCCAAATTGGAAAGGGAGAAGTAAAACTATCCCTATTTGCATATGACATGATACTATACCTAGAGAATCCTTAAGACTCTACCAGAAAACTGTTAGAGCTCATCCACGAATTTGGCAAAGTCACAGGATACAAAATCAATACATCAAAATCAACAACATTTCTACATAATAACAATGAAAAAGCAGAAAAGGAAATTAGGGAAGCAATCCCGTTTACCATCGCATCCAAAAGAATAAAATACCTAGGAGTAAACCTACCTAAAGGAACAAAACATCTATACTCTGAAAACAACAATCCACTGATGAAAGAAATCAAAGATGACACAAATAGATGGAAAGATATACCATGCTTGTGGATTGCAAGACTTAATATTATCAAAATGACTATACTACCTAAGGTAATCTACAGATTCAATGCAATCCCTAGCAAACTACCAAGGACATTTATCACAGAACTCGAACAAAATATTTTAAAGTTTGTTTGGAAGCACAAAAGACCCAGAATAGCCAAATACATCCTGAAAGAGAAAAATGCAGCTGGAGGAATCAGGCTCCCGGGCTTCAGACTATACTACAAAGCAACAGTCATCAAAACCGCATGGTACTGGCACAAAGACAGAAATATAGATCAGTGGAACAGGATAGAAAGCCCAGAATTAAACCGACACACCTGCAGCCAACTCATTTATGACAAAGGAGGCAAGAATATACAATGGAGAAATGACAGCCTTGTTCAATAAGTGGTGCTGGGAAAAATGGACAACCACATGGAAAAAAATGAAATTAGAACACTCCCTAACACGATACACAAAAATAAACTCCAAATGGATGAAAGACCTAGATATAAGCCCAGACACTATGAAACTCCTAGAGGAAAACATAGGCGAAACACTCTCTGACATAAAGGACAGCAAATATCTTCTCGGATCCACCTCTCAGAGTATTGACAACAAGAACAAAAATGGACAAATGGGACCTAATCAAACGTCAAAGATTATGCACAGCAAAGGAAACCCTAAACAATACAAAAAGACAACCCATAGAATGGGAGAAAATCTTTGCCAGTGAATCAACTGACAAGGGATTCATCTCCAAAGTTTAGAAACACCTTCTGCAGCTCCATACAAAAAAAAAAAAAAAAAAAAAAAAAACCAAACAAACAAAAAAAAAACCCTCATCTAAAAATGGGCAGAAGATCTAAACAGACAGTTCTCCAAAGAAGACATACAGAGGGCTGAGAAACACATGAAACGATGTTCAACATCACTCATTATTAGAGAGATGCAAATCAAAACCATTCTGAGGTACCACCTGACACCAGCCAGAATGGCCATCATCCAAAAGTCTACAAACCAGAAGTGCTGGAGAGGGTGTGGAGAAAAAGGAACACCAGTACACTGTTGGTGGGATTGTAAATTGGTGCAACCACTGTGGAAAACAGTATGGAGATTCCTCAGAAAACTAAACATAGAACTATGATTTGATCCAGCAATCCCACTCCTGGGCATCTACCCAGAGAAAACCACAACTCGCAAAGACACATGCACTCTGATGTTCACTGAAGCACTATTTACAATAGCCAAGACATGGAAACAACCTAAATGTCCATCGACAGAGGAGTGGATCCAGAAGATGTGGTACATGTACACAATGGAATATTACTCGGCCATTAAAAAGAATGAAATACCAGCATTTTTTGCAACATGGATGGACCTAGAAACTATCATGCTAAGTGAAGTCAGCCATACAATGAGACACCAACATCCAATGCTTTCACTGACATGTGGAATCTGAAAAAAGGACAGACTGATCTTCTTTGCAGAACAGATGCTGACTCACAGACATCAAAAACGTATGGTCTCTGGAGGAGACAGTTTTGGGGGTGGAGGGATGTGCTTGGGCTGTGGGATGGGAATCCTGTGAAATCAGATTGTTATGATCATTATACAACTACAGATGTGATGAATTCATTTGAGTAATAAAAAAATAGAAAAAACAGAAGCTGCACTGAATCTACAAACAAAATGGGTAGAGAATCAGCACTTTCTCTGATAGTGACTCTTCCAAAGTGTGAATACAATGAATGTTTCTGTTTACTTTTCCTTCATTAAAGTTTATAACTTTCAAAAAAAAACCAAAAACAAAAAACAAAACCTGTGTTTATTAGCTTTGCCTTGTAGTTATTTCCTACAAACCTAACACCTAGTTCTATGAGTGATCAAGACCACAGAGCTACTCTAAGAGGCATTTCTAATAATGCAGATTTACGGAAAAAGCCACATTAAGATAAACCTCAACATCAGACAATATCTTCCATTCTGTATCAGCACCTTTAAGATCCAGTTCCATAATGAAGTGTGCTCCCTGGTTCACACTTATGCAGAGTAGCCAAGTCCTATAAGTCCCTTATCTATTTTTTTTTTCCTTTTTGAGCAAAATTGTACTTTCATGTTTGGACTTTCCTGTGACTTGTCCCTGGCTAGCTGTTTTGGAAGCAGCAAGGGATGAAGGAGGAAGTTTCATAGGGAGGATAAATATTTTTACATGATAATTATTTTCAAACAAGGTGATAGCATGGTGTGCAGGCTTGGGGAGATGGTTTTTTCCTCTCTTTCAAGAAAGAGGGAGCTACTTATGACAACCAAGGCCATGCAAGAATATTTGCAAGTTTATGCTTCTCAACCTTCTCCACACAATTGTAATTATTTTAAACTTCAGGGTCCCACTCTTGTTCTATCACAGCACTGACTTCAACAGAAAATCCCGAGAGGATGTACATTCAGCCTTTTTTTGCAGTTCTCTTATCTTTAATACAGACTCATAGTCAGGAATTTGATTATACATTTCTGTCTGCAAGAGATGTAGTGACAGTGACACGGGAGTCCTAAATCCATAGCCTGCCCAGAAGACATATTATAAAGAGTGTATCTGGGGAGGTACCCAAATTGAATCCAGGATACATATTTTCCTTGTCTTGAAATATAAGTTTTTGACTAAAACTCTATAAACCAGAGTCAACCACTATACAAATCTTGCAAAAACAATAAATCAAACTATAGTAGCTATGATCAGTGATAAACTGCTTGAGATAGATTAGCCATGAAAAATATAGAATTTGATTTTAAAAAGGTTATGCAGGAGCTCCCATTGTGGCTCAGCAGATTAAGAACCCAACATAATGTCTGTGAGGATGTGGGTTTGATCCCTGGCCTCACTCAGTGGGTTAAGGATCAGACATTGCCATAAGCTGTGGTGTAGTTGCAGATGCAGCTGGGAACCCCCATTGCTGTGGCTGTGGCTGTGGACAGCAGCTGCAGCTCCTCTTTAGCTTCTAACCTGGGAAATTCCATATGCTGCAGGTGCATCCCTAAAAAGAAAAAAAATATATAATAATAAAAAGGTGATGTATATATTTCACTGGAGTTCACTGTGGATTCACAGGTTTCCATCCTACTGAGAAATAAATTACATTTTTCTCAAACTAAAGAAATGTAAATTTCTTGGTACAATAAATTTAATATAAATTTAGTAATCCTAGTATAATTTAGTATATGTGAAGAGAAATGGAAGTTCCAAATAAGGAAAAAAATATTAAATTTTCTATATTGATAAAAATAGTAATCAGACAACAAACTGAAATCAAGAAGATTTTTTTTGTCTTTTTGCCTTTTCTAGGCTGCCCCAGCAGTATATGCAGGTTCCCAGGCCAGCAGTCTAATTAGAGCTGTAGCCACTGTCCTATGCCAGAGCCACAGCAATGCCACATCCGAGCCGAGTCTGTGACCTACACCACAGCTCATGGCAACAACCGGATCCTTGACCAACTGAGCAGGGTTCAAACCTGCAACCTCATGGTTCCTAGTTGGATTCGTTACCCACTGAGCCACAATGGTAACTCCTATCTTTTTGTCTTTTTAGGGCTGCACTCTCGACATATGGATGTTCCCAGGCTAGGGGTCTAATCAGAGCTGTAGCCGCTGGCCTACACTACAGCCACTGCAATGCCAGATCCAAGTTCTGTCTGCGACCTACACCACAGCTCATGGCAATGCTGGATCCTTAACCCCCTGAGTGAGGCCAGGGATCAAACCTGCAACCTCATGGTTCCTAGTTGGATTTGTTTCTGCTGTGCCATGACGGGAACTCCTGAAATCAGAAAGATTCTTAGTGATCCTGTAATTAGAGACTGCAGTGATGGTAAATGGTGACAAAAGATGATATCCACCTCCAGTGCATAAATATAATTTTCATCTAAATGCCTTAGTCTCTCTCAGATTTCTTTTCTGAGTTACATTAAAACTCACTAAAACAATTCATATCTCTGAGATAACTATTTTCCAATCCTAAAAACCCTCCTCTGGGTTATAACATTCTTTCTTTAATTGATTATTATTTTCAAATTCTCTAGCATCAACTACAGGTACTCTGTACTTCTAGCTTACATGAATATACCTCAATTTGGGCCATCTATGCTATAATTGTAATAACCCACTATTATAAACAAATTATTGAAATTAATATGATTCAAGAAAAATGTAATATTTCTTACATAATATAAGGGATCATTTTAATAGAAAAAAGGATTTTTTTTCTTTTTTGAGGGCTGCATCTGTGGCATATGAAGGTTCCCAGGCTAGAGGTCTAATCGGATGTGAAGCTGCCAGCCTATGCCATAGCCACAGCAATGCCAGATCTGAGCCACGTCTTGAACCTACACCACAGATCATGGCAATGCCAGATCCTTAAGCCACTGAGAAAGGCCAGGAATCGAACCTGCAACATCATGGTTCCTAGTTGGATTTGTTAACCACTGAGCTACGACAGGAACTCCACAGAAAAGGATTTTTAACAGAAAGAACATTAATATGAGTACAACCCCAGCAATCAGAACCTCCCTAAGTAAAAACAAAAATACTCCTACAAAAAGGTGAATTTTCTCACTGTGTTCTGTCACTGTTCTAGAAGAATATAGGTAAACATATGATAAGAATTTCAAATATAACCATGAGAAAAAGAAGGGAGGTTTCTTGGATTAAATATACTGCATTTAAAATATGAAGAGTCTGATGATTTGAACCTGTTGGTTTTTTTGCTGAGTCAGGAAGAACAACCAAGTTGAAGGTTCACAATGAGACATAAGACTGCAGTTTCTAGTAAATAATCTCTCTGGAAGGAAACCCTGTCAGGCTGTGGTTATAAGCAAATAGAAGTATTACTATAGGAGTTCCCGTCGTGGCGCAGTGGTTAACGAATCCGACTAGGAACCATGAGGTTGCGGGTTCGGTCCCTGCCCTTGCTCAGTGGGTTAACGATCCGGTGTTGCCGTGAGCTGTGGTGTAGGTTGCAGACGTGGCTCGGATCCCACGTTGCTGTGGCTCTGGCGTAGGCCGGTGGCTCCAGCTGTGATTCGACCCCTAGCCTGGGAACCTCCATATGCCGCAGGAGTGGCCCAAGAAATAGCTAAAAAAGACAACAAAAAAAGAAGTATTACTATAAATAGAAGTAAATGCAAAGGGCAGTGGAAACATGAGATCAAACCCACCAGTGATATTAGGCAGACAAGAAAAGCAGAGAGACTTAGATAGCATTGACCATCTAAGACAAGGTGTCTCACATGACTATAAGACCTGTCTCTTCTTCTACATAAATTTGACCAACACTATCTAGTATGTGTGTTTGTATTGTCAATAATCCTAAGGAAACTCATCTTCTTGCCCCAAATTAGGATTATAGTAACTCCATAATAAGCTATTATTCAGTGTGGACTTCCTTTTAGGTCAATCCAAACTATGAGGAAAACTGAAACTCCCATTCATCTTTTGTCATCTGAGACTAACCTCTTGGTCCATAACTTCCTCATTGCATTTTTCACTTCTGCATTCCTTAGTGTATAAATTAAAGGGTTGATCAAAGGTGTTCCCAGTGTGTAAAACACAGCTATCATCTTATCCATGGAGAAGGTGTTTGCAGGGCATGTGTATATAAATATACAAGGACCAAAGAACAAGATGACCACAATGATGTGGGAGACACAGGTAGAGAGGGCTTTTTTCCTCCCTTCTGCACTGTGGTTTCTCAGAGAATATAAGATGATGACATAGGAGAACATCAGCAGGACAAAACTCACTGTACAGACGGCTCCACCATTGGACACCAAGAGTAGGTTGGTCACACAGGTCTCTGCACAGGCAAGTTTTAACAAAGGTTGAAAGTCACATGAATAATGATCTATCACATTAGGACCACAGAATGGTAATCTCAGGGCCAGAAAAATCTGAGCTAAAGAATGCACACAGGATCCCACCCAGGCTACAGCCACCAACACACCACAGACTCGATGGCTCATGACGGTCGTGTAGTGCAGGGGCTTACAGATGGCCACATAGTGGTCAACAGCCATGAGGTTAAGGATGAAGATGTCTAGGCAGCCAAAGAAATGGAATGAAAAGAATTGCACTATGCATTCATTAAAAGAGATAGTGGCATTCTTCAAAAGGGCATCTGCAGTCATTCTAGGAGATGTGCAGGTGGATAAGCAGGTATCAGATATGGAAAAGTGGAAAAGGAAGAAGTACACTGGACTCCCAAGAGCCTGGCTAGTCTTGATGGTAGTAATAATCAGAAAGTTACCCAATAATGTCCCCAAATAGAAAATCAAGAAAGTAACGAACAAGATTTTTTTTCCTAACAGGATCCTGGGTCAACCCAAGTAGAATGAACTCAATCACATTATTGTTCAGCTGTATGATTTCATGAATAAGAAGAGGTGAGTGTTAAATGGTTTATCTGCAAAAAAAGAACAGAATTCATTCATGATGTGATATGTGATTTTTAGGAATATCTTTAGAAAAATAAATATTCCTCCTCATAGATATTTTACCTATGGTTTCTTAACAAGTCACCTTAATACTTCATTCCCCAATTTGTAAGGACTACCTCATTAAGTCATTATGAGTCTCAAATAAGCTTGTGAGTAATAGACTTTTCTGTAGCCTTCTTCAAATGCAACCCTTTGTGATTAATGTTAATAATTCAGTGAATATAAAGTTAAGAGATACAGATCCATTTTATTAACTTCATTATTGTTCCATACTCAATAAATCTAGGGGCCCATGTTGGGGTGGTGTATCAGCTGGCATTTTGGAAGTGCATAATATAAAGGTACATATCACAGCCTACTCTGACCCCATACGAATGTCTTCTGTACATGCATATTAACCATGCATTTGTATATTTTTTATGGAAATGTATATTTTATTATTAGGTATATTAATATAATATGCCCAAATTCACTGTGCACTGTCTTCTAAATATTCATACCGATTGAAAGGAGGAAGAGTATGCACTTCTAATCTCTAAGTAAAATGCTCTTACTTTGAAGCACTTTTATGACATTTAGTATTTGACATACACTAATATAGAGAAGTGAACATTCTTTGGTAATTGGTAATATGTTCAATATCATCATTTCTATTTTTCACTTTTCCAATTTCTGAAAATCACCCTTCAAAGGATGCAAATTTCCTGAGGTTGCCTATAAATTACAGGAGGATATTATCATTCAATAGTTTATATTTTCACAATTCAAATGTTTGACTTAAGCATTTTAGGTTTGAAGTCCTTTGGGAAGACATCACCAGGCAGTTCATGTAGGACCAGATCATGGTTCTAATCCCCAGTAGAGTTTTTTTTATCCAAGTACCTGAAATCTCCACATTGTAAAATATTCAGATATTCAGAAGAAGGAAGGAATATAATTTTTCATGAAAAGGGTAGAGAAGAGTTAGTAACCAACTTTATTCAATTTGCTTTCTGACCTGGCAAAATCAAAGATAATTCAATGTTGAAACTTCCTTTCTTTCAAAGGAAGATTTTTTTTTCCAGATATGGAAAAAAATATTGTCATTAGTTTACCTTGAAGAAGAAGATCTTTCTTCTAAGTCTTTCTTGTCAAGATGATGTCGAAAAGAACACCATTTGCAAGTAAAAACAGGAACTGAATGTGACAAATTTAAATATAATTTAGAAGACTTAACCCATTGTATTCCTTCTCAGTCCCAGCCATACATTCAATGCATTCTCTTGAAAGTTGTGAGCAGCCAAAGCAAAGACTGTGACAGACCAAATAGAAAGCAAAATTACTCTTAATTATACTTTTGATCTCCTTTGGTATATGTTCTGCTTAACAAAGTTGAAACATGTGTAATATTCTTCCAAAACAAAAATTACTCATGGGAAATATATAATAAAGTGAATTATTTTATTACATCCAAGAAAAAAATCTCTTTAGACCATGTTATGGTTGGCAAACATTTTAAGCTTTCAGAGAACTGAGTCTTAGTATCTTAATCAGTACAATAAAATTGCACTTCCCTCAACTTATTTGAATGAGTGGTCCATATGAAGTATTTGTACTTGAAAATATGGCCTATGCTTGTGACCATTCCTTTGAGTGTATGGCTTTTAATTCATATATCATCTATCCCTTTAGACTGCTCATTTCAAGAACAACCTTATTTATACATTAGGACAAACATTTTTTGAGATAAATTTAGAACCATAAATACATGTGGTTTCATTGATTTATTAATGATTGTGAATCTCCTCAAACTTTCAATCAACAGCATAATCACTAGTCACCTTCCTTCCTGTAATGTAATTTTACTTCCAGCTACTTTAAATGTCTCACAATTTCAGGACCCAACTACTAGGAAATCTCTTCTGACTGCCTTCAGTGAGTGTGTTGTGGTAATGGAAGTTTCTCCTATTCTCCAAGGGCTTCTTTTAATAGCTTTTCTTATAATAGTATAGATAATTCTTAAGTGCAATTGTGTGTGTTTTCTTTAGATACTTTCTTAGAGGGAGAATCTTTGAAAACTACGTATTCTCAGGATTTTATTCTCCATATTTCTAAGCCCCAAACCCTGTGCAATATAGGTATTTAGTAAGTGTTTTTATTTATTTATTTATTTTTATGTTTTTGGTCACCCAGTCCCTGGGTCAGGGATTAGATACAAAGCACAGTTGCAGCCTATGCCACAGCTACTGAAACACCAGATCCTTAACCCACTGCACTGGGCCAGAGATTGAATCTGTGTCCCAGCAGGGCAGACACAGAGCCGATTCCACTGTGCCACAGCAGGGGCTCCTTTTTATTTTATTTTTTTTTTGTATAAGTGTTTTTAAAGTTAAACTTTGTAAATTAATTCTTATAATAATTCTCTCATTGTTTTAGTACTGTTCTGATGACAAAACATTCACATTGTTAGTACTATGGCCATATATATATATATACACATTACAGATGCTGAACAGTCAAACATGCTCCCAATCTATAAATGCAGACAAAAATGGGATAAGTTTTAAATAACTTAGTAAATAAGCTCCATACCCTGGAGTAGAAACTGTACTCAGAGCAGCACCACATGGCTATATAAGATTTTGGAGCTCTGACACCCATAAGAGAGATCATCTTGAGTATTTGAGAAGGTTTACATGAATTCTTGGCCCTTCAAGGACACAAGGAGAGCCTTGACATGTTCCCTACACTCCTAACATTGATATGTGTTTTTCTGCATGTCTCTGTGTTTGACCTTGGACCCACTTTTTCTAGATGTGTCTTGATAGCTTTCCTGAGATTCTCAAAGGAATCTAACACCAAAAAAATGGGTTGCAGAGCGGAGGCAAGATGGCAGAAGAGTAGGGGGACATGCTTGCCCTCTCCCACAAACACATAGACCAAAAAAACACATCTACAGGATAAACGACTCACACAGAACAGCAACCGATCACTGGCAGAAGAACCTAAATTCCAATAATGGCAAGAATCTCGTGAATTTGCTAGGTAAAATAAGAGAAAAGAGGAGAGTGAAAGAAGGTGAATCCGAGCTGGATGGGAGCTCCCAAAAGGGAACTGTGGAGGAGAAAGGGACCCCACACCCTGGAAAGTCACCACCTACTTGAGGGAAAGATGAACTGAACCAGAGGAATCTCCAAATGCAGAGAAGAGTGTAGCAGTAAGTTGGAGTTCTGAAAAGCAGAGTGAGAACTGAACAGATCATCTAAACTACTGGCACAGTCACCAAAAACTGAAACTCTTGGGGGGGGGGGCTGAGCACCAAGACCTCCACTCTGGAGGTTAGTCCCTGGGAAAGGGCTGGGAAGGTGGAGAGGAGACGACTTGGGAGGTCTAGAAACCAGTCTGTCAAGTTTGATGGGGAAGAGACTGCCTGTGAGACTAGAAAGCAGAGTGTCACGGGGGGAGGGAGCAATACACTAAGGGAGGGGAAGTGGAAAGCCATATCACAGTGAACCTTGGAGAAGAGCCTGATCTGCACCCGTGTTGGGGAGGGGAGAGAAGAAGGGGTGGGTCCCCATAAAATACTCCCCACGCCACAGAGAGCTTACTGGCCCACCAGCTATCAGAAAGCTGTGCTTCCCAGTGCATCCCCTCCACCACCCCATAGGCACACGCCAGACCTGGGGCTGCCTGCCATCTGGGAGGGCTGGCCTCAACAATTGCTGGACGCCTACCATGACAGGGGGTGTCCCTGGCCCTGCCCTCCTTGCCCTTTGGAGGGGCTACACCCCCATGGAGCAGCACCAAACACCACCAGCCCCTGGGAAAATGCCTGCAGCCGAGAAAAGCTAGAAAAAGCTTGGCTGGGCTGTGAAAAGATCTTCCTACATTCTCAGACAGTCCTTCTGAGGTGGGCTGCCCTGGGGAAGGGCCTCTTCGGTTCTCAGTGACCCAGATAGCTCTCCCAGGACATGGGGGGTGCTGCACTCCTGCAGAACAGCTGCCCAGCAGCACCAGCCACCTGAAAGATCCCCACAGCCCAAAAACACCAGAGCAAGCTCTCCCCAGCCAAGTGAAATCTTGACCTCCCATTCCTGTCTGCCCTCAGGAAATCCTCCTTTGCTGTCAGCCCCACCCACCCTCCGGAAAAGCCATACTGCCTCAAAGACAGAAATAAACCCTGACACCTATGGTCAATTAATCTTTGACAAGGGAGGCAAGGACAAAAAATGGGAAAAAGAAATTCTATTCAGCAAGCATTGCTGGGAAACCTGGACAGCTGCATGCAAAGCAATGAAACTAGAACACACCCTCACACCATGCACCAAAATAAACTCCAAATGGCTGAAAGACTTAAATATATGACAGGACACCATCCAACTCCTAGAAGAAAACATAGACAAAATGCTCCCTGACATCAACATCATGGATATTTTCTCAGGTCATTCTCCCAAAGCAATAGAAATTAGAGCACAAATAAACCCATGGGACCTCATCAAACTGAAAAGCTTTTGCATAGCAAAGGAAACCCAAAAGAAAACAGAAAGACAACTTACAGAATGGGAGAAAATATTTTCAAATGACGCAACTGACAAGGGCTTAATCTCTAGAATACATAAACAACTTATACAACCCAGCAGCAAAAAAGCCAATCAATCAATGGAAAAAATGGGCAAAAGACCTGAATAGACTGTTCTCCAAGGAAGATATACAGATAGCCAGCAAACACATGAAAAAATGCTCAACATCACTGATCATAAGAGAAATGCAAATCAAAACTACCATGAGATACCACCTCACACCAGTCTGAATGGCCATCATTCATAAGTCCACAAATAACAAGTGCTGGAGGGGGTGTGGCGAAAAGGGAACCCTCCTGCACTGTTGCTGGGAAGGTAAACTGGTACAGTCACTATGGAGAACAGTTTGCAGATACCTTAGATATCTATACATAGAACTTCCATATGACCCTGCAATCCCACTCTTGGGCATGTATCTGGACAGAACTCTACTTAAAAGAGACACATACACCCGCATGTTCATTGCAGCACTGTTCACAATAGCCAGGACATGGAAACAACCCAAATGTCCATTGACAGATGATTGGATTCGGAAGAGGTGGTATATATACACAATGGAATACTACTCAGCCATAAAAAAGAATGGCATAATGCCATTTGCAGCAACATGGATGGAAGTAGAGACTCTCATACTGAGGGAAATGAGCCAGAAAGACAAAGACAAATACCATATGATATCAGTTATAACTGGAATCTAATATCCAGCACAAATGAACATCTCCTCAGAAAAGAAAATCATGGACTTGGAGAAGTGGCTGCCCAATGGGAAATGGAGGGAGTGGGAGGGATTGGGAGCTTGGGTTTATCAGATACAACTTAGAATAGATTTACAAGGAGATCCTGCTGAGTAGCATTGAGAGCTATGTCTAGATACTCATATTGCAATAGAACAAAGGGTGGGGAAAAATATATACATGTAAGAATGACTTGATCCCCATGCTGTACAGTGGGAATAAAAATGGGTTGCTGTGCTTGGGACACAAACTATACAGTTAAAGTAGAACATCCTTTAATAACTACTCAACTTACCTCAACTTTTCAACAAGATTAGCCAACTTTAACATGGCTAAGTGTGTCAAAAGAATGATAAAGTGAGAATATGTTGAGGCATCCGGTTAACCGAGAAGAACTGAAAGAAAACCAGATAGAAAAGGTAGAGAGGTGGCATTCCCACTGTGGTTCAGTGGATTAAGAACACAACTAGTGTCTGTAAGGATGCAGGTTCAATCCCTGGCCCCACTCAGGGGGTTAAGACATCTTGTGTTGCCATGAGCTGCAGTGTAGGTGGCAAACGTGGCTCAGATCTGGCATGGCTATGGCTGTGGGTGTAGTGCAGGCTAGTAACTGCAGCTCTGATTTTACCCCTAGCCTGGGAACTTCCATATGCTATGGGTGCTGTCATAAAATGAAAAGAAAAAATATAATGAGAGAAAGAAAGAAAAAAAGAAAGAAGAAAGAAAGAAAGAAAGAAAGAAAGAAAGAAAGGAAGGAAGGAAGGAAGGAAGGAAGGAAGGAAGGACGGAAGGACGGAAGGAAGGAAGGAAGGAGGAAGGAGTAAGGGAGGAAAGAAAGGAAAGAAGAAGAGGAAGAAAGAAGAAGAAAGAAAGAACGAAGAAGAAAGAAAGAAAGAAAGAAAGAAAGAAAGAAAGAAAGAAAGAAACAGAAAAGAAAAGAAGAGATGGAGCAAAGATAAGGGAGGAATCCATAGTGGTAAGTGAATCCTTCAATCCTTCAAATCTGTCTTATAGGAGAAGCCATTGTGAGAAGCATTGCTTTTCTTAGGACTCTCTTAAACTATCCATCCCTCTCTGATCAGTTATCCTATACCACTCTCTTGGGGAGAATCCCTACACTGATTTTACGTCTATGAAAAAAAATCTTCTTTCTCTTATGTGAAGGATAATGGATGACCCCAAGATTGTTTATCCTTCAAAAGCCCAAATTAAGGAATGATAACCCCTTCTTATATATATGACATATTACCGTTCACCTTCATGATACAGTTTTTAGCCTCCATCTTGTCACATTTCCTCTGAACTTTCCATCAAGAGTAGTTATTTAGCTTTTCAAACTAAATCTCAGATGTGTGCCATCTGCAAATTATATTCTTAAAATATCATTTTAGAAATAAGCAGCAGAGGTAATCATTTTAGACTGTGATATACAGCCTTCTATTTAAATCTGTCTCTTGGATGTGGAAAGCTAACATTCTCCAGAAATTGTCACAGTCATTACCTCTATTTGTTGTTCTTATTGTTGTTATTGCTGCTGTTTCTTACTTAAAGGAAGGAGGAACAACATAGTCATAAGACACATGGAAATATATTTGAAAATGTTAGATTATTCTGTAATGATGCTTTTCTCAGTATCGTGATGAAAGTAGTCTGTCATTTACCTGATAGAACACTCGAAATTTGTGTCAAGTCTTTCCATCCCTTTTTGAAAGAAGCTTTCCCATAGAATACTAAAAAAAAAAAAATATCTTTCTTAACTCTGAAGGGAATATTTTAAGATATAATGATGCAAGATATTAGCATCCTAGACAGTAGTATTCCCTAAATTTTCTTTTCCTTTGCTAATCAGAAACATCCCCCATGTGTTCATAAATTGAGCTTTGCATTGTTCCATTTAGCCTGTAGAAATGTAAGTTACCCCTCCTTGTATTCAGGGACCAAATACAGAAGAGAGTTTGGAAGTATTAGGTGCCTCAGGCTGACCAAAGATACCAGTGAAAAAGAGGAAAAGGCACATGTATGGCAGAGAGGGTGACAGAGAAAGGAAGAGGAAAAAAAAAACATTGTCCTTTGTGAAAGCACCCTGTTCCCACCCAATGCCTTTGTTTCCCCTTTTTGCTAGGCAGGCTTCTCCAGGTTTTGTAAACTATTTGTAATCAGAAGCTAGGAAAACCCCCATGGTGCCTGAAGCCAGAGGTTCTGTTCTGTGTGCTTGTCTCCATCCCTCACCAAGGAAGGAGCCCCAGATGTGTAGAAAGTGGTCTGAGGATTAAAATGTACATGAGCCCTGCTAGATAGCTCACATTTTATTCTAATTCATTTCCATTTGTTTTGCTAACTGATGCTAGTATCAGGACACTTACTAAGGAATACATATTTTATTGAAGGAGTTTTACTTCACTATTGAGAAAAGTCACATTTTTTTCCCAATAGAGTTTCTGAAGATATAGACCCAGAAAACTTGCCTAATCATAATGTCTGATTGCAATTGGATCCAAGAAAGAAAGAAAAGTGAACAAACAGAAGAAACCCATTTTTTTGGTTTGTTTGTTTGTTTTGGATGCACCCATGGCATGTGGAAGTTACTGGTCTGGGGATCAAACCCATGCTACACTTGTAACCAGAGCCACAGCAGTGACAACACTGGATCCTTAACCAGCTGAGCTACAAAAGAATTCCCAAGAAACCCATTCTTTTATTTTTCTGTCTTTTTGCCTTTTCTTGAGCCACTCCCGTGGCATATGGAGGTTCCCAGGCTAGGGGTCAAATCGGAGCTGTAGCCACTGGCCTACACCAGAGCCACAGCAATGTGGGATCTGAGCCAAATATTCAACCCACACCACAGCTCATGACAACGCCAGATCCTTAACCCACTGAGCAAGGGCAGGGATTGAACCCACAACCTCATGGTTCCTAGTTGGATTTGTTAAACCACTGCACCAAGATAGGAATTCCCCAAGAAATCCATTCTAATCATAAGTTTTCAATGGAAGAATTCACCAATTCCAAACATTTTCAGAATCTTTTATTTTATTATTTTATATTCTTTATACATTTATGTAAATAATAAAATGAGTCCTTGCTATCGTCTCAAGAACTAAAATATTACCAATAATTAAATATTTTAATTTCTTCTCTATCTGTCCCCTGCCTCAAAAGTAACCAATATCTTGATTTTATCCTAAAAATAAAATATATTTTATCTATACATATTTTTTCCTGGCTTTGAATTTTAGAGAACTCAGCATCTTATATGCAGTCTACTAGAAATTGCTTTTATTTTTGCACCTGACACTATGTTACTAAGTTTTATGTTGAGTTTGAATAAAGTCGTAGATTCATTTTCTTCTTCTTCTTCTTTTTTTTTTTTTGTCTTTTTGCCTTTTCTTGAGCTGCTCCCATGGCATATGGGGGTTCCCAGGCTAGGGGTTGAATTGGAGCTGTAGCCATCGGCCTATGCCAGAGCCACAGCAACATGGGAACCGAGCCACATCTGTGACCTATACCACATATTATGGCAATGCCAGATCCTTAACCCACTGAGCAAGGCCAGGGATCGAACCTGCAACCTCATTGTTCCTAGTTGGACTCGTTAACCACTGTGCCACAACGGGAACTCCTTAAAATATCAATTCTTAGCTACTTTATCCTTGTCATATTTGAAATATAAGTTGCTTTTTTTCTTTGCTTTGTTTTTATTTTCATTTTTATATAATGATTTTTATTTTTTCCATTATACCTGGTTTACAGTGTCCTGTCAATTTTCTACAGTGCAGCATGTGACCCAGTCACACATAGAGGTATACATTCTTTTTTATCATGCTCCATCATAATCGTGGACTTGGAGAATAGATTTTCTTTGCTCTTTTTAGGGTCACAACTGCATCATACAGAAGTTCCCAGACTAGAGGTTGAATCGGAGTTACAACTGCTAGCCTACACAACAGATATATATATATATATATATATATATATATATATATATATATATATATATATGCCAGATTTGAGCTGCGTCTGCTATCTGCACCACAGCTCATGGCAATTCTGGATCCTTAACCCCACTGAGCGAGGCCAAGGAGCGATCCCACATCCTCATGGAGGCTAGTTAGATTTGTTTCCACTGCACCACAATGAGAACTCCTATACTATAAGTTTTTGAAGATTAAAGTAGACCAGTGTCCTGTGAATGGAAGAGAATGTCTTCAAAGCAGAAAGTCTCCCCCTTATTTCTTAAATATATGCTCTATGAAGTTAGATTTGATGATTATTACCCTTATTTTTTAAAATATTATTGATATATGGTCTATCAAGTTAGATTTGAGGTTTATGATTATGCTTTTATTAATGATACATTATACAAATTCCTTATATTGAGTGAAGAAGGTCAAAAGATGGCCAAACTAAAGATAGATTTCCCTTTGTCCTATTTCATTATTTAAAAGTGGTGGAGGGAGATGAATTGGTAAAGTATAGAGATTTTTAAGGCAGTTAAAGCACTCTATATGATACTAGAATGATGGAAGGGGTCATTGTACATTCATCGAAAGACATGAAATGTACATCAAAAGAGAATCCTAAGGTAAACTATGGACTTCAAGTATTATTTTGTAACAATATAAGCTTATCAATTGGAACAACTGTATCACCCTGGTAGGGGAGGTTGTTCCTGGGGGAGGCTACGTGTGTGTAGGGGTAGAGAGTATAAGGGAAAGCTCTCTACCTTTCTCTCAATCTTACTGTCAATCTAAAACTGCTCTAAAAATTAAGTCTGAAAAACCTATGGTTTCCAAATGAGATAGGGTGGGGGAGGGGATGCACTGAGGGTTTGGGATGGAAATGTAATAAAATTGTGATTGTTGTTATACAAACTATAAATGTAATAAAAATCATTGAGTAACAATTTTAAAAAGTAAAGTAAGGAGTTCTCACCGTGGCTCAGTGGTTAATGAATATGACTAGGAACCATGAGGTTGCAGGTTCAATCCCTGCCCTTGCTCAGTGGGTTAAGGATCTGGCATTGCCATGAGCTGTGGTGTAGGTCACAGATGTGCCTCGGATCCCGTGTTGCTGTGGCTCTGGCATAGGCCGGTGGCTACAGCTCCAATTCGACCCCTAGCCTGGGAACCTCCATATGCCATGGGAGCAGCCCAAGAAATGGCAAAAAGAAAAAAGAAAAAGAAAAGGAACAAAGTTTCTTGGAAACAAAATTGTCTTTAATACAAATTAATCCAATTTATTTACCTAATTGTTGATGTATAACTTCTATGGGCAAAAGGCAAATGTTCCTCTGGAGGGTAACTTTTGAGGGTCATTAGCTACATTGAGGCAATGGCCAGGATACATTCTTTAGATCAGCCTTACTTACAGATGCCTTGGAACTCCAGTCCCTGCCTTTGGCTCAGGAAGCAGGCAAGTGCATTCTCTGAGGGATATGGTGATTTGTGGTCACTATCTCCTTCCAACATGGTCTCTTGGTCTCCAAGGCTGATGCAATGTTTCAATTATTAAGAATGCTTGCTGCCAAAACCACTTCCACACTTACAGGCACTTTAATTTATCAACTCCCCAGTGATAACTTCTTTTAGCAACCAATGGTTTCTAGGCTAGAAAGTTTGGAGCTGAATCCTACAATGGAGCTACTGACAATGGCTCCTACTAGTAGGTCTCAATTCCCCAATAAAATCAAAGATTCTCTGAAGACACTACATCAGCCACCTTGAAAGATGTCTCTGTCTCCAGTGCCCCATCCAGTCAAGAACTGCGACAAAGGCCCTTTTCCTTTCCCTCCTATCCATGATTCGATGCCAACTCCCTCTTTTAGACAGAATGTCTTCCTAAGATCACTCTTCTCCCCCTTCCTGTCACTCAGAGCATGGGCACAGTGCCATTTTCACATTCAAGACTTGGTATCCCTTTGAGGGTTCCATTGTTTATATTCATGACACCTAAGGGTATCTTTTTAATGTGTAACCAGTTGTTTCTCAAATGTATCTTACAGAAAACTTTTGAATAGGTAATCTCTGAAGTTCAGCTTCAGCCTTGGTGTTCAGCCAAAATCATTTATCGGGTTAGACTTCGGCACTGGAAAGGCTGAAGAGCTAAGTGTCTACACAAGTATTGTTCCTGACAACTCTGCCCTTCAGGGAAATGACTGCATAGGATGGTGCCATGTCCAATCCCCATCACGGTACTATTACAAGTTTGTCACAGAATTCAGATTTATTGTTTTAAATGAACATTTTCTCTCAAATACTGGTGAACATTTTAGATGTGACTTGGAGGGAATATTTCTTTATTTGTTTCATGGTTTTGTTTTTCACTTTTTATTGGATATGAAACATTAAACAATTTGACATTCTTACAATATCAATGTTTATAAAATTAACCTCTTTTCCAAAATGTGAACACAGATATGGCAGCCACAGCTGAAACTCAGAGTAAATCATACCAGGAACAAGTACAATAAGATCATGAAGCAGAAATGTAATTGCATATTTTTTTCTTCCTCTCTTTTTTTCTAACCTAACATCTCATTTATAAAAAATGGGATCCTATTTTTTTTTCTTGCTGCAATCTAATTAATAAAATTATCTGATAGGGCTTTCACAGATTGGTAATATTTACTTGGGTGTGTGTGCATGCAATCCCCGAAACAATATGAAATTTATATTTATAAATTTTTACTTTTGATTTGGTTTGGGGATTTTTTTAAAGTGATGAACATTGGAAAGGGTCTCAGAGAATTCCTTCAATGAGATGTTGAAAAAAGTTACTAGAATTGGGCAAGAAGAGGGAAGAGGAGAAATCAAAGTTAAGATGCAGTTTGGCCACGTTAAAAATGCCCAATCTTTAAAGGGAAGGAAAATAAGCTCGTTCTGGAACCCATTGAGGAAGGTGGATGCTCTAGGTACCATTTCTGGTACCCACAAATACTTCCAAAATCACCTCTCAGCATTGCTTTCAGCAGGTCATGCTACAACAGAAATTGATGTGGGATCCCCGGCTCCTGGAATAGAACCAAAAAAGTAACAACTGGCATGATTTCTATTCTTGCTGTGTGGGGTCAGAGACTGGTGCAGGCACACTTGTGTATGTATGTAGGGAGGTCACTATAACATCAGCAATGTAAGTAACTCATCGGTGGTGTGTGGTAGAGCTAACTTATCGTGAGCGACCATCTGGAATGAGCTTCTTGGGCAAAAATTTGTGGGGGTCTAGGCAGCCAGGAACATAAATCAGAGGTCCCATCCCCATTAAATCATAGGAATCCACAATGAAATATGCTCTCAGGTTAGAGTGGACTTTGGTTAGATTTGGTGTCCATTAGTATTCTCTCTTTTGGTGCTGGCTCTAGTAAGCTCTAACCTTAGAGCTTATGGGTTCTTGGAATAGAAGCAAATGCTATTTAATACATACTTTGGCACCTCTGTTCCCATTCAGGTTGTCAAAGGCTGGCTGGATGTAACTCAATCAATCACCTCAGCCAATTAATTTTTTTACACATATTCTTTGTATTATTTATTGTCTTAGTTTTTTAAAATATGATTTACCACGTATGCCATAGTACATGTTTGGAATTTTCCTGCTGATGATACTTTGAAATGGGGCAGGAGACATTCTGGGGTTTTTTGTTTGTTTCTTTGTTTAATAACTTTCATATGAATATTCTCTAACCACCAATATTCTTCCTTGTTTAAAATTATTTAAATTTCTTAAAACATTTATTGGTACAAAAAGGCCTTAACATCCTTCCCAATATTAGTATGTAGCCAAAATACTCTCTTTTTGGGGTGGTGCTGTGCCCATGGCATATGAATGTTTCCAGGCCAGGGATAGAACACAGGCCACAGCTTTGACCCAAGCTACAGCGACAACACCAGATTCTTAACCCTTTGCACCACAAGAGAACTCCAAACAAACTCTCTTGAGAGCCACATTAACTATCAATTGATTTTCCTATTTATTTAATAACCTAAGATATCTGAATTGTCTTTGAACTATTTAATACTCAGAGCGTTCATGCTTATCACTTATCTTGGAGAATTCTTACTCTTGCAAAGATTAATACATACAAATACCTCAACTTGCTTATAGAATATCAACACATAGAAGATGCACAGAGACTCACATTCCCAGAACTTCCCCCACTGCAATCTTTCTCTGACTCCTGAATCCAATTAACTTATTGGAATCCAAGCCCAGAGCAACAGCTGCCACAAGCCCCTTCTCCAACCACCAACATGGTCATAATCCTAGCGTTTTGGTGAATTGGAGACATGAAGAGTTTCTGTGCACAGTTAAATCCTCAAACCCTAGAAACATAAAAAGTTGAGCTCTTCTGAGAACATGAGACTAGACTGCCTGGATTATTCCTGTCTTTCCCCCGATACTCACACATGACTAGAAGAGGTTCCCAAAATATAAAGTACAGGCCCTTCTCCTCCCTTTAATTTTAAGGAAACTACACTTTCACATCCATATTTCTTTCTCGCTTGTTCTCAGTCTTGAATTTTCCACGTTCTGAGTCTTGATATGCAATTCTCTCTCTCCCAACTGCCCTTGCATCCTTATTAGAGAAGCCTTCTCTATTGCAAAGTTGTCAATTTTTCCATAGTTTCCTCTGTTTCAATGACAATACTTCTAATTTAAATTTTGTATACTTTTATTACTGTGATAAAAATAATACATTTCCAGATAGCTACACATTTCCCTTTTTTTTTTTTTTTTTTTTTTTTTAGCTTTTAGGGCCTCATTTGTGAGCATGTGGAGATTCTCAGGCCAGGGGTCAAATCAGAGTTACAGCTGCTGGCCTATGCCATAGCCACAGCAATGCAGGATCTGAGCTGCCTCTGCAACTACACCACAGCTCACAACAATGCCAGATCCTTAACCCACTGAGCGAGCCCAGGGATTGAACCTGCAACCTCATGGTTCCTAGTCAGATTCATTTCCCCTGCACCACAACGGGAATTCCTGTCCTAGTAACTTTTTTGAATGATTTATATGTTTCAAATAATTTGAGATATTGCTTTAACCTTATTCCAAAATGTCATATTCGCTGTGTTCTATGTCAGGGGTTTATGTTCAGTTTAAATGAGATATTTATCTGTTGTTAATATCATATTTTTATAATTATTATATCTGTCTGCTATATTTTGATATCTGAGAGGCATTTCCCTTTTTTTTTTTCTCCAAAGTTCCAGCCCATGTTTTGCACATTTATTTTTCAATATGAGCAAACCTGTCTGGTTAAAAAGTGTATTATTAAGGATTTTACTGGGGAACTCTTTAATGTGTAGGTAATCTTGTGGATAGTTGAGGTTTTTAAGATGTAGAAAATCTTTACGAAATTTTAGGACTAGTGATTTTTTTTTTTGGTCTTTTCTAGAGCCACACCCACAGCATACGGAGGTTCCCAGGCTAGGAGTCTAATCGGAGCTGTGGCCACCGGCCTATGCCAGGGCCACAGCAATGCAGGATCTGAGCCACGTCTGTGACCCACACCACAACTCATGGCAATTCTAGGTCCTTAACCCACTGAGTGAGGCCAGGGATAGAACCCAAAACCTCATGGTTCCTACTCAGATTCGTTAACCACTGAGCCACGACGGGAACTCCCAAGGACTAGTGCTATTAAAGGAAGTATTGCTAGGAACTTACACAGACATTCAATAACTTGGCTGGAGCAACATCCTTAAAGGATTCAAACAAAAATTGTCTAGTTAGAATTCAATACTTCTCAAAATACCCTTCAAAATTCTGAAGGTGAAGTAAAGACTTTGAGGTATTCAAAAGTCATGGAGTCTATCAATTCCAGATTTCTTACAAGGGTTAAGGAGGTCCCTTAGTCAGAAGACAAAGGATAGCCCAGGGAAATCTGGATCCCCTGAAAGGAATGAGGGCCCCCAGAAGTGGTAAATATATGTATACATAGAAATAATGTGGGAGTTCCCATTGCAGCTCAGTGGGTTAAGGACCCAATGTTGTCTCTGTGAGGATGCAGGATCGATCCCTGGCCTTGCTCAGTGGGTTAAGAATCTGGTGTTGCCACAGCTGCAGAGTAGGCTGCATATGTGGCTTCAATCCAGCGTTGCTGTAGCTGTGGTGTAGGCCAGCATCTACAGTCTGATTTGACCCTTGGCCTGGGAACTTCATATGCTGTAGGTAGAGCCATAAAAAGGAAAAAAAAAATGCACACAATGACCTCTATGTCAGAAAACGTCATTATTAATTAATTTTTAAAAGTGAAACATAATTTTGTCTCAATATATTACCACCTCAATGCTTCCTTATCCATGTACCGGATATTAAAAATCCAAATTTAAATGTCCACTTGATATAGCCACAACCTTCCTCCTAAAGAAGTTAAATGTGCTGATCCCTATAAAACTACCCCAAATGGGATAAAAGCTGAGGGTATTGTAATTTTTAAAGCCTCCTGGACTATGAGAAAAGTTTCAGGGATTTCCTGTTGTGGATCAGTGAGTTAAAAATATGACTAGTATCCATGAGGATGCGGGTTCACTCCCCTGCTTCACTCAGTAGGTTAAGCATCCTGTGTTGCCATGAGCTGTGGGGTAGGTCACAGATGTGGCCTGGATCTGGTGTTGCTGTAACTGTGGTGTAGGCCAACAGCTGCAGCTCCGATTTGACACCTAGCCTGAGAACGTCCATATGCTTCAGGCAGCCCTAAAAATAAATAAATAAGTAATATATATATATATATATATATATATATATATATATATATATATAAAGCAATGTTCCAAAAATGTCCTCATCTTTAAGGGACAGCTGTAAACGGTCACAATTCTTCTTTGTCGGTTTATCTATCACTTGGGTAACTGTCTTGCCCTCTGAGATTGGAAATGTCACCCAAAAAACAGAAGCTAAATGGACCAACCCTACGGTCCTGCTCAAGATGGAAAAGGAAACCATGGGAGAAAAGTGACTAAAAAATCTATCACAAGAAAACTAATTTGAACCTCATCTACAATTATAGGTATTACAAAGTGGAAGAATCTTGCTATTATAGGAAGACTCAGCAAGAAATATTTGGGATAAAATCAGGAATACAGGGTGCTCTAGAGACTGCTCCTGGGGCAGTAGTAGCAGTTTTCTGCCAGACTTAAGATGTTTCAAAACCCATTTGGAATAGATGCCAAATATACCATTCACAAAAATCTTTTTTTTTCCCTTTTGTCTTTTTTAGGGCTGCACCTGCGGCATATGGAGGTTCCCAGGCTGGGGATTTAATTGCAGCTGTAGCTGCTGGCCAATGCCACAGCCTCAGCAATGCAGGATCCCAGCCATGTCGGTGACCCGTACCAGAGCTCATGGTACCACAGGATCCTTAACCCACTGAAGGAGGCCAGGGAGCGAACTCGTGTCCTCATGGACACTAGTCAGGTTCATTCACCACTGAGCCACAATGGAAACTCCCAGAATTTTTTTTAATAAATGTTATTAGCATATAATTGATTAATCCAGAATTCTTAACTTAAGGACAACACTGTTACTCAAACCATTCAGAGAAAAAAAGAGACAAAGACTCAACCTGGCGCAAAAAGGAAAAGCTAGTTACTAAAGGTAGTAGGCAACATATTTTTTTTAAGTTGGGAATTTGTCAAATCTGTGGACAAATAAGCTCAGCCAACTCTATGATAAATGTTAAGATAAAGATCAATTCCCAGGATGATTTCCTAAACAGGTAGGGGAACAACCCACCCAACCCTATCCCTGCACAGATGAGGGCAACCTGATTAGTGATCATTTCTTTTTTTTATTTTATTTTATTTTATTTTCCCACTGTACAGCAAAGGGATAAAGTTATCCTTACATATATACATTACAATTACATTTTTCCCCACCCTTTGTTCTGTTGCAACATGAGTATCTAGACAAAGTTCTCAATGCTACTCAGCAGGATCTCCTTGTAAATCTATTCTAAATTGTGTCTCATAAGCCCAAGCTCCCAATCCCTCCCACTCCCTCCCCCTCCCATCAGGCAGCCACAAGTCTCTTCTCCAAGTCCATGATTTTCTTTTCTGAGGAGATGTTCATTTGTGCTGGATATTAGATTCCAGTTATAAGTGATATCATATGGTATTTGTCTTTGTCTTTCCGGCTCATTTCCCTCAGTATGAGAGTTTCTAGTTCCATCCATGTTGCTGCAAATGGCATTATGTCATTCTTTTTGATGGCTGAGTAGTATTCCATTGTTTATATGTACCACCTCTTCCGAATCCAATCATCTGTTGATGGACATTTGGGTTGTTTCCATGTCCTGGCTATTGTTAACAGTGCTGCAATGAACATGCGGGTGTATGTGTCTCTTTTAAGTAGAGTTCTGTCCAGATATATGCCCAAGAGTGGGATTGTGGGGTCATATGGAAGTTCCATGTGTAGATATCCAAGGTATCTGCAAACTGTTCTCCATAGTGGCTGTACCAGTTTACCTTCCCAGCAACAGTGCAGGAGGGTTCCCTTTTCGCCACACCCCCTCCAGCACTTGTTATTTGTGGACTTATGAATGATGGCCATTCAGACTGGTGTGAGGTGGTATCTCATGGTAGTTTTGATTTGCATTTCTCTTACTATCATCAACATATATGCCCCAAATATAGGAGCACCCAGATACATACAACAAATATTAACAGACATAAAGGGAATTATTGATGGGAATACAATCATAGTAGGAGATCTTAAAACCCCCCTCCCACCAATGGATAGATCCTCTAGACAGAAAACCAGTAAAGCAACAGAGATCCTAAAGGAAACAATAGAAAAGTTAGACTTAATTGATATCTTCAGGACACTACATCCAAAAATATCAGAATACACATTCTTCTCAAACGCTCATGATCATTTCTATAGTTTCTACAACCCTTTGGTTAACATGACACTTAGGCTACCTTCCCACTAGGTGGCACTCAAGTCAAATAGTAGGTTAAGTCCAACTCAAATTTCACCCAGAAATTTTGTAGATGCGCTTGTCTTCAGAGAATGTTAACGGTCTGTGTATATTTTTAACTAAGTTGTACTTCATCCTGGGAATGTACTTTGGGATCACACTAACCAATATTACCTTAAATTCATGACCTGGATCTCAGGTGAGTCTTTGATGCTGCTTGACCATCCCATTGAAATTCCAGGATCCACTTATTCTCTCACTGCTCTAAAGTGAGTAATGGACTATTAGGACTGTTAGTGATAAAGGACTAGAGGAGGACTTCCACCTTTCCCTCTGTCTTTAAAATCCCAGTACTTCCTCTTCCTTTCTCAGTCTCAAGCCATGACTTTACTTTCTACTTAAACCATGAAACAATTAGAAATCATTTGTACAAATTCACATCACCCTGTCTGTTCACCCCCAGGATCTATAACCACATAATCATCTTCCCCTGCCCCTCTCTACCTGTTATAGAATCCTGATTCCTGTAATCTATCTGTTCTACTGTCCAAAGTCACTATCTCTTCTGTGTACCAGATCCCATTTCCTCCTGTCTACCTAAGGGCTGATAATTCACTCCTCTCTCCCCTTAGCAAACTCTGCAGGACCTTTCCCATCACCACTGAACATCCTGTTGTTTTCTTCATCTTAAAATAGCCTCCTTTTTATCCCCACTCCCTTCCCTGCTACTTTTCCATTAATTACATCCCTACCATGTAAAATATGGTGGAAAAGTTTTCATATTACCTATATCTAATCCCCTTCCTCTCAGTTCTTCTTTAACCAATTCCAGACAGTTTTCCCCAGCATTCCACCGTAACAAAAATTCTTGGCGACATTGCATATGACCTGCACATTGTTAAATCCATAGCTCCTTCTTCTATACACTTATTTCACTTGGTTTTCCATTGACCTTGGTTTCCTGATTGTCCTCCTGCTTTACACGCCACTCCATTTTCTTTTGTTGACTCTGTCTTTTTTCTCTGACTACTTAAGATTTCTGTACCCCAGGCTCAGTCTTAGGTGTCATTCTTTGATCTGTCACTACATCCTGCTTCCATAATGCATCCCATCCTATAGCTCTGAATTATCACTGCTGAATATCTGCAAATTATATCAGCATCCAAGACCATGCTCCCTAACTCCAGACTCAACCTAACTGCCCATTGAAATCTCAACTGTGTTGTGTAGAAACACCTCAAATTTTAAATGTCAAAAAATGAACTGATTGCACTGCCATTCACCCTCGCCCCATCCCCACCACCATGTTCTTCTTCCAGAGAAGTCTTTCCTCAGTTAAAGGCAAGTCCATCCTATCACTAGCTCAGGCCAAAAGACTTTAGGTAACTCTTCCCTTTTGCCTTCATACCCGCATCTAATCTGACACAAAATTCTGCTGGTTCTACCTTCAAAATATGTACAGAATTCAACATTTCTTACTATCATTACCAAGTTGACCAGAGGAAGTCCTATTTGGTTCTCACCAAGATCATTCCCTAACTTGCCCCCCCTGATTCTATCATTACTGCCCTTACCCCCACCCCCAGGTCACCCCGTAATTGAGCAGTCAGAGTAATCTTGTCACAGATAAGCCAAGTCTGTTCTTCTCTGATCAGAGCTTTCTAATGGTGCTCAGTTTCACTCTTACCAAAATGTTACACTTAAAATGCATAAGCAATGAGGTCCTACTGTACAGTCCAGGGAAATATATCCAATCTCTTGGGATAGAACATGATGGAAAGTAGTATGAGAAAAAAAAATGTGCATATATACCTATAGCTGGGTCACTTTGCTGTACAGCAGAAATTGGCACAGCGTTTTAAATGAACTATACTCTAATTAAAAAACAACAACAACAAAAAGGAATCCTTACCTCAACCTACCAGTCACTATATTCATAATGGGACATCATCTCCTGCTGCTCTCTGGCTTCCCACCTCACTTACCACCAGGTTACTGGTCCTTGAATCCACCAGACCCTGATCTTCAAGTGAATATCCTCATGGCTGACTCAGCATCTTCCAATATTTATTCAAACGTGATGTCCTCCATGAAGACTGATCATTTAAATTTTAAGACTGACTGCTTAACATTTCTAACTGAAGTTCCTATTGTGGCTCAGTGGAAATGAATCTGGCTAGTATCCATGAGGACGCAGATTTGATCCCTGCATTGCCGTGAGCTGTTCTGTAGTTTATGATGTGGGCTCGGATCCTGCATTGCTGTGACTCTGGGGTAGGCCAGTGGCTGCAGCTCCAATTTGACCCCTAGCCTGTGAACCTCCATATGCCCCAGGTGTGGCCATAAAAAGATCAATAGATAAATTAATTAAAATAAAATAAAATTTCAAGCTGACCTTGCCATGATAATCCTTATTCCATAGTCTACGTTTTACTTTCCCAAAGTTAGTCTAAACCTAAGGAAACACACTATTTATAGGTTAGATAATTAATCCAGGTCTTTCTCCTTAGATTCTCCTGTAATCTAAGCTCATGGGGGAAGGAATCATTCTTTTTCTGTTTGCTGTTTCATCTCAAGTGCCTGAAATATTCGGGCCCATAGGAGTTAATCAATACATACTTGTGGAACTAATGAAAATATTTCTAAGATGTGCAGAACTAAAGGATGAAAAACACTTGCTAGATTCAGATGTTTGGTTATATATCATGAATATAAATTAAACTGAAACAAATCTAGATGAGATGTGAATCCCTTACATATCTACATAACATCTTTTTGAAATCTTTTCAAAACAGCTCATTGTATATAAATTGCTGTAATTGCTATAAATATTTTAAATTATTGGTTACTCAGTAAGGTTGAAAAATTGACCCTTAGACAAAAATGAACATTTTATTAGTATATTTTTAGCAAAATGGCTTAGAATTCAGTGCTAGGCACAAAGGATGGAAATCATTCCAATTTCCAAAGAAACTTCATTCTGTCTTCTTTTTTCCCCTTACCACTTTAATAAAGCCTTTAAATGTCTCCCTGTGTGGAAAAAAAAAAGATTTTTTTTCCCAGTGAATAGCTGGAGTCCAAACTTTACACTTTCACTTAGCACTTTGCATTGACTCTCTTGACCTCCAGCCCACTATCTTCATTTGGGAAGGTTGGGAAGGCTAAAAGCCGTGTTTAGATCTTGGTCTCTAGATATAAATTAGATCCTTCCCTTTACATGCTCTCCTGAGGGACTTGGAGTATGATAGCCATGGCCATCTTCTTTTAGCTCTTGGCAACATATGAGCAAACCAAGCCTAGGGGAAGATGAGAAATTTGCTTTCTGCTCATTGTTCCACAGATGGTAGGTAGCAGTTAAACTCCTCCAACTCCTATTTTTAAACCTCACTTCACTGCTCTGTGTACTAAAATACAGCTTTTGGGAAGTGCAAGATCATTTTTGTCAATCCAACTCTAATTACACCTCCAATCATTAAAATAATTTGGCTAGTTAGTTCAAAAATTACAATAAAGTTGTTGTGGCACGTCATCCTCTATAACTTTGGGAAATAATGTTCCATCAGGGAAATGGAAAATTCCCGGCAAATCATCTGATAGTCCTATCCTACCTGAGCCTGGCCTATGACCACAGCAGGCCAAGGGCCAGCACTGCAGAAGTATTAAAAAAATATATTTAAATATCAAATAAGGAAATATTTAAATATCAAACTTATAAAGGGAGTGTAAGTGAAAGACAGATTAATGGGGGAGGTGCTAAAATAGTTATGGATGAGAAATAAACAATAAAAAATGGAAAGAGCTGGAGTTCCCATGGTGGCTTAACAGGTTAAGAACCTGACTAGAATCCATGAGGATGCAAGTTCATTTCCTGGCCTTGTCAGTGGATTAAGGATCTGTCATTGCCATGAACTTCAGCAGAGGTCACAGATTTGGCAAGGATCCCATGTTGCTGTGGCTGTGGTGTAGGCTATCAGCTGCAGCTATGATTCAACCCCTAGCCCAGGAACTTCCATATGTCATGGGTACCACTCTAAAAATCAAAATAATAATAATAATAATAATAATAATAATAATAATAATAATAATAACAATAATACAATATTTTAAATGGCAACAGCAATCCAGGAAGTATCAGAACCCTAGGAGATAACGTATGTCATTTTGGCTACCTCAGAGTAGAGGATCTTCATAAGTTAAGAATTATTTCCAAGAACTAAGTCTTACTTTTCACTTACATTATGAAACTGATCAAGGATACCAATTGCCACCAAAAACTACTTCAGTTTTAAAAATAAATTTTCCAATGGGAAGGGGAAAAAAAGCACTGCATCGCAAGAAGCATATGACTCTGTTGGGTGATACCACGTGTAGCCCATTCTGTAATTTAGGTACAGGGCACAATGCAGGAAACAATGATTAAATGGTTATACTGTGATCTAGATTTTTGCATATCAATCTGCCCCCAGGGATGGTCTTACCGGAGAACACCCTATTATTGAAGTAGGTGGATGGAAATTCACTGGATTAGGGATTAACACCTGTCAGTGGAAAATCAGACACAAGAGGTGAACTAGAATGATGCAAGTCTGTGCCTAGTGATAGCTGCTCAGACCACTTATAGCCTGAGTCCATCACCTAAAGGTGAAGGTTATAGCTGTAATGTAACTTCTCAGAAGCTGAGCAAAAATTATTTCTACTTTGACCTAAGACTAGATCAACCTCAACTAGAATTCAAAAAAGGACTTGAATGATTTGGTAAACACTGTACTTGGATGCTTTTTAGCAACTGTCCTTAACTGGAGAGAATTTAAATCCTTTGGCAGGCCAGAAAGATGATGTTTTCATTAGGATTGTAAATATTTAAAGATTCTGTTTTGGAGAGAGGACAAGATGGCAGAGGAGTAGGGGGACATGCTCGCCCTCTCCCACAAACACAACAAAAAAAGCACATCGACAGAATAAATGACTCGCACAGAACAGCAACCAATCACAGGCAGAGGAACCTAAACTCCAATAATGGCAAGAAGTTCATGACATTACTGGGCAGAACGGGAGAAAAGAGGAGAGTGAGAGAAGGTGAATCCAAGTGGGACGGGCGCTCCCAAAAGGGAACTGAGGAGGAGAAATGGATCCCGCACCCTGGAAAGTCACCTACACGGGGGAAAGATCAAACGAACCGGAGGAATCTCCAGATGCAGAGAAGAATGTAGCAGTAAGTTGGAGTAGGGAAAAGCCGATCAAGAACCTAACGGACCATCTGAACTACGGGCATAGTCATCAAAATTTGAGATGCCTGGGTGGGGGCTGGGCCCGAGACCTCAGCTCCAGAGGTTAGTCCCCGGGCTGGGGGGGCGGGGCGGAGTGGAGACTTCTTGGGAGGTCTAGAAACCATTTGATGGGGCAGAGACTGCCTGGGAGACTAGAAAACAAAGCTGTCACAGAGGAAGGGAGCAATACTCTAGGGGTGGGCAGTGGAAAGCTGCATCAGAGCGAACCTGGGAGAAGAGCCTGGTTTGCACCCGTGCTGGGGAGGGGAGAGAAGAAGGGGTGGGTCCCCATAGAATACCCCCAATGCCGCAGCAAGCTTACAGTCCTGCTAGCTAGCAGAAAGCTGAGCTTCCCAGTGCATCCCCTCCCCCCACCCCCGCCACCCCCTGCGCTCTCGCAGAACCTGGGGCTGCCTGCCATCCAGGAGGGCTGGCCTCAACAATTGCCTGAAGCCTACCACCGCAGGGGCTGTCCATGCACTGGCCTGCTTGCCCTTTGGAGGGGCTACACTTCCGCAGAGCAGCACCAAACACCACCAGCCCCCCGAGAAAAGGCCTGCAGCCCAGAAAAGCTAGAACAAGCCTAGCCAGGCCGTGAATAGATCTGCCTAATTCTCAGATGGTCTTTCTGAGTTGGGCTGCTCTGGTGAGGAGCCTCTTGGATCTCCAATGGCCCTGCTACCCGCCCAAGCCCCCAGGGAGTGCCGAGACCTAGTGGATCAGCTGCATAGGACTGCCAGCTCCAGGCAGGACCCCGTGCAGCCCAGGAAAGCTGCAACAAGCTTAGCCGAGCCGGGAATACATCTCAGACGATCTTTCTGAGTTAGGCTGCCCTGGGGAGGAGCCTCTTGGGTTTCCAGCGGCCCTGGTACCTGCCAAAGCCCCCAGGGGGTGCCGCACTCCCACGGAATAGCCTCTCAGCACCACCAGCCCCCTGGAAGAGCTCCTGCAGCCCAGAAAAGCTGCAACAAGCTTGGCCAGACTGTGAAAAGATCTGCCTACATTCTCAGGCCGTCCTTCTGAGTTGGGCTGCCCTAGGGAAGAGCCTCTTAGGTTCTCAGTGACCCAGATAGCTGCTCCAGCCCCCAGGAGTTGCTGCACTCCTGAGGAACAGCTGTCCAACACCGCCAACTCCCTGAAAGAACACCACAACCTAAAAACACCAGAGCAAGCTGTGCATGACCAAGTGAAATCTGCTACCATCGTGGTGTGGACCTCCCAGTCCTGTCTGCCCTCAGGAAGTCCTCCTTTGCTTCAAAGAGACACTGTTAGCCCCATCAACACTCCAGAAAAGCCACACTGCCTCAAAAAAGATTGACCAACAATGCCAGCCCTCAGGAAATGTTCCACGGCAGTGACAAGTCAAACACTGCCCGATCACAGAGAGTACAACTCCCTCAGGAGAAAGAAAACAACAAGCAAGATGAAGAAGCTGAGAAACCACCCCCAGTCAAACCAACAGGAGAACTCACCTAAAACAGTCAACAATGAAACTGATCTCTGCAGTCTGACAGACCTGGAGTTCAAAAGAGAAAGAGTGAAAATACTGAAGGAATTAAGAGAAGATATGAACAGTAATGCAGATACCCTCAGAAAGGCACTAGAAAACATAAGGAGAAGCCAAGAAAAACTAGAACATTCATTGGCAGAGGTGCAAACTGAACTAAGGGCAGTAAAAACCAGAATGAATAATGCAGAAGAACAAATCAGTGACATGGAAGATAGAATAATGGAAATCACTCAATCTGGTCAACAGTCAGAAAACCGAATCAAAAAACTGGAAATCAATATAAGAGACCTATGGGATAATATAAAGTGGGTCAATCTAAGCATAATAGGAATTCCAGAAGGAGTAGAAAAAGATAAGGGGATGGAACATATATTTGAAGAAATTATCGCTGGAAACTTCCCAAATCTAAAGGATACTGGGTTCAAGATACAAGAAGCACAGAGGGCCCCAAACAAACTGAACCCAAATAGACCCACAGCAAGACACATCATAATAAAAATGGCAAAAGTTAGGGATAAAGAGAGGATCCTAAAGGCAGCAAGAGAAAAACAGAATGTTACCTACAAGGGACCCCCATAAGAACATCAGCTGACTTCTCTACAGAAACACTACAGGCCAGGAGGGAATGGCAAGAGATATTTAAAGTGCTAAAAGAAAAAAATATGCAACCTAAAATACTCTATCCAGCAAGAATATCATTTAAACTAGAAGGGGAAATAAAAATTTTTCCAACAAACAAAAACTTAAAGAATACAGCATCACAAAGCCCAGGTTAAAGGAAATATTGAAATTGCTTCTCTAAACCAAAAAGAAAGGAAGGAAAGGGAAGAAAAAAGAAAAGAAAAAAAAAAGAAGAAGAAGAAGAGGATGAACTAGGACTGAGGAAACCACAATCAGAGAGCAGTCACTCAAATAAGCCAGCATACAGATTTAATCATGAACATGCTTCAAACAAAATAAAATTAAAAAGAAAAAAATAAAAAAGAGTCATCAAAACCATAAAATGTGGGCAAGGGATGTTAGGAAATAAATAACCCTTTTTTGTTTGTTTGTAGGTTTCTCTCCTTAATTTTAAGATAGTAATGAAGTGTTTGAACTTACAGGACCATCAGGCTAAAACACACAATTATGGGAAGGGGTTAGCATACTTAATAAACAGGGCAACCACAAGCCAAAAGCAAACATTGCATTTGCAAAAAATGAAAAAAAATACACTCAAGCAGATAATAACAGGAGATCATCCAACAAAAAAAAAAAAAAAAAAGAAGAAAGGCAGAATGGAGAACCATAGAATCAACTGGAACACGAGGTTCAAAATGGCAATAAATAATCACCTATCAATTATCACCTTAAATGTCAATGGACTGAATGCCCCAATCCAAAGACACAGAGTGGCTGAGTGGATAAAAAGGCAAAAACCTTCAATATGCTGCATAAAAGAAACCCACGTTAGGACAAACGATACATATAGATTGAAAGTGAAAGGGTGGGGAAAAATATTTCACATCAATAGACACGACAGAAAAGCAGGAGACGCAATGCTCATATCAGACAAAATAGACTTTAAAACAAAAGCATAAAGAAAGACAAAGAAGGACACTACTTAATGATTAAGGGATCCATCCAAGGAGAGGATGTGATTATCGTCAACATATGTGCCCCAAATACAGGAGCACCCAGATACATACATCAAATATTAACAGACATAAAGGGAGATATTGATGAGAATACAATCATAGTAGGAGACCTTAATACCCCCCTCACATCAATGGACAGATCCTCTAGACAGAAAACCAATAAAGCAACAGAGATCCTAAAGGAAACAATAGAAAAGTTACACTTCATTGATATCTTCAGGACACTACCTCCAAAAAAATCAGAATACACATTCTTCTCAAATGCTCATGGAACATTCTCAAGAATCGAGCACATATTGTGACACAAAACTAATCTCAATAAATTTAGGAGCATAGAAATTATCTCAAGTATCTTCTCTGACCACAATGCCATGAAACTAGAAACCAACCATGGGAAAAGGAAAGAGAAAAAACCTACTGCATGGAGACGAAACAACATGCTACTAAGAAACCAGTGGGTCAATGAGGAAATCAAGAAGGAAATTAAAAACTACCTTGAAACAAATGATAATGAAGACACAACCTCTAAAAATCTATGGGATGCTGCAAAAGCAGTGCTCAGAGGGAAATTTATAGCCATATAGGCCTATCTCAAAAAAGAAGAAAGATCCCAAATGGACAAGTTAACCCTCCACCTAAATGAATTAGAAAAAGAAGAACAAAAAAGGCCTAAAGTCAGCAGAAGGAAGGAATTTATAAAGATCAAAGAAGAAATCAATAAAATAGAGACTCAAAAAACAATAGAGAAAATTAATAAAACCAAGAGCTGCTTCTTTGAAAAGGTAAATAAAATTGACAAACCCCTGGCCAGACTCACTAAAAAGAGGAGAGAAAGAACCCAAATAACCAAAATTATAAATGAAAAAGGAGAAATCACAACGGATACAGCAGAAATACAAAAAAACATAAGAGAATATGATGAAGAACTACACAGCAACAAGTTTGACAATCTGGAAGAAATGGACAATTTTCTAGAATCTTACAGCCTGCCAAAACTGAATCAAGCCAAAAGAAACCAACTGAACAGACTGATCACTACAAATGAAATTGAAGAGTTCATAAAATCACTCCCTACAAATAAAAGTCCAGGACTAGACGGCTTCACACGTGAATTCTATCAAACATATAAAGAGGAACTGGTGCCCATCCTCCTTAAACTCTTTCAAAAGGTTGAAGGAGAAGGAATACTCCCAAAGACCTTCTATGATGCCACCCTCACCCTCATTCCAAAACCAGACAGAGATACCACCAAAAAAGAAAACTATCGCCCAATATCATTGATGAATATAGATGCAAAAATTCTCAACAAAATCTTAGCCAACCGAATCCAACAACATATCAAAAAAATTATACACCATGACCAGGTTGGGTTCATCCCAGATTCACAAGGATGGTTCAACATATGCAAATCAATCAGCATCATACACCACATTAACAAAAAAAAAGTCAAAAATCATATGATCATCTCAATAGATGCAGAAAAAGCATTTGACAAAGTCCAACATCCATTCATGATCAAGACCCTAGCCAAAGTGGGTATAGAGGGAACATTCCTGAATATAATCAAAGCCATTTATGAGAAACCCACAGCAAATATAATCCTCAATGGGGAAACACTGAAAGCCTTCTCACTCACATCTGGAACAAGACAGGGATGCCCACTCTCACCACTGCTCTTCAACATAGTTTTGGAAGTCCTAGCCACAGAAATTAGACACACAAAAGAACTAAAAGGCATCCATATAGGAAGAGAAGAGATCAAACTGTCACTGTATGCAGATGACATGATACTATACATAGAACACCCTAAGGACTCAACCCCAAAACTACCTGAACTGATTCATAAATTCAGCAAAGTAGCAGGCTATAACATTAACATTCAGAAGTCAGTTGCATGTCTGTATACCAGCAATGAAGTATTAGAAAAAGAATACAAAAATATGATACCTTTTTAAATTGGTCCTCACAAAATCAAATACCTCGGAATACACCTGACCAAGGAGGTAAAGGACCTATATGCCGAGAACTATAAACCTTTAATCAAAGAAATCAAAGAAGATGGAAAGAAATGGAAAGATATTCCATATTCCTGGATTGGAAAAATCAATATTGTAAAAATGGCCATACTACCCAAAGCAGTCTACAGTTTCAATGCAATCCCTATGAAATTGCCCATGACATTTTTCACAGAACTAGAACAAACAATCCAAACATTTATATGGAACCACAAAAGACCCAGAATCGCCAAAGCAATCCTGAGAAACAAAAACCAAGCAGGAGGCATAACTCTCCCAGACTTCAAGAAATACTACAAAGCCACAGTCATCAAAACAGTGTGGTACTGGTATCAAAACAGACAGGCAGACCAATGGAACAGTATAGAGAATCCGGAAATAAACCCTGACACCTATGGTCAATTAATCTTTGACAAGGGAGGCAAGACCATCAAATGGGAAAAAGAAAGTCTATTCAGCAAGCACTGCTGGGAAACCTGGACAGCTGTATGCAAAGCAATGAAACTAGAACACACCCTCACACCATGCACAAAAATAAACTCAAAATGGCTGAAAGACTTAAATATATGACAGGACACCATCCAACTCCTAGAAGAAGACATAGGCAAAACACTCTCTGACATCAACATCATGAATATTTTCTCAGGTCAGTCTCCCAAAGAAATAGAAATTAGAGCAAAAATAATCCCATGGGACCTCATCAAACTGAAAAGCTTTTGCATAGCAAAGGAAACCCAAAAGAAAACAAAAAGACAACTTACAGAATGGGAGAAAATAGTTTCAAATGATGCAACCAACAAGGGCTTAGTCTCTAGAATATATAAACAACTTATACAATCCAACAGCAAAAAAGCCAATCAATCAATGGAAAAATGGGCAAAAGACCTGAATAGACATTTCTCCAAAGAAGATATACAGATGGCCAACAAACACATGAGAAAATGTTCAACATTGCTGATTTAAGAGAAATGCAAATCAAAACTACAATGAGATACCACCTCACACCAGTCAGAATGGCCATCATTAATAAATCCACCAATAAAAAGTGCTGGAGGGGCTGTGGAGAGAAGCAACCTTCCTGCACTGTTGGTGGGAATTCAAACTGGTACAGCCACTATGGAGAACAGTTTGGACATACCTTAGAAATCTATACATAGAACTTCCATATGACCCCGCAATCCCACTCTTGGGCATGTATCTGGACAGAACTCTACTTAAAAGAGACACATACACCCGCATGTTCATTGCAGCACTATTCACAATAGCCAGGACATGGAAACAACCCAAATGTCCATCGATAGATTATTGGATTCAGAAGATGTGATATATATACACAATGGAATACTACTCAGCCATAAAAATAATGACATAATGTCATTTGCAGCAACATGGATGGAACTAGAGAATCTCATACTGAGTGAAATGAGCCGGAAAGACAAAGACAAATACCATATGATATCACTTATAACTGGAACCTAATATCCAGCACAAATGAACATCTCCTCAGAAAAGAAAATCATGGACTTGGAGAAGAGACTTGTGGCTGCCTGATGGGAGGGAGAGGGGGAGGGAGTGGGAGGGATCAGGAGCTTGGGCTTATCAGACACAACTTAGAATAGATTTACAAGGAGATCCTGCTGAATAGCATTGAGAACTTTGTCTAGATACTCATGTTGCAACAGAAGAAAGGGTGGGGAAAAAATGTAATTGTAATGTATACATGTAAGGATAACCTGACCCCCTTGTTGTACAGTGGGAAAATTCAAAAAAGTATTAAAAAAAGGGGAGAAGTAACCAAAAAAATAAATAAAGATTCTTTTTTAAATTTCTTTTGGAAAGCAATAAAAACAGTTCTGCAAATTTGACCAAGAAGATGACTTTTACTTTATTTATATCCCAGATTGCTTGCCTCCACTGTTAGAAAAACCAAGTTGGAATAATTTCTACTGGATCTTGGACCCTCTAAAAAGTACTTTATTAAATGTATTATGAGTTGGGTAAAACCTTTGATTAGACTTCAAATGACCCTTGAATCTCTCTTCATAAAACTTTCTATTTTTGACTAACTCTAAGACTAAGCTCTAAGAACCCTATTTATTGTTTGGTCGATTATTTCATATGTACACTTGTGGTGGTTTCATGGAAGTATAGTATAGAATTCACTTTCAAAACATGGAAATAATTAATTGAATTAATTACAATGAAAAAGTACATCTATTATTCTTAAATACTTAAATAATTCACACTCACCATCTCATTGTTTATCTGTAAGCAGCATATATTCTCTGGATTAGGAAATCTGAATTATGAATTTGAGTTTTGAGTTAGATTATTTTGCTTGATCTGCTTTCATAATCTTTTGAGCAAATTTTTAAAAATTGAGTGGATCTATCTTAGAAATGAAAATTGCTAAATAAAATAAACTATATATATTTGTAAAAATGCTCATAGGTAACAAGAAAATGAGTGGATAATGTATTGAGAAATACTTACCGGGAAATTCTCTGTTACCCTTCATTCCAATTTCACTTTTCTCTCTCTATCACTATCTCTTTTCCTTTCTCACTCTCTCCCTCCCTCCTCTAACCCCTCTTTATCCCCCTCTTCCTTCCTGTGAGCTCACATGCGTTTACCAATCTTTTCCATTTTTTCCCTTCTCTTTCTCCTTTTTCCTGTATCCCAAGACCTTTTCTTTCTTTCCTGCTATTGACCTCTAACCTCTGCTTTAAAAAAACAAAAAACAAAAAAACCAAAAACTAAAGTACTATTTTTCTTAAAATGTCTTATATTTAGTTAATAATATATTGGATTGATGGCTTTAATAATAAGAAGAACTTTAATATTTATCTGTGTCAAAACATAAGTACTAAATTTCATTGTAAGTAGATCTACGTGCAGGAATGATTATAACAGTGACAATGATGGTGATGGTGCCAGTACTGGTGCTGGTGGTTGTAATGCTGCTGGTTTAGAGATGTTAACCAGGGAAGTAACTTAGGACCATCCCAGGAAAACATTAGAAGTTACCATAGACCTTTACTATTATTATTATTATTATTACTATTTTTTAATTACAACACCACTGTCACTTTCATTCTGCAAAATTTTACTGGAGTTTGTTGCACTTGACTAACTTGTCCTCAGCTTTTTGAAAATAGAAAGGAACTGGGAAGATATTTGTATAAAGGAATTGTCCTTCAGGGATAAATCTAATTATTGAGTTGAATGCTCATAGAGTTCTATAAGCTACAAGTGCACCAACTATACATTTAATTGACAATTCGAATGCAAGCACTAGAAGCATCTCGGTACTCAGATATTCACCAGAGAAATTATATATTTATATACAAAACAGTATTGGGAAAGAGAAGCCACCATGTCAGGCTTCCTGGAATTCAAATTCAAGTTATGCTGCTCACTAACTCTGTGACCTTAAGAAAGTGACAAACTCTATAATTAATAAATGCTAGTTGTTATTATTACCATCATTATTTTGAAACAGATATACTGAATGAACAAAAAATAATTCTCACTCTCTTTTATCTAGGAAACTAAATTTTTGTTGAAACAACAAACATTGTTTGTTTTACAACATACAAGGCATTCTTTTGTTTTTAGTTTTTATTTCATTTTTATTTTATATTGGGATATAGTTGATTTACAACTACAGTGCAGCATTTTAAGGTATAAATTGTAGAAGGAACAAAACTCTCTGATACAATATTGGTGGGAATAAATATTTGAAAGGAGAATATACCAATACCTATTCAGTTTAAGATGTTTATATTCCTTGATTGTGCAATTCCATTGTAAAAATGCGTCTTGTGTTTGCGTATGTATTGTGCTTGTGTATATATTGTGTAGATGTATACACAAGCACAAAAGAATTTTTAAAACTGCAGTTTTGTTAAAACAGCAGAAAGTTGAAATAAAGTAAATCTTCATATACTGACGTGGAGTGATAGCAATGATAATTTTTTCATTAAAATGTAAAGTACAATATATATGTGCACGTATTGTATAATTATACAAATTCCATATTTCTAAATGCAAATGTACACCTGGAAGAATAAATTGCACGGCTAAAATAATTACATGGCTAAAAAGAGTTCCAGAAATCAAAACTAGAACTAGCATATGTAACTCAATGCCTTTGCTCTCGATTTTACATTGTACAATGTCTCTTAAACCCACCTCTGGGCTTTTGCCCACGTTTTTCCTTCTGCTGGGAAGAGCCCTAGTCTTCCTTTCTCTTAGCTATAGACTAACTTTAAGTATTAGGGCTTCTTTATTAATGTCTTTCTCTTTCATTTACCCACTTCACCTTGATTCATTTTGTAATTATTTTAAATTTACCAGTCCTTCCCTTATTGAAGGAAATGTATCACATCTCACAAACTTTCAAAATGTTGTTGTCTGCTTGAATAATTAAGGAAAAGTGAGGAAAGTAGACTGGCAAAGAAAAAGAAAAGCATTCATTGTAATCGCCCTGTCTTCACTTGAACAGCCTTCTTAAACAATAACTCCACTGACCAATGGTGAAAGGAAATATCAGAGATGCAGCTGATGGTGTGATTCAACACTGGATTGGAAGTTCAATATACTGTTTACGTCTTGGTTTTGGCTGAAGCATATTGAGGAATATACACGGTAAAATAAAAGCCGGTCAATAGCATTGTTGTGCCTGGTTAGTGGAGACATAGCAACCAGACTCTGAGAACAGATCTGCTCTCAAACCTGGAGGATGAGCTGACACCTGTGTCCTATAATATGTTGCACCTTCCTTCCAGTTGATACAATGTATTGGATTGTATTGATACCAATGCATTCTTACTAATGTATTAAGAACTTTTATAAATGTGAAATAATAATATTTAAACATGTCCCTATGGAAATAAAAGAAGCAGGAAATAAACCCACAGCCATAATATACAGATTTTTTTTTTTATGAGTAAGTGGAATCAACATTCAGGGTGGTGAAGGTGAAGGCAGGCATTCGGGAAAGGGTAGCATGCAGGATATGTGGTGATGGATTGGTTGAGAGATGGACTGGACAAAGGCAATAAGAAAGCCTAGAACTTAGGTATGACCATAACATAACACACCTTAAAACATAAGGTGTGATCAGGAAAAAAAAAAAGGGTGTATATTGCTTTCCAAAGTTTCTTCCTGTGAATTACCTCCTTTGACCTTCACAGCAGTTCTGTGAGGCAGGAGGTAAGTATAGGTCAGAAAGCATAGTATTTAATTTAAGAGCACATAGCATTTAGTGTGCTTTGGAATTAATCACATGCCTGCCAAGGAACTGCAAGGAAGTTATGCAACTTCTCTAAGTTTCAGTGGATGCTTCAGAAAATCCACACGATCATAATATATCATTTAACTATTGGTGATTATTAGGTGAGAAAAAAACCCCTGCACATTCCCCTCAAATAGTAAGCAATACACACATAGCATCTATGCTTTCTCTATTCCTAATGGCACTGCTGCTGAAATTGAGGCTTGATAAGGCTGCAATTACTTACCTGTTAGCCTGCACATTCCCCTCAAATAGTAAGCAATACACACATAGCATCTATGCTTTCTCTATTCCTAATGGCACTGCTGCTGAAATTGAGGCTTGATAAGGCTGCAATTACTTACCTGTTAGCCTTCAGAAAATCCACACGATCATAATATATCATTTAACTATTGGTGATTATTAGGTGAGAAAAAAACCCCTGCACATTCCCCTCAAATAGTAAGCAATACACACATAGCATCTATGCTTTCTCTATTCCTAATGGCACTGCTGCTGAAATTGAGGCTTGATAAGGCTGCAATTACTTACCTGTGACTTGGAGAGTGGTTTGCTATGTCTTGATCCAGTAATATTTCCTGCAAACAGAAAGCCAGATAGGAAAGAAAAGGATGTGAGTCTGGCAGGAAGTGGATGGGATGACCGTGAAATAAATAGAGGGAGGAAAACCAAGGGATGAAGTTGAATAAGCAAAGGAGGTGATGTTACAGACTGGAGTTGAATGTCAGGCAGGAGTTACTCTAACTTCCAAGCCATAAGGGCAGATGGGGTATTAGGTAGAACTTAGAGCAGTGGTTTTCAATTTTTTTTTAACATGAAATGAATCAACTATCTTAGAAAATTTTGCCCAGAGGCATAAGCAGTGAATGCACTTATGAGGCGAATGTTTGGGTATGAAAAGGACAGAGTTCCTTCTATTACTACTTTTCTAGTGAACCATCCTTATACTGCCAATGAGAAAACTGAGGCTTAGAGATTCCAGTGGCATGCCCATGTAACCAACTAGGTTAGTGACATGATGTGGAATAAAACCCACTATTCTTTTTCTGACTCCTGAACCAGTGATCCTTATATTTCACAGGGCTCTTACTAGAAAAATCTTAGCAATCCTTTTTTTTTTTTTTTCTTTTTTGACTTTTCTAGGGCCGCACACATGGCATATGGAAATTCCCAGCCTAGGGGTCGAATTAGAGCTGCAGCTGCCAGCCTACACCACAGCCACAGCAATGCTGGATCTGAGCCATGTCTGTGACCTATACCACAGTTCACAGCAATGCCAGATCCTTAACCCACTGAGTGAGGCCAGAGATCAAACCCACATCTTCATGGGTCCTGACTGGGTTCGTTAACCACTTAGCCACGAAAGGACCTCCTTTTTTTTTCTTTTTATGGCTGAACCTGAGCCACATGGAAGTTCCCAGACTAGGGTTTGAATAGGAGCTGCAGCTGTTAGCCTATGCCACAGGCACAGCAACATGGGTTCTGAGCCACATCTGCAACCTATGTCACAGCTGGCAGCAATGCCTGACCCTGAACCCTCTAAACGAGGCCAGGGATTGAACCTGCATCCTCATGGATACTATGTTGGGTTCCTAACCCACTGAGCAACAGTGGTAACTCCAAATGGTCCTTCCATAGTCACTTGTGGACACACTGCCTCTTGTGAAAACGGTGGGCGTGAGGGGGAAGTGGGGTTGTTGAGTAGCTAGAGTGACCTCTCAGCATTTTCAGAGTATTATAGTCCAAATATCAATTTGAAGTTATGCTGCTGGCACAACTCCTAAGACATGGCATTCAGCCTCTTCTTAAAAATCCCAATAAGCATGAAGCATATTTTCATTGTAACCCTTTTTTAGGTTGCAGGAATAATTCTGAAATAGCGTATAAATCTACTCTCTTTTTGAGTGGTGGAACATAGAAGTTAAGAATTGTGGCTCAGTGGTTAATGAACCCTACTAGTATCCATGAGGATAAGGGTTTGATCCCTGGCCTTGCTCAGTGGGTTAAGGATCTGGTATTGCCATGAGCTGTGGTGGAGGTCATAGACACTGTGCAGATCCATATTGCTGTGGCTGTGGTGTAGGCCTGCAGCTACAGGTCTGAGTTGACCCCTAACCTGGGAACTTCCATATGCCACAGGTGCAGCACTAAAAAGACAAAAAAAGAAAAAAAGAAAAAAAGAAAAAAAAAGAAAAGAATTTGAGCTGTGAGATCAAAACATCAGCTTCATAGCAAGCTAGGTATATAATCTTATGCAAGAGATTTAACTTCCCAAGACCTCGATTTCTCTACTTTAAGATGGGAATAGTAATGGTAACTACTTTACATGGTACCATGAGTTTTAAATGAGGTAATACATATATTATACTTGGCACCTTGCAACATAGTTAGTGAACCTAAAAGCTAATTATTGAATTGTTGTCCCTACTATGTTTCAGAATATTTTGCTCCATTTAGGGAACAGAAGAAATGAAAGGAATGACTTGGGCTGATTCAGATATGAGTCCATTATATTGTGGCCTGGGTCTGGCTGGATCGTCAAACATTGGAATCTTCATTAATGATAAATATATTAGTCAGGAATTATACAATCACTAGTTTTAGATGTATTTCAATAATTTAATATTTATGATAAAATACAGAATTACAAAAGAATTGTCATAGCATTTAAAAAAGAGCACAAAAAGAAGAAATAAGTTCATACGTATTTGAAGATAAAATAGGAATGATATATTGTCATATACTTAGCATGGTGATTGGTAAATTATAAAATCACAGTATAATGACTAGAGAAAAATATTGATGTTTGAGGGCACTGATATCTGGCATCAGAAAGTATGGTAAACATTTAGGCATCACCACAGACTCACTGTGCAAACTTGGCAAAATTTCCTAAAATCTATGAGAATCAATTCCCTCAGTGATAAAAATAGTCAGCCATAGGATTATTCTAGTACCTGGAGTAAAGTAGATGCTGAGCAAATTGGCTATTAATAGTAACAGTAAAAGGGGAAAACCTATTTCCCTTGGAAGCACCATTTAAAGGGAGAGGTGGAAAGTCTTAGGGAGAAACTAGCATTAATTAAGGAGTTCTCTTTTAAGCTCTTTATTTTGCAGGTTATTAAAAGCCAAAGGCTTGGATGATGAATACATTAAAAAAAAAATCCCCTGAGATCCTGGAAATACATGAAGTCAAAGAATCACTAATTCTAAATCATACGTTGCTTTTTCAGATTTTATAACTCGCAGTTAGTACCCATACCACCACCAGTTTGCCAGGATACATAGCAAATCAAATCCACGTGACAGAATTCATCCTTCTGGGCATTACAGAGAATCCAGAGCTGAGGAGACTACTCTCAGCTGTGTTTCTAATCATGTATGTGTTCACCATCTTGGGAAACCTCCTCATTGTGATAACCATGGTCACAAGTCAGAGTCTGAGACCACCTATGTATGTTTTCCTAACCTCCTTGTACCTTTTGGATGTCACTTTCTCTTCTGTCATTGTCCCCACGATGATTGTGGACTCCCTCTCGGAGAGCACTGTCATCTCCCTGGAAGGCTGCATGGCCCAGGTCTTCAGGGAGCACTTCTTTGGTGGCCTGGAGATCATCTTTCTCATTGTGATGGCCTATGACTGCTATGTGGCCATCTGTAAGCCCCTGCACTACATGACCATCATGAAGCCTTGGGTGTGCTGCCTGGTGCTGGCAGGGGCCTGCAGGGTATATGTGGGGGGGTTGGCACCCATATAGTAATACATCTTCTCTTCATGTATCAGATACTTTTCTGTGGTCACACTATCAGAGAGCACTTTACAGGTGATCTGTTTCCACTGTTGAACCTGACCTGCATGGACACCCACCTCCTGGGCCTCTTAGTCCACAGTGGGGTGATGTGTGTGGCCGTCTTCCTTATCCTCATCTCCTCCTATGTGGTCATCCTCTGCTCCCTGAGGTCTTGCAGCTCTGAAGGGTGGGGTAAAGCCCTCTCCACCTGTGGCTCCCACCTCACAGTGGTTGTCATGTTCTTTGTTCCATGCACTTTCTTGTACGTGAGACAAATGGCCATCTACCCCATGTTAAATCTATCCCATCACACCCATGTTAAATCCCTTGATCTACACCCTGAGAAACACAGAAGTGAAAAATACCATGAGGAAACTGGATGCAACCAGGGTTTTTGGTTGGCAAGTGACTGTCACGCTTAGAATACTGTGTGTTTCTGATAAGGAGAGATTCTTCTTTCAGAAATGTGTGAGAAATAAAACTGCTCATTCTCCATAAACAGCTGGAGGGTTTTCTTAAAAATATTCATCCAATTTATGATTTAGATTGTTTACAAGGATTAGGATACTTTACTGTTTCATAACATTCTTCAGCTTCCCATTGCCTATAGAAGCATCTTGCCTTGTCCTTAAATTACCTGATTAATCTTTCTATAGCCTCTAACTCTCCAAGCACACCTCAAGCCCCTCACATGCCCCTCACTATGCATCCGCCAAGTTGAGATTTGTGATCTGTCCTTACAGCTGTTAAAGCCTTGTCTCACCACAGCACTGTTGCTTCCCTCTCTCTGAAAACCGACCCTAATCTTCTTTGGTGGCTGTTTTTCTGTAACTTCTGTGTCATTATGGCAGACAACCTTCTCCATAACTCTATTCAATGATTCTTCTACTTTCCCCATCATTCTCTATGTCAAAAACTTTTTTTTTTAAATTATAGTTGATTTATAGTGTTGTATCAATTTCTGCTGGACAGCATAGTAACCTATTTTCCATAAGGTTCTATCACCAAAGATTTGATATAGTCCCCTGTGCTGTGCAGTAGGACCTTCTTTCTTACCCACTCTGAATGTAATAGTTTGCATCTACAAACATCTTCATTTTATCAACAATGACCAAAAGTAAAATTGCTTTTTGTGATTAGCATTTGAGTTTTGTTACCTTCCATCTCTCTCCAGAGGGGACATCTGTGAAGGAAGGAGTTTTATTTTTGCTTGGCACATGTTCAATTTTCAATAAATACCTGGTGAATGACTATAGGCTACAAGAGTCTTTCTTTCTCAAATCACCAGATTCAAATGGTTGGAGGAAAAGCAGAAACAATCAATGAATTCAAAATTAAGCAATTTAGGAGTTCCTTCATGGCACAGCAGTTTAAAGTTCTGGTGTTGTCATTGCAGCAGTTGAAGTTGCTCCTGTGGTACAGGTTTGATCTCTGTCCTATGAATTTCCACATGCCTCAGATGTGGCCAAATATAAATAAATAAATAAGTAAATAAATTGGAGTTCCTGTTGCAGCTCAGTGGTAATGAACCGGAGTAGTATCCATGATCATGCAAGTTTGATACGTGGCCTCGCTCAGTGGGTTCAGGATCCGGCATTGCTGTGGCTGTGGTGTAGGCCAGCAGCTGCAGCTCCCATTTGACCCCTAACCTGGAACTTACATATGGCACAAGTGCAGCCCTAAAAAAAAGAAACAAATAATCAAAACAAAACAAAAAGGCAGAATATGATTTTTAGAGCAGAGTTAATGCAAGTGGAGGGCTGTGATTATTCCATGGAAGGTACTTCATGCTGGGTAGTTGGGGAAAGATTCTATTAGCAGGTAATATTTCAGCACAGTTTTTCTTTTATTGAGATGACCTTAGAAAAAGTTTTGAAATATATTAACAAATATGTTTAACACCAAGGAGCACCAATAAGTGGCAAAACTGTTCACAAGTAAACAGTCATGTGAAGATCAGTGGGATGAATGATTCTAGAGAGAGAAAATTCTAATGCAAGGAATACTATGGTATTTTCAAGGAAACATAAAAAACAAAAATGAATAGAATATAACAATCCATGTAGAGAGTGGTAAGAAGCAAAATAAGTGTATACAGATCTCTGATTCATGCAAGGCTAATACTTCTATCCTCTCTGAAACCCTGAAGAATACATGTTGATATTTGCTCTTAAAAATGAGCCAAAGACTATGGAGTTCCTGTCGTGGCTCAGTGGTTAACGAATCCAATAAGGAACCACGAGTTTGCAGGTTCGATACCTGGCCTTGCTCAGTGGGTTAAGGATCCAGCATTGCTGTGAGCTGTCTTGTAGGTCACAGACACGGCTTGGAACTGGCATTGCTGTGGCTCTGGCATAGGCTGGCAGCTCCCGCTCCAGTTAGACCCCTGGCCTGGGAACCTCCATATGCCATGGGAGTGGCTCTAGGAAAGGCGAAAAGACAAAAAACAAAACAAAACGAAACAAAAACAAAATCTAAGATGCTTTAATAACACAGATTGACTCTAACTTTTGTGCTACAGAGGAGATGGGAACATGGTGTGAAAAGTTTTTGTAGTTTGCTTTAAGTCATCTTTTAATTTTCAATTATAGAAGAAATTTCACAATACCATTTAAAATTGTTTGAGTAAAGGACTTTTCTTAAATCTACATTTCTCTTTTTTTTCCATATATAATTAAAGACTAAATCCATAATACTATGATTACTAGGGTCTTTAGAAAACCTTAGGATGATCTCTTTTTAATTATAATTACTTAGTATGAGAAAGGACCTTGGAGTGAAGTCCTTGACTTCGCTTTTTTTTTTCTTTTTAGGGCCTCACCTGTGGCATATGGAAGTTACTGGGCCAAGGGTCCAATCAGAACTGCAGCTGCCAGCCTACACCACAGCCACAGCAACACTGGACCTGAACCATATCTTTGAATTACACAGCAGCTTACAGCAATGCTGGATTCCTAACACATTGAGTTAATTCTGGGATGGAACCACATCTTCATGGACACTATGTCTGGTTCTTAACCCACTGAGCCACAACAGTAACTACAGTACTTATTTAATACCTGAGGTAATAACTTGATAAAGATCAATAAAAAATAGGTAATGCTAGCTTAGTATGATATTATTGCATTGTAGAGAGAATTTATAGCTCTGTCATTCTATAATTTAGGGTCATCTGCCTGTTTACTCACATCTCTTTGAAAGATGAATACAATTAGATCTCAGATAACAGGGTACCTCTATTTCTTATTGAATACATCTTAGCAGGTACTTTCTGATCATTTTTTAAATAAACTGCTTTCTGATACAACCTTTGGCTTACTGATATCTGTTGCCAGGTTTTGCTATTAATAAAATAATACTGTTAAAAAGTCATTTTTAAGGAATGCCAAAACAGAATTTGATAAAATTTAGTCTGGAAAAAAGAGCAAACTAAAAGTAAAGTGAAATTCTTTACTCGATGAAAGGATATGTTTCAAAAAAACCTAAGCACCATGGCATGGATGCAGAGATCAGAGTTCAGGGTGGCTGAAGAGGCTTCAGTCTGAGAAGCAGAGCACTGGAACAGAAGAAGCTGGGCAGAGAAAAAGTCCTGAAGTTTTCAAAGTGTCCTGTGTGATCTAAATCAGTTGCTCAGTTTTAAATTGTGTATTGCAGGGTGAAATTCCATAAGATAAAGAACAGACATAAAAACAACTTTTTTTTTTTTTTTTGCTTTTTAGGGCCACATCTATAGCATATGGACATTTCCAGGCTAGGGGTTGAATTGGACATATAGCTGCCAAGGTATGGCCACAAGCCACAGCAACACTGGATCTGAACCACCTCTCCAGTCTACACCACATCTCATGAGAACACTGGATCCTTAACCCACTGAGAAAGGCCAGGGATTGAACCCCTATCCTCATGGATCCTAGTCAGGTTCATTTCTGCTGAGCCACAACAGGAACTCCTTTTTTGGGGGTTGGGGGGGGTTGCCCTCATCATGAGGAAGTTCCCCAGTCAGGGATTGAACCCATGCCACAGCAGCAACCAGAGACACGGAGGTGACAATGCTAGACCCTTAATACACTGAGCCACGAGGAACTCCTGAAAAACTTATTTCCCATTCACTCTACATGTTCCTCAAATTTGGGCCTTTGCTTTACACACTCAGGGACAAAACTCTACCCTCTCATAACTGAATGGATAGCAACTTTAGTTACTGAGGAAGAGGAGTGAAACTGGAGATTTGGGCACATTTGCTCTCATGCCTCAGCCTCAAGGTGGCACTCATCCTAGACTCACATTTCTTGAGCCTGGTATTCTAAGATTTATCTGAAACATCTACAGAGGCCAGGCAGCTAAGTTCTAAAAGAGTTACCCTGGACTGAAAGGAAGCTGGAAAATGTAGCAAAGCAAATGAAACATTTCCTGTGAATTATTGTCTCCAATATAAACTGTCAATGAAGTGCTAAATCTGTGTTCTTCTCATTCCCAAATTTGAACTGTTTCAACCAATTCCTCTAAGCCATATAATTTCAGAAGGTCATCTTAGTTGTTTCATGGAGATGATCCCTGTTTTTTGACATTTAAAAGTTTCTCAAAGAGTGTTTTCAATGTTTTAACTTATTTAAATGATACTGATTATGTGTATTGTGCCCAAATAAATATTAGTGATACAGAGAGATTAAGTAACTTGCTTAAGACAAATTGCTAAGCCTAGTTCCACACACAGTCTGGCTCTAGGCTCATAAATTTCTTTCTACCAAATCCCTGAGGACAAGAAATGTAAAACCAATGGAAAAAGTTCACAAATGTATTAAATTTAATATAAAGTGATACATTAGTGAAAATGGAATTTACAGATATTAGATGGGTGTAGATAAAGAGCCTTTAGTCAAGCTTTTTGGGTCAGTGGAAACTTCCTGGAAGAGATGACATTAAAGAGGGTGTCTTAAAACATGAGTAAGATGTTTCCAAATTAAGCAAAGTACAGGACATTCCAGGCAATGGGATCAGCATGAGCAAATGTGTGACGCATAAAGCACTATGTTATATGCACTGACAGGGAGTAACTCAATTAAATTATATCAAAACATTTAAAAGTACCTGGTACATGGTCCGAATTTGGGGGGAGATTATATTGTGAACACATTTATTAGGCTCCCTTGCAACTTTGCAGTCCATTCCCATTCTAACTCTAGGCATTCCTTGTGATTCACTTTGACTCAGAATATGCTGTGAACAAAATGCCAGTTCTGAGCCTATGTCTCAAGAGGCCCTGTTACTTCTATTTGCTCTGTTAGAACCCTCTGCCCTGAAAACAAGCCCAGATCTGTGTGCTGGATGACAGACCACCAGGAAGAGAGTGCCTTTGTCCCAGTCAAGATCCCATTAAGTCAGACTATGGCTGGGTGAACCTCAAACACGTGAGAGATCTGAACGAGAGCACAGAGCCATCTACCAACATGAAGCTGACAACAGATGTATAAATGCTCTCAGCTGAAAGTAGAAGTACAATGCAGCTCATCCTTAGACCAATAAACAACAACAAATATTTTTCTTGCCACTGATTTACATGGTTGTTATGAAGCAATGGCTAACAGAGACAGGATTTAATGACAATTGCTATCATTATCATTGGTTTTGAGTAACTATGGATTTATAGAAAATACATTGTACATCAAAATGCTATAGAAAATTGTGATGGAGAGATGCATCCTGGCAGTCATGGTGTGCTGAGTTAATGATCTCAGACTGAGTACCTCAAACAATCGGTTGAAGTCCCCATGCGATGTATAAGTGGAGATATCCAACAGGCTGGAGATCTAGATTTTGTGAATATAAGTATAGATGTTAACTGAAAAGAGGAGGGTAGATGAAATTTCCTAGGTAAAGCATGTGACAAGATTGGAAGAGTGAGCAAAGGATTGGAACCCAGGTTTATATTGACCTTTTTTCCCATTTTTTAAAAAATTTATTGAAATATAGTTTTACAATGTTGTGTTCATTTCTGCTGTACAACAATGTGATTCAGTTATACCCATATACATATACCTTCTTTTTTTTTTTTTTTGTCTTTTCTAGGGCTGCACCCGAGGCATATGGAGTTTACCAGGCTAGGGGTCGAATTGGAGCTATAGCTGCCAGCCTACACCACAGCTACAGCAACGAAGGAACTTAGCCACGTCTGCAACCTACACCAGAGCTCACCACAACACCAGATCCTTAACCCACTGAACAAGGCCAGGGATTGAACCTGCAACCTCATGGTTCCTAATCGGATTCATTAACCACTGAGCCATGACGGGTACTCCAACATATAACTTCTTTTAAAGACTGTAATTTATAGCGAAAGAGACAATACCAAGAAGTCAGTTTAGAGAAGTACCAAGATAATCAAGAAATCAGGAGCAGAATTATGGAAAAGAAAGTGGGATTTCACTGGAAAAAGATGATTTGAAAAAAGGTTTAAATCCAATGTCCTTCCATTCCACCTTGAAATTACAAGAGACATTGGAAATAACAAAAATCCTTCATAAGGGCAGGAACCATGAAAAGAACACTTCCTTATATATTTGACAACTTTAAGGAAGGCCTTAGACGTAGGTCTCTGAAAGACTGTCTCCATGACTCTCTTCTTCAACTTTATATCCACCTGTCATGGAATCTAGTATGTGATTAATAAACAATTGGTTGATAGAAGGAGAAAAAAAGAAATTAAGGAAGAAAGGAGGGAAGAAGGGAAGGAGGGAGGGGAAAATGAAATAAAGAGAAAAAGAAGAATGGAAGGAAGGAAGGGAGGGAGGGAAGCTATAGACAAAATCAAACTGGAAATGATTTGCGTAACAATAACTAATGAACTTGCCTGAGAAAGGATTGTGATGTTCCATGAAATCAATGGAAGATATCTGACTGAGGGACACTAATGCCTCTAATTTGGCAGAGATGAAAGTGATGAGATCATGGAAACCTCCAGTAGGAATGCTTTTCTCTGCCCTAGCCAGAGTATTAAGAGTAACTCTGAGAGACTCTAACTGAATGTTAATAGTATCAAAATGTTTCCCAATGGAGAGTGAATTTTCCATGGCATGGTATAGAACCGCATCAATAAGAATTGATTCTGCCTAAAGGGGACATCCAAAGCTGCCACACACTTGTGTGTACTTGGGCCCTCCATCCAAGGAATTTTTACATCAAAGTATCCAAGATGTTTGTATTTATTCCTGAGATTTTTTTTTGTCTTTCTTCTAGGGCCACACCTGCGGCATATGGAAGTTCCTAGGCTAGGGGTCTAATTGGAGCTGTAGCCACAGGCCTGTGCCAGAGTCACAGCAATGTGGGATCCAAGCTGCATCTTTGACCTGCACCACAGCTCATGGCAATGCCGGATCCCCAATCCACTGAGTGAGGCCAGGGATCAAACTGGCAACCTCATGTTTCCTAGTCTGATTCATTAACCCCTGAGCCACAACAGGAACTCCAATTACTGCAGTGTTTTGACATATGGCAGGGAAGGGTCTTGTAAACACTTAGTGTGCTATGGCAATTTGCTATGTGGAAGTAAAGTGTCTTGATGGCAGACCTGGCATTTCCAATTTATGCAATGTCACTATATGAACAGGAGGCAGGCATGGGAGTGTCTGTTGCCTTGGGTACCTCATAAAGCAGTTGTGAAAATGGGTAAAGCAGAGTGATCAATCTCTGGTATAGATGCTTTTGGTTTTGTATGTTGTGCAGTAAATATATTTCCTTTCTTTTTTCTTTGCGATACTAGACCCCACATGCTCACTCCCACTCTCAGACCATGAAGTTTAATTGGTATCTCCACCCAGGCTCCAAAGGTAAATGTGATATACACTTAGAAAAGCAGAGCAGGATACTGGCCCTAGATACTTAAGGCATATATCAAAGGAATGATATCAAAGAGCCCAGACACTTACATCTCTCCATAGAAAGAGGAGTGCTAAAGTCTGGATTTCTTTAATTTTTTTTCTTTTTCTTTTTTTACATATAGCTGATTTACAGTGTTCTGTCAATTTTCTACTGCACAGCAAGGTGTCCCAGTTATACATACATGTATACTTTCTTTTTTCTCACATTATCATGCTCCATCACAAGTGACCAGACATAGTTCCAGTGCTATACTTTATTAAGAGTAACAGTTTTCTGTTCATACTACCTGGGTTTTTGTTGTTGTTTATTTGTTTGTTTTGCAAAACTCCTGAATACTCTGGCTCTTTACTTCCTTCTTCAGAGCAGTCTCGCTATCTTCTAGACTTAAGTCCTCAGTTCTGTTCACCAAATAAAACATAATTCTCAACTTTGAGATTGTGCTCTTTTTTTTTCTTTAGTTGACATTTTACTTCCCTCTTTCTTCATTATTCCTTCTAAAGTCATTCTCCACCTAATTCACTTGGTCATTTTCCCTGTTTATAAATAATTGTACAATTTTTTGTCCATATAGTGTATGCTTTATGTGAGTCCAAAGAAATACTTCTCTACTTGGAATAATGTACAATCCCTTTCTAAAAGAAGACAAATTCGCTTGAATTCCAGTGTTAATACAAAGTATTTATGAATTAACATTTCTTAAGTAAAAAAAAAAAAGTTAAAACTGAAATTTTGACTAGACACAATAGATATGCAATTAGAAACCTCACTCAAATCACTCTATGCCTGTCTTCAAACCAAAGGAATTAATAAAAATAAGCATCCTACAACTAGACAAAGGATATAAATCTAGTCAGATTATAAAGTGGGAGACTGGTTTGTGAGAACAACCTTGGAGAAAATCGCTGTAGAGATATGCCCTGTCTTTATCCCATACTTTGTGTGTGTGTGAATTTATGTGTGTGTTTGTGTGTGTTTGTGCATGTGCATGCAGTTGAGTGTAACTCTGAGAGCCTAGCATGATGTCCTCAATATTGGTGGGCACAAGGGACTGTGATCAAAAAAGTCTAGACCGGAAGGAGACTCGTGGAATCAGGCTAGTGTGGGTCAATGAGGTCAGGATACATTAACAGTCTTTCTGCATTAATAGTGTTCCTTAGGGCAGAGATGCATGGATGTTTCCCCACAGACTGCCATCGTGGAGTCATACAAGGCATTTTTTTTTTAGGGCTATATTAGCTGCATATGGACGTTCCCAGGCTAGGGGTCCAATCAGAGGTACAGCTGCCGGCCTACACCACAGCCACAGCAACACAGGATCCAAGCCATGTCTACAATCTACACCACAGCTCATGGCAATTCCAGAGTCCTAACCCACTGAGCAAGGCCAGGGATCAAACCTGCAACCTCATGGTTCCTAGTCGGATTCATTTCCACTGCCCCATGACAGGAACTACTTTCTTTTTCTTTCTTTTTTTTTAGGGCATACATGACTTTTTGAAGGACCAAACCAATAGAGTCACATAAAAGAGTGCAGAATTTTTAAAGTAATCCCTGGCTTTCTAAGGGCTAAGCATGGAGTCACTAATGATTATAAGTAATAGATATTTTCCTCCTATGTCAAGAATACCAGGATGAGAGGACCTAGAAAAAGTCACCAAAAGGAAATAAAATAAAAAGTTTTCAACATCCTTCAAGCCCAGAGACAGTAAGCCAGGTTGTTAAGACACCAGGTCAATAAAACTTTTGTGTCTTTTGGCTATTTTTTTAATTAGCCCTTGTCTAAAATCTAAGTGAAACTGGGTTCTGTATTACCTATTAAGGAAAATAAAATCCTTGGGTTTTCATCTAGGCACAGACAAAAAATAAAATCTCCCCAATCTATTAAACTCAAGAAAAGCCAGCCAGAGATAAGAATTAAAGTTTTATTTGGATTATATCTTTGTTACTTAAGAACTAATTACACTTAAATGTAATCTGTATAGGACCAGACCCAAATATTTTAAAAATAGAACTATTAGATATAAAGTTAGAAAAATCAGGAGTGTTTATGTGGAGGGAGTGTGAAACAAAACTGCCACTTGTGAATATGATATTGAGAGCTCTGATAAATGTCCCTTATAGTCTTAAACAGTTTTTTTTTTTCTGCCACCACTTTCTATATCAGAACAATTAGGGTTCTTTGGTGCAACATGATAATATTTGACTTCACTTGATAGCAATGCTTCACATACTTATTAAGTTCATTGTGTTTTTTTTCTCGATTGCCTGCATTATTAAAGGAATATTTTTGGTGCCAATTTGATAGGAAGTATAAATTTGGGTACTGAAAAAAAAAAGATGCTATTTAATTATGAGATTATAAGGTGATGGCAGTGGTGTCGAGTGGGTATTATACATACAGACTAGGCTATTTTCAAAAGTGAGAATACTCAGTTTTTAAAAATCTCTTATAAAGCTGAAGGGCAAACATTGAGAAGAACTAGAACTGACTTTTCAATGTCAAGCTCCCCAAGAAATCTGAATTTTTGAGTTTTCAGATGTTATTGGGAAGCAGAAAAACAAAAAAAAAGCATAACAGCCAAGGAAGCTTAATAATACAGGAATATATTGAAACAATTTTTTTCCTGCAAATGTTCATATACCCAAAAGTGATTCTCAAAACATATGGAAGATAAAGCTCCTTCTCTCCCACTTGGATAAAATGACCACTACATTTCACATTTTCTCCCTTCAACATGAATCATTTCCTGTCCTTCTTCCTTCCTTTTACTTCCTCTTCTGCAGATTCCTGTTGCCAAACTCTCTTACTTCCCCTTCCCTCTTCTTTAGGAAGAGTGATGTGAAAGACTCTGAAGGGCAATTGACTGGCTAATATTTCCTACAAAGTCAAATATAAGACTCCCCCCATCCTCACTCTGCCTAGAACTTTGAGAGGTTTTCCAAGGATAGTCTAGGTTTTCATTGATATTTCCAGCTTTTTTTGGAGTTTGAGGGTCCATCAATGCAGATACACTGCAGAGGCAGGTTCAGGCATGAATTTCCAGAGCAACATTTTCTCAGTACATCTTCTCTAACCCTCAGATGGTCAGGACAGTAGTTTTGATTTTGTAAGGTCCCTGCCCCTTATGGATTAACTCCTATGAACACATTCATAAGATCTAGAATAAAATCTAGAAAAAAATCAATGTGAACACAAGCACAAACACTCATTATGTCAGTAGTACATTTCTTTTTTAAGAAATATCTCGATAGATTACCATGTCAGTGTGGTCAGATGTTGATAGAATTCAAGTAAGAGTCATCAGAGAGTGTTCAAAATCGTTAATCATATTTAATGCAATCCTCTAGAATAAAGGTATGATGTATCTATAGCTATCTTTTTATCTATACCTACATATTTCTTAATTATTTGTTTCCCAACAAAAATATGTTATCTTTCCTGCTTATTAAACAAAACTAATCTGTTAAGGAAATATACATTAGAATTCCTGTATATCATTTATTAACTGAAGTCACACGTTGCTACACCATACATTTTTCATGGCACTTTTTACTTCTGCATTCCTTAATGTATAGATCAGGGGGTTGAGCAAGGGTGTCCCAATACTATAGAACACAGACACCATTTTGTCTATTGGAAATGTGATTGCGGGCGTGTGTATATGGATATACATGGGCCAAAAAATATGACAACCACAATAAAGTGGGAGGTGCATGTGGAAAGGGCTTTCCTCCTTCCTTCTGCAGTGTGGTTTCTGAGTGAGTACAAGATTACAACATAGGAGATAAGCAAGATTATGAAACTCACCATGCATATGGCTCCACTATTAGAAACAACCAACAAATTTATCACATATGTGTCCATGCAGGCAAGTTTCAACAAGGGCTGCAAATCACAGGAATAGTGGTCAATCACATTGGAGCCACAGAAGGTCAATCTCAAAGCCAGGAAAATCTGTGCTGAAGAGTGGATACAAGATCCCACCCAGGCCAGTTTCACCAGTGCACCACAGACTTGCCAGCTCATGATGTTTGTGTATCACAGGGGCTCACAAATGGCTACATAGCGATCAAAGGCCATGAGGATGAGAACAAAGATTTCCATGCAGCCAAAGAAATGGCTTGCAAAGACCTGGGTCATGCACTCGTTATAGGAAATGGTCTTCTTCTGAGAAAGGGCATCTACAATTAACCTGGGGGTTATGGTTGTAGAGAAGCAGGCATCAGCAAAGGCCAGATAAAATAGGAAGAAGTACATGGGACTCTCAAGTGTCCGGCTGGTCCTAATAGTCACTGCAATGAGAAAGTTCCCCAACAGTGTTGCAAGGTACAGAATCAAAAATACTCCAAATATTGCTTTCTGCTTTCCTGCATCCTGTGTCAATCCAAAAAGAATGAATTCGGTCACACTGTTATTTATTGACATGCCAATGGTTGTAGGTAAGATGCCGTTGACAAAGGCTTAATCTGCAGAGAGAAAAAGTGACACCTTCGGAAAATCAGTGGGTTGAACTCTGTATTCCTTTTGTTTCATGCACTGTTACTTCCAGTCGCCTTTAATCTGCTATGAATCTTTGGAAATTTGCAGATGTCCAAGCTTCTCCCAGGTCCATCTGTTGGTTCAGAAACTGGTTGCCTTGGATCCAGGTCTTGGTATTTTGAGAACAAAAAGTAAATTCCCTTAAGAATGTTTATTACAATGAAGATTGAGAACTGCATAAAGAATACGTCCCTTGATCAAATGAATTAAACACTTTAAAATTTAGCCTTCCTATAATAAATGGACTGCTAATATTTGCCTTATCTTAGTCTGAGTTTTCCTAAAAAAATCTTAGGAAAAAAATAAAATATAAAAATATTTTATATCTATCTACCTACATATATTTCAAGTATTTTGCAACATTTCTGTGTTTGTAGAAATAATAATAGCACTATTCCAATATGATTAAACATGGATATTGTTGGAGAAACCCTCTTGAAGAAAATATTATCAGTTTCATAACTTGCTTATGGCCAACTAATTTAAAGTGTGTGTGTGTGTGTGTGCGTGTGCATGTGTGTGTGTGTGTGTGAATATGTGTTGCATATGTGTTGCATAGGTGTACATGTTTACTAAATTATGCAATCCCTAACTACAGCCTTATCTCGTTTTTCTTTAATATCTCTTGTTTATTTGATTTTGCTATTTCATAAAGCAAGTTCATTTCATTTTTCTTCATGCAGTCTAGGCTAAGCTTGGAGGCAGGATTTAATTGAGAGTAATTACAGAGGAACCAGGACCAGAACTCAAACCTTTGTGCTCCATGGCAATCTCTGTGTCACCCTATGCCACCCTATGCTCCCTTGCAAAGCACTAGTCTACAACCATCAGGAGAGAGTCAGCATACAGCCTGGAAATCATAAGCAGGTAAAGAAGAAAACCCCTGACACATTCCATGCATGTCCTGACTCTCAGATGTATGCAAATGTCAGGTTGGGTCAAACAGAGAGATCATCCTTTTATATGTATATTTGAAAAATAATAGGGAAAATAGAGGCAATATAGAGATATGTGAAATATGGCAGGGATCAGAGAAAAATATGATTGCAGAAAATAGCCTGAGAAGGAAGAAGAATCAGGGGATGAAACAGTGAAAAACACCCAATACAAAAGCGAGCAAAGACCCATGTGAGGGATACAGAGGAGTTCGTCCTAGGATTTCATTAGAGAGTTTGTTTCCTTCTCTCCCACTCCCCTTTTTATCCCTTACCCCAGTCTCAGAAAGAGAATGTAATCCGAGGCTGTGAGGAGGGATACTGGTGGGTCCTGGACAATGAATGTAAGTAAGGTAAGATCAGGAAAATCAGTATCAGAGTATCATAGACTCACGGTATCAGTAGTATCAATGCATATTCACTGCATATCATCAACATACACCCCATCCTTTTCCTGTCATTGTGCTTTGCAAATAAGACATCGGCAGGTATAGAATAACATACCTATGCTTTACTCAATATACCCTCTTTTTTCCAATAAGAATAGGTTGGAGCCAGTGCTGCATCAAGAAGAGACCAGTAGAAGCTGGGGAACCTTGAAACTTCATGATTTCATCATGGAGGGAAACAATTTTATTGAATTACTTCTTTCTCAGGAGATAGAACTGCATAAAAGCAACTGTCCTAAAAACCCAATCTTGAATGAAAAGCAAGAAAATGGAAATTGTTCAGTTGGGCTAGAGAACTTACCTCTTCTCTTTATAAATGAAATGATATCCAAGTGGGAGCTCATAGCTTTTATTCCTTCAATTCAGATTTACTCTGAAGATGAATCCTGTGCAGTGTCTGCAACATGTAAATTGTACTTCAAATAGATCCACTCTGTTTTCTGTTGCAGGATCTATGGGGAGAGAGGATTCTCCATAGAGAGCCAGCCCTTCCTAGAAGGCATCGTTAGACTCTTTAAAAGGGTCCGTAACACCGGCAGAAAGTTTCTTACTTCTATTTTTAGAAATTTCTAGAATGAATAGGAAATACCCCCACTATACTGTGTTAGGAGCATCTCTAAATAGCCACTTACATTGTCCCAAATCATTCCCTGGCAGAGCATGTGAATTAAATATTCCTATTTCCTCCATCAGGTATTTACAGGAATTTCACAAAAAGTTCACAAATGTCCAGTTTTTGGAGGAACAAGGTTTCCACCCTTCCCACCCAATCCTGAAGGATTTGCTAAATGAGCCACTTAGTTCAGTTAATCCAGAATCAAAGCAAACATAGGGATAATTAATCCCAGACAAGGCTGCCAACAGGCAGATTCTGTCCACAGAGCCCTCCTCCCCTCCTCTTCATTCCTAAGGGACAGATGCCTCCCCTTTCAATTACCAAAGCCTCCACTCAGTCACCCTACTCCAGAAAAAACACACTTTCAGTCTACTGAGGTGTGGAACACTAAATGCTACCAAAGTTTCTGTCTTTTAAGTCAGGTTTTTTCTAAGGCAGACAAAGCTCTGAACTCAGGTAAAGATTCAAATAAATGGGATCTAATTGAATTCTAGCCTCATGATTTATGTTTCTGTGGCTTTAAGCAAGTTTCTTAACTTCTCCTACTGCATATTCTAGAAAACATTACTGTTAGTCATAATAATTCTTATAAATCCTAATTATACTTGTAAAATATAAATAGGGACAATGAGACTTTACTAATTAAAATCTCTACAATTTTTATATTTTGAAGTCAATTGGTCAATTAGAGGAAGAAAAAAATGTAAATAAAATATTTTTACTTATTTTTATTTTTATATCAGCTTCTTAAAATATAATTTACATGTAATAGAATGCACCATTTTTAAGCATACACTAGATGACGTTTGACAAATGTATATACTCCCTTAAATACCAACACATGGTAGGAGATTATTAATTTTATTCTAGTCAAAGAATCAGATTTTGGCTTTTTGTGTGTTTTCTCCATATTTACATTCTATTTTTTTCCCTTCTGCTCTTTAATATGTGGTATTGCTATATGGTTTTATCTGAGGGTATGAAGGACAATCTTTTCCATGCCATTTCCCAACTTCTGATGGTTTTTATATTTCTGTAATTTTTATTTATTAATGCAATAAGTATTTATTGACCAGAGTTATTCTAGGCACTGGAGATTTAACAATAATTTTTTAAAGACATAAATTAAATTTAATTTGAATGAAAAATGTTTCTGTGGATGTTCCAGGGGCTTGGCATTAGGGACAGAGAATGCTATTTATCTACTAGAATCTATTTTCCCCTTGCTCTGCAGTAACGGGGGGCGGGGGCTGTCTGCATTCATAACCACCTAAGCACAGCCTACATTCCAGGGTCCATTTGCATCTAAGTGTAATTCTGTGACTAATTTCCAGACAGTTGGATTTGAGGAGAAGGCTACACATTTACCTCCAGGCTGAGATCTAAAACAATGTATGTGTATCTTCTAAGTTGATTTTCCCTTCTTAAAATCTGAAACCAAGTTGATTGTGTTTCAACCTTAGATGGCAGTGCTCTGTGGCAATGTTTCTCAAACTTTAATGTGCATATAAAACTCCGAGGGTTAAATTCAATTTATGATTAATTAGGAATACAGTGTTTTATTAAACTTTTTATAAAACACTCTCCACATGAGTTGGTATATGTTCCTGAATAAGTAAACAAAAACCCCCACATTTTTGGAGCTTACATTCTAGTAAAAATAGACAAGAAACAATAAATATTATAAAATGTTGGAAGATGAAAATTGCTGTGTAAAAAGAGGGAAAAATGGAGTAAGATAAGGGGATCAGGAATGCGAGTGGGAATACTGTATTAAATATGGCCTAAGGCAGGCTTTATGGAAGAGAGATTAGAATAATACCTTAAGGAGAGGAGGATATTAGCCAGAGATCTCCTGGAAGAATGTTTCTCCTGGAAGAGAATTTCTTAGCTGAAGCAAAGATCACAATGTGAAATCCTGCGGTCAAGGAATTATAATGAAGCCAGTGTGGCTGGAGCTAAGAGATAATGACAGCTCCAACCAAGAAGGTAGTAGAATTAGTGAAAACATTATTATATTCTGCATATATTTTAGGCACATAATTTTATTTGTTTAACAAATTAGGTGTAGGTCTGTGATATAGTCAATGTTTTTGACTCCATAATTTCTGCCTGGAATCTAGAAAGATAGAAATTCCTGGGGAAAGTTACATCTAGCTTATGTTTTGGGTAAGAATAATCAGTCATTAAATATGAATATTCCTATCAGATTTATACAGGAATATATCAAGCAAGCTGTTGAGTATACAACTCCGATATTCAAGGGAGAGGTCTGCAGTAGAGATATAAATGTACAGATATAAATGAGGTCCATGAGCATAGAGATGGAATTTAAAGTCACCAGAACTTAATTTTATTTTAGTGTTTTAATAAAACATAGGAAATAAAACTTCTCCTTAACTTTGGGACCCTAAACACATGCATTTTCAGAGAAATTTAAGCTAATCATAATTCAAAAAAAAATAAATCTTCCTGATCATAACTGACCCTTAATAAACACTTTCCCCAGAAAATATTCCTAAAACTCGAAGCAAAATGCATTCTCTCATCCATGAGCTCATCTCTATATGATACTGCTTCTCCTTATCTCTTTTTCCCTCTGTTTATGTGTCAGTGCTAAACTGTATTAGATAGCAATGCTAAACTTGTGGAAAAGCTGCCAAAACAAGTAGTTTATGTATTTATGTATGCATTTATTTATACACAGTAGTTTGCACCTTTTAATTCCCTATCCATATTTTTTCCCTTCTCCACTCCCCTTTGGTAACTACTATAACTCTGAGTCTGCTTCATTTTTATTATTTTTGTTATATTCTTTCATTCATTTTATTTTTTAGAACCCACCATAGTTATTCATAGATATGCTATTATTTTTGATGAAATTATAAATGGAATTGTTTTCTTAATTACTCTTTCTAATGGGCCATTGTTAACATATAGAAATGCAACAGATTTCTGTATATTAATTTTGTATCCTGAAACTACCAAATTCATTGACAAGCTTTAGAGGTTTCTTGTCGGTATTTTTAGGATTTTCTGTTTATATTATCATGTCAACTGCAATGGCAGTTTTATTTCTTCCTTTCCAAATTAGATCCCTTTTACTTCCTTTTCTTATCTTATTGCTCTGCCATGACCTCCAATACTTTGTTGAGCAAAAGTGGCAATAGTGGGCATCCCTGTCCTATTTTTTTCATAGAGAAAATGGTTTCAGCTTTTCACTGTATGGCATTAGCTGTGGGATTATTACATATGGCTTTTATTATATTGAGGTATATTCCCTCTACACCTCTTTTGAGAATAATTTATCATAGATGGATGTTGAATTTTGTAAAAATCTTTTTCTGTATCTATTGAGATGATCATATGATTTTTCTTGTTCAATTTGTTCATGTGGTATATCTCATTGATTGATTTACAGACATTGAACCATACTTGCATCCCTGGGATAAACCTCACTTGATTGTGGTTTATGATCCTTTTAATGTATTGTTGAACTTGGTTTGCAGTTATTTTGTTGAGTATTTCTGCATCTATGTCCACCAGAGATAATAGCATGTAATTTTCCTTTTTTGTGATATCTTTGTTTGCTGTTGGTATCACAATGACAATGGCCTTATACCATGTGTTTGGAAGTGTTCCTTTCTCTGCAATTACTGTGGAATAGTTTGAGAAGGACAGGTGTCAATTATTGACTAAATGTTTCATATAATCACCTGTGAAATCATCTGGTCCTGGACATTTTTTTGTCGGGGGATTGTTTAAATTACTAATTCAGTTTCATTACTGGTAATTAGTCTGTTCATATGTTTTATTTATTCCAGTTTCAGTTTGGGGAAATTACACATTTCTAGGAATTTGTCCTTTTTTTGGCATATAATTGTTCATAGTAATCTCTTATGCACCTTTCTGTTTCTTTTTTGTTGGTTGTAACTTCTTTTTTATTTCTGATTTTATTGGACCCTTTCTTTTTCTCCTTGATGAGTTTGTCTAAAGGTCTGTCATGTATATACATATTTTTTATCTTTTTAAAATTCCAGACTTTAGTTTCCATGATTTTTTTCTTTTGTTTGTTTCATTCCTTATTTCATTGTGTTTCTTCTCTGATCTGTACTATTTCTTTCCTTCTACTAAATTTGGGTTTTGTTCTTTTTGAAGATTCTTTAGGTTAAGGTTAGGTTGTTGTTTTAGATTTTGTTTGTTCCTTGATGTGTGCTAGTATTGCTAAAAATATCATTCTTAGGAGTTCCCATTGTGGCTCAGGAGGTTATGAACCCAAGTAGTATCTATGAGGATGTGGGTTCAATCCCTGGCCTTGCCCAGCGGGTTAAGGATCTGTTGTTGCCATGAGCTGTGGTACAGGTCACAGATGAAGCTTTGATCTGTCATTGCTGTGGCTGTGGTTGTGGCCAGCAGCTGCAGCTCCAATTTGATCTCTAGTCTGGGAACTTCCGTGTGTCAGAGATGCAGCTCTGAAAAAAAAAAAAAAAAAAAAAAAAAAAAAAAAAAAAAAAAAAACGAAAAAAACCCTAACTCTTAGAACTGCTTTTGCTACATCCCATGGAATTTAGATCTTTGTGCTTTTGTTTTCATTTGTCTTTAGGTACTTTTCAATTTCTTCTTTGATTTTCTTTCATTGATCCATTTGCTGTTTAGTACCATATTGTTTAACCTCCATATGATTTTGTCTTTGCAGTTTTTTCTCTTCTAGTTGATTCCTATCAATGCTTATGTTACAAATTAAGAAGGCCCTGCCTCATCATCTGTAAAATATGTACTTGAAAAGTTTTCTAGAAAAGAATTCGAGTTTTAAATAAATCTGCGAGGGGTTCCTGTCATGGGTCAGTGGAAACGAATCTGACTAGGAACAATGAGTTTACAGGTTCAACCCTGGCCTCACTCGGTGGGTTAAGGATCTGGCATTGCAGTGAGCTATGGGGAATGTCGCAGACACAGCTCAGATCTGACATTGCTGTGGCTGTGGTATAGGCTGGTGGCTATAGCTACAATTTGACCCCTAGCCTGGGAACTTTCATATGCCATGGGTGCAGCCCTAAAAAACAATAAATAAATAAATAAACAAATCTTCCAAACTTTTTAAAATTGGATTATAATTATCATACAATATCACATTAGTTTCAGGTATACAAAATTATAATTCAATACTTTTATACATAAAGAAAGATCAACCCAATAAGACCAGTTAACATCTGAAGTTGTTACAAGTGGGAATATAATCAGATCTTCCAAACTTTATTATCAGAGTTTTACAGTCCATCAGTGACATATTCCCAAGAAGGCAAGGTCATGAAAAACATCTCAAAATGGCATTACATGGCATTATCTGCCACACATTATGGTCTAATCTTCAGATCTGAAGGAAAATAGCCTATATATTTATTCTCAGAGAGATAATCAATGCCCACTCTTCATAAATGGTTCCTATTGTCTATACTTATTAGTTAACAGTACCTGAACCAGAATATAAATTTAATGATTTATGAAAAAAATATAAATTAAAACACCAAAATACTTATCCCAGTCACTGATCAATATCTTCCTATCCAGGGAGGGCTTCTATAGGAAGCGCAATTACCAGACAAAATTTGCTTGATAAATGTACAGTTGCAATATCTGTAGCCTGAAGAGTCTCTCCTCATTCAGAAGTGTACATGTTAGGCAACTGGCCAGTCCTATCCACTAGTCAGTGAAACACTTCTCTGCAATAGGCCTATGGATTATATCTAATGAGACATTTAGCTTCTTTGATATATTTTCTTCTGCGTCCCAAGCTAGGAATCGCACTTCTGTGGACATTGTTCCTCTTTGGATGGGCTGTTATGACATTAGCTCTGTTTTATATGTTCGTTGTTACCTTTATATTATGATCTCATCCATGAGGTGCTGTTTTTTGTAACTCTTACAATTTTATAAAATTTCCACTAATCCAGCCACCAAAGATTAGGGAAGTACCCATGAACTTGAATTACAAAAGTAGGTATATATGTAAAACTAAGTAATACAAAAGTAATGATGGACATGAAAAATAAAAATAAATTAATGTACATAAAGATCAATTATGGATCAATACAATGAATTTGTTATAACTAGAATTATCCTATTGGAATAGAACGTGATGTTATTTCCCTGTACATAGGCAGGCAAATGAAAGGTCAATTTTTAAGAGTATTACAAAGGGTAGATAAGCATCAAATAGGGGCTTAACTAGTTGATATTTATGCTGCTTGTTGGGCATATGTTTCTGGGAGTGACTTGATGTTATTGACTCTTGAGCCAGAAAAGACATGGTACAGACTCAGTAGCACCAGGGTTGATTTGCTAACAACGTGGATGATGGAAATCAGAAACAAATTATAAAACATGGATAAGAAGCATGAAAAAATAATAATGTACAAAACCAGAAACCTACAGAAACAACATGCTCTGGCTCACAAGCTTCAAAAGAACAGAGGGCTCAATGCAGAATGAGAGTGAGGAATGGGCTTGTGCTGCCACAAAGACAGTGGTACTTCATATTCTCTCACTCTGTGTGGCACTGGCTTAAAATAATTCAGATCTGTCATCAATATAGTCTACCTATTCCCTCAAACATCTCCTGTAAGAGGATTATATTGTCTATACCAGAAGTAGAACATTTTCTCTTTTCCATCTATTCAATTTTATTTTTTGCACGACAGAATTAACAATTAACATCTTCTGCTCTTTGCCACGTTGAGTCAGAGTTTGTTGCACCATAACTTTCTCATGGCATTTTTGACTTCTGCATTCCTCAGAGTGTAAATCAGAGGGTTGAGCAAAGGTGTCACAATAGTGTAAAACACAGCCACTAACTTATCCACTGGAAACAGAGTTAAAGGGCGAGTATATGTGAATATACATGGTACAAAGAATAAAATGATAACAGTAATGTGGGAGGTGCAGGTGGAAAGGGCTTTCATTCTTCCTTCTGCACTCTGATTCCTCAGAGAATGTAAAACCAAAGCATAGGAGATAATCAGCATTATGAAACTTATCATGCATATGGCCCCACTGTTAAACACACTGAGTAGGTTGATGATATAAGTATCTATGCAGGAAAGTTCCAACAAAGGTTGCATATCACAGAAATAGTGATCAATATCATTGGGGCCACAGAAGTGTAATCTCAAAGCCAAGACAATCTGTGCTGAAGAATGGATGTAAGACCCCAGCCAGGCCAGATTCACCAACATATCACAGACACGTTGGCTCATGATGGTCGTGTACCTCAGGGGCTTACAAATGGCCACATAGCGATCAAAGGACATAAGGATCAGCACCAAGGGCTCCATGCACCCAAAGAAGTGAACTGCAAAGATCTGGGTCATGCATTCACTGTAGGAGATGACTTTCTTTTCAGATATGGAATCTGCTATCAACCTAGGAGCAGTGGTTGTTGAAAAACAGGCATCAGCAAAGGATAAATAAAAAAGGAAGAAGTACATGGGGCTCCCAAGTGTCTGGCTATATTTTATGGTCATCATAATAAGGAAGTTTGCCAAGAGAGTCGTGAGGTATAGAAACAAGAAGATCACAAATATTACTTTCCCCATTAGTACATCCTGTGTCAATCCAGACAGAATGAACTCATTCACACTGCTGTTCATCTGCATGGTTATGGTGAATGTAGAACAGATACAGCTAAGTGCTTCATCTGTAAAGAAAAATGGGGCAATTGTGACTTGACAGTGGCAGTGTATTTGGGCTTGGAATTACAACTTTTAAATTTCTAACTCCATGAACAAGTATAATTCAGTGTTACTCATTTTTTTTTTCATGTATTACATTCATTTGGAAGACTTTTTAAAAAAACAGTGACATTCATCTTTAACCATAGGCATCCTTTCAAGGTATTCCTATGGGGACAAAAATTTTGGGGGGAGATGGGAAGCCCTCAAGTGATTGTGCTCTGGACCAAGGTCCGAGAACTAGTGACTTTGCTTTATGATCTTGAGCAAGTAACTTTAATGCCTTGAAGATTTTTCTTCATATGATGATTAGAGATTCTAATAGATGCTTTATTAAGCATGTATATATGATGTAAATGCATATGTAATATTTATGCATCTCAGTTATTGACAAATGATATCCCTATATATATTTAGAAATAATACTTTGCAGGCACATTTATTATTTGGACTTCAATATCTTGGTTAGATTATGCTTTAAAAAATTTATTTTCCATATTTAGGCTCATTAGAGCTGTAATTTTACCTTCATTGTCAGTTAAAGCGTATGATATATTTTAGTAAATCATTGAAGGTAGAAAAATTGAGGAAATTTGCTATATATTTGAAATAATCCATAGCTTATGTTGGAAGCATGATACTAAGTTTCACATCCTTTGGATCTGACCTGTTGTGACACTTCTTATATTTGGATAACCTGTGTAATGTTCTCTCTTATATTTGATTCTCCTACCACCATCATTCAGAGGTTTACCTTCTTTCCAAATTTCATCTTTTCTAAAACATAATTTTAAAAAGGTATTTCAGAATTTCAACACTACCAATACTTCTCACTGTTCTACTTCAGTCTTTGCATATATAAACATTCGAATTATAATGCATATATTCACTCATCCTCTATAAGTACAGTTCTTATTTCCTTTTAATTTTTTAAAAGGCCTTTCCATGTAGTGAATTATCTCCCATAATGTATCTGTTTAGTGGGTCATAGCTCAGTGGTAGAGCATTTGACTGAATAATGTATCTATTTAGCAATTATAAATTAACATGGAAAAATGTCATAACAGAAATTCTACCATTCATTTTCATTTAAGTTTTTTTCAGATATTTGTCTTAATAAAAATACTTTCAATAACAGCCTTTTGCTTATTTTAGTAATTTCATTAAAATGTATGTCCAGGGAATTACTAACATAAATATTGATCTTTTCATAATTATTGACAACTGTTCTCAAATAACCCTCCAGTTTGTTTGTTTCAAATATTTATTGGGAAAAATAATTATAGAATGAGTATATTCACATACTAAAATGTCTGCAGTTTGAAGCTACGATTATAGCCGATGAGAAATAGTACTCTCAAAAATTCATAATTAACTTACTCCCATAGCCTAGAGGAAAATATCATTTCCTTACACATCTGTATGAAAACTATTTATAAAATATATAAATATTATCTTTTAGGTGCAAATGATCAATAATTTTCCCATGTTTCTAAAACTATAGCAGATATGCACTAAATTACAAATAAAATCTAACCCTTGGGGAATTTTATTACTTAATACAGAATTAAACTTAGGATCATATGCCTTTTGGATTGTTAATAGAACATTTTTGGTTATTTGATTTCTTATATTCATCTATTTTGAATTATAGTATATCTCTTTGTCCAGTTAAATTTTGACATCTTTAAGCTTCTGATGCACATTTTTTGGGCTTTCTCAATTGTATACAATAAAACCTATCCAATTTGGAAGAAAAAGTTTCCTGCCATGGACTCAGTGGAAGGAACCGACATATGACCTAGGAACCATGAGGTTGCAGGTTTGATTCCTGGCCTTGCTCAGGGTTAGGGCTCTTGCATTGGTGTGAGCTGTGATGTAGTTTGCAAATGCGGCTGGGATCCTGCCTTGCTGTGGCTTGTGGGGTAGTGCCCAGTGGATATAGCTCTCCGATTTCGACCCCTGGCCTGGGCAACCTTCATAAGCCATGGATGCGGCCCCTAAAAGGACAAATAATTACAAAGATCAAAAAAAAAAACCAAACTATCAATTTTCACTCCTGTTTTCATTTTAGATTGTAGTTTACTATTTAAATTTGTTGTATATATATATATATATATATATATATATATATATATATATATATTTTTTTTTTTTTTTTTTTTTTTTTTTTTTTTTTTTGCCATGCTCATGACATTAAGAAGTTTCCAGACAGGGATCAAATCCAAGTTGCTGCTGTGACAACATCCTAATCCTTAACCACTAGACCAGGAAGGAACCCCTGGGAGATATCATATTTATTATCTTATAGTATTTCTATGCCTTTTAAATTTAATGTCAAATGACGTAGAATTTATTTTAATGAGTTGTGAGATACATTTCCTAATCTGATTAGTCAACAATCAATTAGTAATCAATCAATAACACCATCAACTCTGTCATCATACGTGTACTAAGAACTTAGTTATGTCTGGAGTCAACTGATAGGGCATGGAAAGATGCCCTCAGCCTCTTTAAAACCGATTTGGGGGGATAACATATATCTAGGTAAGATCATTAATTATATAAAAATTACACACAACTCTATGTGATAATACCAAATTAATTTTGATTCCAATAGTTGAAGAATCCCTAGAGATAAATCATTTGGACAGTGAAGTTCAAACATGAGAAAGAAGTGGACTTATGGATTTAAATGTGTTAAACAGAAATTTCCAATAAGGTTTTCCTAAAACTCAAGTATTCAGTAAGCTTATACTGAGTTTCCTTAAGTAGAATAAATATTTAAGTATGAGTAAGTCAAATCGTCCATTTACCTCTGATAAAGTTACTTCCTTGCAGTTGAACTAAAATCATATTAGTTCAGTGTGAGAAATTAGAAATATTATAATCACTACAAGTTATGCTTGGCAGTTCCAATTATTTCTAGTGACTATAAAAAAGAAAATAATGATCACTTAACTTTAATACATTAGGTTTCCAATAATGAATAAAGGCAGAATGGAAGGAGATTTTGGGGACAAGAGGAGCGATTTGGTGAGAAAAGTGATTAAATACTTTTTGAAGGGGAAGAGCATGCATTTCTTCAGATAAAATAGATATCCTCTTCATAAAAAACTAAACTACACTCTTGTTAAATAAAAGAGCTGAAGAGGGAGTTCCCATTGTGGAACAGGGGCAACGAATCCAACTAGTATCCTTGAAGATGTGGGCTCGATCTCTGGCCTCACTCAGTGGGTCAAGGATCCAGCATTGCTGTGAGCTGTGTTGTAGGTCGCAGATGCAGCTTGGATTCTGTGTTGCTGTGGCTGTGGCACAGGGCAGCAGCTGTAGCTCTGATTTGACCCCTAGCCTGGGAACCTCCATATGCCAAAGGTACGGCCCTAAAAAGCAAAAAAAAAAAAAAAAAAAAAAAAAATTAAGAGGTAAATTTATGCACAAGTAATGGACAACCATGAAATCCAGAATCACGTAATTCTATTTTGTTTTATTTTAAACAAGCAAAGAGAAGATTTGGAGATACAAAGACAGAAAAGCAACACTTGACAAGATGTGTGCCTGAGGTCAGATCAATACCACCGCAGAATTTTATCATGGAATTCAGCCATTATTTCTAATTATTCATACTATATCTAACTATTTCTTTACCTCTTTGATTTAGGAGGACATCATGGTAGTTGAGGGAGATATTTTCCCTTCCTTGACCCTTAAGTTTTGTTTTCACCTGATGAAATTTTAACCAATTCAAATATACGGGTAACAAAAGTCTTCCAATTTTCTCCCCAGATATACATCTAGACATCTGTATCTACCCCTATTACTATGTGAGTTTAGATATATAGGAAAATATTAATCTTGTATGATAACCTTATTCAAACAAGTTTTCACTTATGTTATTTCACTTGACCCACACATTTTTTCTTTTTTTTTTTTTTTTGACAAGGTATATGTGGCTATTTGCTTTGTTCTTTTCTAGGTACAGTTCTGTTCTTTTCTAGGTACAAGGTTTGACCTGTGATACAGAAAAGTTTTACATAAGACAGCCAGGTTAGAACTAGAGAAGGATTCAACTAGATAGCTTCTCCCTCCAGCATTCACTCTCCTTGTCATATGAAACATCACATCCAAATTACCAGGTAGACTGTATCTCAGAAAAGAGAAAACCTGAACAATCATAGAAGGATGACAATTGATACCTTAAATTTCAATCCTGACTCCAAAGTCAAGTTACTTAAACTGCATGTTGAGATTAACGGCAAAGCAGAAAAACAAATGCCTAAAGGAATAATAGTGAAGAGGAGGAAAGAAGCAGAGATGAAATGAAGTCAGAGCAGGAGAGAGTGAAAGTGAATAGATACCAGGGAAGGAGTCCAGGACAGGATCCAGGAAGGTAAACAAAAAATGTTAGAGGGTAGTTTTACCCAAGATTTTATCACAGAGTTCAGCTTCTTTCTCCCTGACCCACAATACCAACACTTGCCCCCTAAACGTGGGAGGGACTGTGAGAGGGGGCCATAGGTCAAGGGTGGTGAAGGGTCTTGAAAACCCAGGTGTGTAGAAGGTGCAGCCTTTTTTATACTCTGTCCCAGAAACATTACCACTGACCTAAAACTTCAAAGGAGGGCATCCTCAAGATAAAAACTTCTAGCAAGCTGGCCTCGGTGCCATGTATTGCATCCTCTGTGTGCAGCGATGCATTTGAGAGATAGCTCAGGGAAGGCTTAAGTCTTCACTGTGGGTATACTCACCCGGAGCTCTAAGATTGCTAGAAGAAACAGGATCAATCTTGAAGAGGCAATTAGAAGAACACATTTCAGACAAACTGAAACACTTACCTCTTATGACCAAATAGATGACTTCCAATAGAGTAGATTTTTTCCTATCTTCACCTTTCCTTTACTTAGAAGGTGAATTATATGAATGAAGCCTGAATAAAACACACCAGATACACTTCATTGAGATTGATCAGTGATTTCTATCACAAGAGGTTATAGAAGGTCAGGTTTTATGGGGAAAAGGAACTATGCATGTGGCGCTACTTCTCACAGTTCCTCCCCAGAAGAACTGAATTAGACAAAACAATGAGGTCTGTATAGGAGCAGAGAGGAGGGTATTTGGAGCATAATTGGAGCATATTTCTTAATTCCGTGCTTGGAAACATTATGAAGAAAATCACTTCTGCATTCTAAGACAGAAATGCCTCTGAAGCTACCTCCCTTCCTACAGTACCTCTTATGGAAAATCATGAGCTAAGTGTTTGTTTTTTTTTTTTTTTTTTTTTTACTGCATTGGATATTTATAGTAATTTCCACAAAAGGTTGCAAACGACTAAGGTTGGCCCTCAGCCTAAGGCGTTTCCAGGAAACTAGTTCTCCCAAACCAATCCCAAAAGATATGCCATGAGCTATCGTGCTCAAACAGTCCAAGGGCAAAACAAATCTTGGGGCCATTTAGTTAAATTTCAACTCACGTGACTTGGTGTGAAAAAACCGTTCCCTTCTCTGTCAGATTTCCTTAAGCCCATCTCTTCTGGAGGCCTGGGAGTCTTTGAAGCCAGTTAATGAAATAGATATAGTAAACAAGTCCTGGCCTCACCACTTTTCTACTATATGAATTTATACAGTTTCTCAACATCTTGATTTTCCTATTTTCTCATTGTTAAATGTCAAGTAGTAATTAAATATATATTTAATTTAGCATTATTAATATTCAGTTTTTAGTCAATGTAGGCAGGAAGACAGGAAAGAAGGAAAATGAAAGGAATTATTGAATACCTGTCTTCTTCCTTCCTTCCTTCTTTCCTTCCTTCCATCCTTCCTATCTTCCATTCTTTTCTTTCTTTCCCTTTCTCCCTTCCTTCCTTCTTTCTTTCACCGCCACACCTGAGGCATATGGAAGTTGACCAGGGGTTGAATCTAAGCTGCAGCTGTGACCTATGCCACAGCTATGGCAAAGATGGATCCTTTAAAAGACTATGCCTCTTCAGTGACCAGACCCACTGCAACTGGATTCTTAACCCACCATGCCACAGTGGGAACTCTATCTTTTCAAATATATATGTCCTTCCACTTAAAGGAAAGGTTTTGAATGGTTACAAGCTATTAAAGAAGTGATAGATTGAATTACAAAAGTACTTTTCTATCTGGGAGTACATCTTACAACCACACTCTGGTCTAAGAGTTTCTTGCAAGGTATGACATTTCTTGCTAAGTACCTTCAGTGAGGGTGAAGTGATAGGTCCAAGGTAGAGATGAAAGGAGAGAGGGCAAGAGAGAAATTGCAGAGGGAGCATGCCACGAAAAGATCGCACCACACTTCCCACTTTTGCTGAAGGTCTAATGGCAACCAGCAAGGCCAAGCATCTCTGAGAAAATTTATAGAGAAAAATCATACCCCAACACCTGTTGTTTTTTAACAACAAGTGAAATGGAAGGCTCTGAGGAAGGTTTTTTGTGTGTCATTTAAAGTCTTTGAGCCTTAGTTCTCCCATCAATTAAATGGGGATATAAAGACTTACCTTTTAAACCTTCCCCAAATTATTATGATATATAACATACGAAAAGAAAGCATCCCTGTCTCAGAGAAAGTACAGAAGACATATTTATGCATTTTTTTCAATCTTCCTTAGACATTAGAGACAGAGAAAGTGAAATAACTCACTAAGTTTACTTGGCTAGTTAAAAACAGAAATGAGTCTATGGAGTTCCCATTGTGGTGCAGCAGAAATGAGTCCAACCAGGAACCATGAGGTTGTGCGTTTGATCCTGGCCTCGCTCAGTGGGTTAAGGATCCAGCATTGCTATGAGCTGTGGTGTAGGTCATAGATGCGGCACAGATCTGGCATTGATGTGCATTAGGCGTAGGCCAGAAGCTGTAGCCTAATTCAACCCCTAGCCTAGGAACCACCATATGCCATGGATGCAGCCCAAAAAAAAGAAAAAAAGACAAAACAAAAACCAAAAATACAAAAAACAGAACTGAGTCTAGACCCCAAACCTATTAACTACTATTATGAATCTAAATCTCTTTAGTATGACATTCATAGTAATGTCATAAGACTTCCTAACCTAGAAAACAAGAATAGCAATGAAAGAGTTAAACTGCATTAAACTTCCCAGTCACAGAGCCCTAAATTAACACCCTGCCTTTGAAGGATTATGTAAGCTCTGTAAGTTCTTTTGGGAAGGAAAATTGCAAAGAGCAATTTCAAAGGAGATCATTGAATTGGACAAAGGCAAAAGGTGAGTCAATGATCTCTTGAAGTTCATTCAATGTCTGGGTTTCCTAAATCTGAGTTTATTAAAATTAATATTAATATGAAATATTGGATTACCCAACTGGAATCCTAGTTTTGTTATACCAAGGCCAAGATCTTACTGAAGGCAGTTGACAATGGTTATTCCATCATGGAAACTGTGGAAGCAGGGGTAGAGGACCACTGAGGTTTCTATCATTTCTGAGTTTAGCACTGTCTCACATTCAGTCTTAGGATGAACTCGGACTCTAGTTTAAACTCTTTTCAATTAAAGTTGTATCTTACTAAGGCAAGGCGCTCAGTGAATGATACAGATACTCTGGCCAGATTAAACACACTCTAAAATTCAAGTTTGTGGTCATAGAAATTTTATTGGAATCAGAAATACTTTCAGAATAAAAGTCAGATCACTGAAAGTAATATTTAATTTTATAGGGAGTGGAGGAAAATTTGAAAATAAAGAATGAGAAAAAGAGGAGTTCCCATTGTGGTACAGCAGATACAAATCCAATTAGGAACCATGAGGTTGTGGGTTCGATCCGTAGCCTTGCTCAGTGGGTTAGGGGTCTGGCATTGCTGGTGAGCTGAGGTGTAGTTTGCAGATGCGGCTCGGATATGGTGCTGCTGTGGCTGTGGCATAGGGTGGCAGCTGTAGCTCCGATTAGACCCCTAGCCTGGGAACCTCCATATGCCATGGGTATGGTCCTAAAAAGACAAAAAAAATGAGAAAAAGGTGTATACAGAAAAAATGGTTTCATTTTCTACTTGAATTTGTGTATTATATTTAGAATTTTGGGAGGGAAATTAACTAGAATACAGAAAGTACTTTAAATACTCTGGTCTGTGTTATATCAATACATGACTTAGAGGTGTCATCAGAATCAAAGGACTAATATCAACAATAATTTTACTACTTTGCCAAAATTGAAATATTGCTGTGTTATTGTTAAAGATAGTGTTTAATTTTGGATATTCAATTATTCAGCAGATCTTTACTGAGCTCCTACACCAGGCTGTTCTGGACGTTAATGACACATCAATAAACAAAAGAAAAAATAGCATCCCACATCCTCTCTTGCATTCTATGAGAGAAGGCAGACAAAATCAGTAATAATAAGTAAACAAATTATACAGTATATCAACAAGTGGGGATGTATCTCTAAAAATAAAGTGTAGATAGGGAGAGGGTTTATGAAATCTAAGGTATGAATTGCTGTTTTAAAATATGTAGCCATGTGATACAAGGTACAGGGGAGCTTCTGTGAATATTCTAAGCCCTTCCATTCCTGAATCATGATTTTTCCATCTGTTGCTGAAATCACATTCTAAATATAATTTTTAATGTTAAAATTGTTTCCACTTATAATATCTAAGATAGTTTTATCTTCCCTCCACAAAGGTTTTCCAAAGCATCAAATGAGTGGAAAGAGGTCTGAGAGTTAATGTCTGTTCATTCTTTTTTGACTTTTAGATTCCTAATGAGCATAAAATTCAATCCATTTAGTTTCTGTATGAGGATACTGAGTTGTCAAGTCAGAGTTCATAACTAATCTAAAGTTGAAACATAATTTCCTGACCCTTTTTTTAATGCTTTTTATACTACCTTACTTTACCACCTTCCCAACAAGGCCCATCTGCATAAAGTTTTTGTCTAACCTGAAAATTCAAATTTTTACTTTTTTCTCAATCTTTATTGTTTTATGTCTCATTAGAAACCACCATTATTCGAGGAGAGAGAGGACAAGATGGCAGAGGAGTAGGGGGACACGCTCGCACTCTCCCACAAACACAACAAAAAAAGCACATCTACAGAATAAAAGACTTGCACAGAACAGCAACCAATCATTGGCAGAGGAACCTAAACTCCAATAACGGCAAGAAGTTCGTGACATTACGGGGCAGAACGGGAGAAAGGAGGAGAGTGAGAGAAGGTGAATCCGAGCCGGACGTGCACTCCCGAAAGGGAACTGTGGAGGAGAAAGGGATCCTGCACCCTGGAAATTCACCTACACGGGGGAAAGATCAAACGAACCAGAGGAATCTCCAGATGCAGAGAAGAGTGTAGCAGTAAGTTGGAGTAGGGAAAAGCCGATCAAGAACCAAACGCACCATCTGAACTACGGGCACAGTCACCAAATTTGAGACGCCTGGGTGGGGGCTGGGCACCGAGACCTCAGCTACAGAGGTTACTCCCCAAGAATAGGCTGGGGGGGGGTGGGGCGGAGTGGAGACTGCTTGGGAGGTCTAGAAACTGGTCTGTGACTTGACAGGGCAGAGACTTCCTGGGGGACTAGAAAACAAAGCTGTCACAGAGGAAGGGAGCAATACTCTAGGGGTGGCGAAGTGGAAAGCTGCATCAGAGGGAACCTGGGAGAAGAGCCTGGTCTGCGCCCATGCTGGGGAGGGGAGAGAAGAAGGGGTGGGTCCCCATAGAATACTCGCCACGCCACAGCAAGCTTACAGGCCCACTAGCTAGCAGAAAGCTGTGCTTCCCAGTGCATCCCCTCCCCCCACCCCCGCCACCCCCTACGCTCTCTCAGAACCTGGGGCTGCCTGCCATCCAGGAGGGCTGGCCTCAACAATTGCCTGAAGCCTACCACCGCAGGGGCTGTCCCTGCACAGGCTTGCTTGCCCTTTGGAGGGGCTACACTTCCGCAGAGCAGCACCAAACACCACCAGCCCCTGAGAAAAGACCTGCAGCCCAGAAAAGCTAGAACAAGCCTAGCCAGGCCGTGAATAGAACTGCCTAATTCTCGGATGGTTTTTCTGAGTCGGGCTTCCCTGGGGAAGAGCCTCCTGGGTTTTCAGTGGCCCCACTACCAGGCCAAGAACCCAGGGGGTGCCAAGACCTAGTGGATCAGCTACATATGACTACCAACTCCAGGCAAGACCCCCTGCAGCCCAGAAAAGCTGCAGCAAGCTTGGCCGAGCTGGGAAAAGATCTCAGATGGTGTTTCTGAGTTGGGCTGCCCTGGGGAGGAGCCTCCTGGGTTTTCAGCGCCCCGCTACCCACCCAAGCCCCCAGGGGGTGCCAAGACCTACAAAATCAGCTGCATAGGACTGCCAGCTCCAGGCAGGACCCCCTGCAGCCCAGAAAAGATGCAATAAGCTTGGCCGGGCTGGGAAAAGATCTCAGATGGTCTTTCTGAGTCGGGCTGCCCTGGTGAGGAGCCTCCTGGGTTTCCAGTGGCCCTGCTACCTGCCCAAGCCCCCAGGGGGTGCCGAGACCTAGTGAATCAGCTGCATAGGAATGCCAGCTCCAGGCAGGACCCCCTGCAGCCCAGAAAAACTGCAATAAGCCTGGCCGAGTCAGGAAAAGATCTCAGATGGTCTTTCTGAGTGGGGCTGCCCTGGGGAGGAGCCTCCTGGGTTTTCAGCAGCCCTGCTAGCCACCCAAGCCCTCAGGGGGTGCCTCGTGCCATGGAATAGCTGCTCAGCACTACCAGCCCCCTGGAGGAGCCCCTGCAGCCCAGAAAAGCTGCAACAAGCTTGGCCAGACGGTGAAAAGATATGCCTACATTCTCAGGCCATCCTTCTGAGTTGGGCTACCCTAGGGAAGAGCCTCTTAGGTTCTAAGTGACCCAGATAGCTGTCCCAGCACCCAGGGGGTGCTGCATTCCTGAGGAACAGTAGCCCAACACCGCCAACCCCCTGCAAGAACCCCACAGCCTAAAAATACCAGAGCAAGCTCTGCATGACCGAGTGAAATCTGCTGCCATCGTGGTGTGGACCTCCCAGTCCTGTCTGCCCTCAGGAAGTCCTCCTTTGCCTCAAAGAGACCCTGTTATCCCCATCAACACTCCAGAATAGCCACACTACCTCAAAAAAGATTGACCAACAACGCCAGCCCTCAGGAAATATTCCATGGCAGTGACAAGGCAAACACTGCCCGATCACGGAGAGTACAACTCCCTCAGGAGAAAGAAAACAACAAGCAAGATGAAGAAGCAGAGAAACCACCCCCAGTCAAACCAACAGGAGAACTCACCTAAAACAGTCAACAATGAAACTGATCTCTGCAGTCTGACAGACCTGGAGTTCAAAAGAGAAACAGTGAAAATACAGAAGGAATTAAGAGAAGATATGAACAGTAATGCAGACACCATCAGAAAGGAGCTAGAACATATAAGGAGGAGCCAAGAAAAACCAGAACATTCATTTGCAGAGATGCAAACTGAACTAAGGGCAGTAAAAACCAGAATGAGTAATGCAGAAGAACAAATCAGTGATATGGAAGATAGAATAATGGAAATCACCCAATCTGGTCAGCAGACAGAAAACCGAATCAAAAAACTGGAAAGCAATATAAGAGACCTATGGGATAATATAAAGCGGGCCAATCTACGCACAATAGGAATTCCAGAAGGAGTAGAAAAAGATAAGGGAATGGAAAATATATTTGAAGAAATTATCGCTGGAAACTTCCCAAATCTAAAGGATACTGGGTTCAAGATACAAGAAGCACAGAGGGCCCCAAACAAACTGAACGCAAATAGACCCAAACCAAGACAAATCATAATAAAAATGCAAAAGTTAGTGATAAAGACAGGATCCTAAAAGCAGCAAAAGAAAAGCGGAATGTTACCTACAAGGGAACTCCCATAAGGTTATCAGCTGATTTCTATTCAGAAACACTACAGGCCAGGAGGGAATGGCAAGAGATATTTAAAATGCTCAAAGGAAAAAATATGCAACCTAGAATACTCTATCCAGCAAGAATATCATTTAAAAGAGAAGGGGAAATAAAAAATTTTTTCCAACAAACAAAATCTTAAAGAATACAGCATCACAAAGCCCAGGTTAAAGGAAATATTGAAATTGCTTCTCTAAGCCAAAAAGAAAGGAAGGAAAGGGAAGAAAAAAGAAAAGAAAAAAGAAGAAGAAGAAGAAGAAGAGGATGAACTAGGACTGAGGAAACCAGAGTCAGAGAGCAGTCACTCAAATAAGCCAGCATACAGATTTAATCATGAACATGCTTCAAACAAAATAAAATTAAAAAGGAAAAAAATAAAAAAGAGTCATCAAAACCATAAAATGTGGGCAAGGGATGTTAGGAAATAAATAAAACTTTTTGTTTGTTTGTATGTTTCTCTTCTTAAATTTAAGATAGTAATGAAGTGTTTGAACTTACAGGACCATCAGGCTAAAATACACAATTATGGGAAGGGGTTAGCATACTTAAATAACAGGGCAACCACAAGCCAAAAGCAAATATTGCATTTGGAAAAAATGAAAAAAATACACTCAAGCAGATAATAACAGGAGACCATAAAACCAAAAAAAAAAAAAAGAAAGAAAGAAAAATGGAGAAACATAGAAATCAACTGGAACACGAGGTTCAAAATGGCAATAAATAATCATCTATCAATTATCACCTTAAAGGTCAATGGACTGAATGCCCCAATCCAAAGACACAGAGTGGCTGAGTGGATAAAAAGGCAAAAACCTTCAATATGCTGCCTACAAGAAACCCACCTTAGGACAAAGGATACATATAGATTGAAAGTGAAAGGGTGGGGAAAAATATTTCACGCCAATAGACACGGCAGAAAAGCAGGAGTCGCAATGCTCATATCAGACAAAATAGACTTTAAAACAAAAGACATAAAGAAGACACTACTTAATGATTGAGGGATCCATCCAAGGAGGGGATGTGATTATCGTCAACATATATGCCCGAAATACAGGAGCACCCAGATACATACATCAAGTATTAACAGACATAAAGGGAGATATTGATGAGAATACAATCATAGTAGGAGTCCTTAATACCCCCCTCACATCAATGGACAGATCCTCTAGACAGAAAACCAATAAAGCAACAGAGATCCTAAAGGAAACAATAGAAAAGTTAGACTTAACTGATATCTTCAGGACACTACATCCAAAAAAAGCAGAATACACATGCTTCTCAAATGCTCATGGAACATTCTCAAGAATCGACCACATATTGGGACACAAAGCGAATCTCAATAAATTTAGGAGCATAGAAATTATCTCAAGTATCTTCTCTGATCACAATGCCATGAAATTAGAAATCAACCATGGGAAAAGGAAAGAGAAAAAACCTACTGCATGGAGACGAAACAACATGCTACTAAAAAACCAATGGGTCAATGAGGAAACCAAGAAGGAAATTAAAAACTACCTTGAAACAAATGATAATGAAGACACAACCTCTCAAAATCTATGGGATGCTGCAAAAGCAGGTCTCAGAGGGAAATTCATAGCCATACAGGCCTTTCTCAAAAAAGAAGAAAGATCCCAAATGGACAAGTTAACCTTCCACCTAAATGAATTAGAAAAAGAAGAAGAAAAAAGGCCTAAAGTCAGCAGATGGAAGGAAATTATAAAGATCAAAGAAGAAATCAATAAAATAGAGACTCAAAAAACAATAGAGAAAATTAATAAAACCAAGAGCTGCTTCTTTGAAAAGGTGAAGAAAATTGACAAACCCCTGGCCAGACTCACTAAAAAGAGGAGAGAAAGAACCCAAATAACCAAAATTAGAAATGAAAAAGGAGAAATCACAACGGATACAGCAGAAATACAAAAAAACATAAGAGAATACTATGAACAACTATACGACAAAAAGTTTGACAGTCTGGAAGAAATGGACAATTTTCTAGAATCTTATAGCCTGCCAAAACTGAATCAAGCCAAAACAAACCAACTGAACAGACTGATCACTACAAATGAAATTGAAGAGGTCATAAAATTACTCCCTACAAATAAAAGTCCAGGACTAGATGGCTTCACACGTGAATTATATCAAACATATAAGGAGGAACTGGTGTCCATCCTACTTAAACTCTTTCAAAAGGTTGAAGAAGAAGGAATACTCCCAAAGACCTTCTATGATGCCACCCTCACCCTCATTCCAAAACCAGACAGAGATACCACCAAAAAAGAAAACTATCGCCCAATATCATTGATGAATATAGATGCAAAAATTCTCAAAAAAATCTTAGCCAACCGAATCCAACAACATACCAAAAAAATTATACACCATGACCAGGATGGGTTCATCCCAGGTTCACAAGGATGGTTCAACATATGCAAATCAATCAGCATCATACACCACATTAACAAAAAGAATGTCAAACATCATATGATCATCTCAATAGATGCAGAAAAAGCATTTGAAAAAGTCCAACATCCATTCATGATCAAGACCCTCGCCAAAGTGGGTATAGAGGGAACATTCCTGAACATAATCAAAGCCATTTATGAGAAACCCACAGCAAATATAATCCTCAATGGGGAAACACTGAAAGCCTTCTCACTCCAATCTGGAACAAGACAGGGATGCCCACTCTCACCACTGCTCTTCAACATCGTTTTGGAAGGCCTAGCCACAGAAATTAGACACACAAAAGAACTAAAAGGCATCCATATAGGAAGAGAAGAGATCAAACTGTCACTGTATGCAGATGACATGATACTATACATAGAACACCCTAAGGACTCAACCCCAAAACTACTTGAACTGATTCATAAATTCAGCAAAGTAGCAGGCTATAACATTAACATTCAGAAGTCAGTTGCATTTCTGAATACCAGCAATGAAATCTTAGCAAAGGAATACAAAAATACCATACCTTTTTAAATTGGTCCTCACAAAATCAAATACCTCGGAATACACCTGACCAAGGAGGTAAAGGACCTATATGCCGAGAACTATAAACCTTTAATCAAAGAAATCAAAGAAGATGGAAAGAAATGGAAAGATATTCCATGTTCCTGGATTGGAAAAATCAATATTGTAAAAATGGCCATACTACCCAAAGCAATCTACAGATTCAATGCAATCCCTATCAAATTGCCCATGACATTTTTCACAGAACTAGGACAAACAATCCAAACATTTATATGGAACCACAAAAGACCCAGAATCGCCAAAGCAATCCTGAGAAACAAAAACCAAGCAGGAGGCATAAATCTCCCAGACTTCAAGAAATACTACAAAGCCACAGTCATCAAAACAGTGTGGTACTGGTATCAAAACAGACAGACAGACCAATGGAACAGTATAGAGAATCCGGAAATAAACCCTGACACCTATGGTCAATTAATCTTTGACAAGGGAGGCAAGACCATCAAATGGGAACAAGAAAGTCTATTCAGCAAGCATTGCTGGGAAACCTGGACAGCTGCATGCAAAGCATTGAAACTAGAACACACCCTCACACCATGCACAAAAATCAACTCAAAATGGCTGAAAGACTTAAATATATGACAGGACACCATCAAACTCCTAGAAGAAAACATAGGCAAAACACTCTCGGACATCAACATCATGGATATTTTCTCAGGTCAGTCTCCCAAAGCAATAGAAATTAGAGCAAAAATAATCCCATGGGACCTCATCAAACTGAAAAGCTCTTGCACAGCAAAGGAAACCCAAAAGAAACCAAAAAGACCACTTACAGAATGGGAGAAAATAGTTTCAAATGATGCAACCGACAAGGGCTTAATCTCTAGAATATATAAACAGCCAACAGCTGTTGGCTGTTTATATATATACAACCCAACAGCAAAAAAGCCAATCACCCAATGGAAAAATGGGCAAAAGACCTGAATAGACTGTTCTCCAAGGAAGATATAGAGATAGCCAGCAAACACATGAAAAAATGCTCAACATCGCTGATTATAAGAGAAATGCAAATCAAAACTACCATGAGGTACCACCTTACGCCAGTCAGAATGGCCATCATTCATAAGTCCACAAATAACAAGTGCTGGAGGGGCTGTGGAGAAAAGGGAACCCTCCTGCACTCTTGGTGGGAATGTAAACTGGTACAGCCACTATTGCGAACAGTTTGGAGATACCTTAGAAATCTATACATAGAACTTCCATATGACCCCGCAATCCCACTCTTGGGCATATATCCGGACAAAACTCTATCTAAAAGAGTCACATGCACCCACATGTTCATTGCAGCACTATTCACAATAGCCAGGACATGGAAACAACCCAAATGTCCATCGATAGAGGATTGGATTCGGAAGATGTGGTATATATACACAATGGAATACTACTCAGCCATAGAAAAGAATGACATAATGCCATTTGCAGCAACATGGATGGAACTAGAGACTCTCATCCTGAGTGAAATGAGCCGGAAAGACAAAGACAAATACCATATGATATCACTTATAACTGGAATCTAATATCCAGCACAAATGAACATCTCCTCAGAAAAGAAAATCATGGACTTGGAGAAGAGACTTGTGGCTGCCTGATGGGAGGGGGAGGGGGAGGGAGTGGGAGGGATCAGGAGCTTGGGCTTATCAGACACAACTTAGAATAGATTTACAAGGAGATCCTGCTGAATAGCATTGAGAACTTTGTCTAGATACTCATGTTGCAACAGAAAAAATGGTGGGGGAAAAATGTAATTGTAATGTATACATGTAAGGATAACCTGACCCCCTTGTTGTACAGTGGGAAAATAAAAAAAATTATATAAAAAAAGTAACCGCCATTATTCTGTGCCACACTTTCTTCATAACACTTTTCACTTCCTTGTTCCTGAAAGTGTAAATCAAAGGATTGAGCAAAGGATTCAGGAAGGTGTAAAGTATGCCTACCATCTTGTTAAAGGGGAAAGCAGAGGGAGGTCGTGCATACAAAAATATGCATGGGACAAAGAATGAAACCACAACAGCAATGTGAGTGCCACAGGTGGAGAAGGCTTTCTGCTGCCCCTCAGTACTATGGTTTCTGAGAGACAGCAAGATGACTCCATAGGAGGCAAGCAACAAGGAGAAGATTAGGATGCAGATTAATCCAATGTTGGTGGTCACCAAAAGCCCAAAGAAATGGCTGTCAGTGCAGGCAAGCTCCAATCATGGGTACAAGTCACACATGAAATGGTCAATGACATTGGGGCCACAGAAGGGCAGCTGGACGGTGAAGTGAATCTGTATCGTGGAATGCAGGAAGCCCCCTGCCCAGGCCACACCTATTAGAATGCCACAGAGCCTCCAATTCATGACGGATGAGTAGTGCAAGGGTTTGAAGATGGCCACATAGCGGTCATAGGCCATGGCAGTGAGGACAATCACCTCCACTCCAGCAAAGAAGTGTTCAGCAAAGACCTGGGTCATGCAGCCTTCAAAGGGGATGGTTCTCCTCTCATAGAGAGAGTCTACGATCATCTTTGGGGCAATAACAGAGGAGAAACATGCATCCAATAAGGACAGAAAAGCCAAAAAGAAATACATGGGGGAGCCCGGAAGAGCTGGGCTGCTACTCATGGTCACCACAATCAGAAAGTTGCCCATGACAGTTGCAATGTAAATAAACAAAAATACGAGAAATACTGTCTTCTGAACACTTGGATTCTGTGAAAGCCCCAGGAGGAAAAACTCAGTTATGAAGCTTTGCTTCTGCATATTTTCCAAGTAAAAGGGGAAAGCTGCCAGGATGAGCAGGTAGAATTTACAATTATGTGAAAAAAAAAAAAAAACTGTCTCAGCCATGTTTGTAATATTATCATAGTCATCAAGTTGGTGCATTCACATAAAAAATTATCTTGGAGAAAAGACTTGTGGCTGCCTGATGGGAGGGGGAGGGAGTGGGAGGGATTGGGAGCTTGGGCTTATCAGGCACAACTTAGAATAGATTTACAAGGAGATCCTGCTGAGTAGCATTGAGAACTTTGTCCAGATACTCATGTTGCAACAGAACAAAGGGTGGGGAAAAATGTAATTGTAATGTATACATGTAAGGATAACTTGATCCCCTTGCTGTACAGAAGGAAAATTAAAAAAAAAATTATCTTACATGCTTGAGCTTCTCTGCTCATGGAGAAAACGAAATTAGAAACTTTTTTTAGGGTGGTAGTGGGATATTAGGAAGAATTGAGCTATAGATAGATTATTAAATACTCTAAGCCCAAACTTCAATGAAAGGGAAGGATAGGGATGTGTGGTAGGGATGAGAAAGATTTTTCATCTCAGTTTCCAACTCTAATCACTTAGTAATGGTTTCCTGGAGTGAACCGTGAGACGGATTCTGAAGCAAGGATCCCAATTCTGAGGAAGGAAGGGTGGTAGTTTATTGATCACACTCTCCATGTGCATGGAAAGGGAGCAAAGATGATTTGCATGCCACCTCTGACCAGGTAACTTCCTTATCTACAAGGAGAAGACATAATACCCAATTTAAGAGGTGCTTGGATATCATGGCAATTCCCCCAGTTATTTCTTTAAAAGACTGAAATGAACTGAGACTTTTAGATTAATTCATTCTTCATAAAAGAAAAAGATCAGTCAGAATATGCCCTGCTTTAGACTAATGCATAACTAGTATACATGTGTTGAGTTGGCTATTCTCAATAAGAACCCAAGTCTATACTAAATAATATCACCTTCTAATGAGTATTATTATGATGACTAAGACATAATGCAAGGAAGGAAAATTTCAGAGCCTCCTGAATTGGAAACAATCCATATTAGATCATATTACCCTATTTTATTGGTAGGAAATTCATGCCTAAAGAGAGAAAATCAAACAAATAACAGGTGCTGAGTCTGGAATATTAACCCAGAACCTGTGAGTCCAAATCCCAAGTCCTTCCCACTGATTCTATGGGGAAAGAAGTTAACATTTTTCTTTTCTAGCAAGAACTTGAGAGCAGGGATGACCTTTCTAGAGTCTCCATTCACTGTAGAGGTTAAAACCTTCTGATTCCTTTGTTCCTATTTGAATGATTCCTTTTGATAAAGGACACAGAGCTGATGATATAGGATCAAAGGTAATGGCCTGACTACTTGCAGATAAAAATGGGCAACTATCACACAGGTCAGGAAGAAAAATAATACGTTGAATAAAGCCAGAGTCTTAATGCTTTATTAATTATTTGAAAATTATTTATACAACATGACCAAGTCAGATCAAGTACTACTCACCAATGTGTATCTGTGTCAAATTTATGATTTATTGTAATACAGGGATGTTCATATACAGCCTCCCTACTCTTAAGGATTATAATGAGTATTAAATTGGAAAACGTGAAAATGTGCCTTATGATAAAATGCCCTTACCAATTTTAGTCACTCTTCTCTCACTTACAAAACCAGACACCTTACCCACACAGAAAGCTATTCCATGGGCCATCCAGATCATTACTCCAACTTTTGATTTCATTTGCATAGCAAACTTTGAAGGATAATTGTGTCCACATCTGTATATATAAGAGAAAATTATCATCCCAAGGGCATTCATGTTTGTGTGTGTACATATATGTAGAACCTTTTTTTTTTTGTCTTTTTAGTGCTGCACATGAAAATTCCCAAGCTAGAGGTTGAATCAGAGCTGTAGTTGCTGGCTTATGTGAGGTGGGGGCCATTTCTGTGACCTACACCTTAGCTCATGGCAATGCCAGATCCCTAACCCACTGAGCAAGGCCAGGAATCATGGATGCTAGTGGAGTTTGTTACAGCTGAGCCATGATGGGAATAATTAGGCTTCCTGTAAGCAAAGTGTATTCTGGGAATAATTAGGCTTCCTGTAAGCAAAGTGTATTCTGGGAATAATTAGGCTTCCTGTAAGCAAAAGTGTATTCTGGGACTTCCCTGGTAGTGCAGGTTAATGATTCAGCATTGTCACTTCTATGGCTCAGCTGCATCTGCAGTGTGGTTTCAATCCCTGGCCCAGGAACTTCCGCATATTGTGAGCACAGCCAGGAAAAAAAAAAAAAAAAGTTGAATGACACTGACAGCTAACAAAAAAATAATTGAAATGTTAGTAAACCTAAATATACAAGTATGTGTTCTAATATTTGACTTTTTATTTACTCTTGTGAGAATCAGATGAGGTAATACTCATAAAACCATTTATGCACTTAGATGCACTGGAAAAAAATATGATAAACAGTAAAAGTAAGCTCTCAGAGCCTCTGACACACAGCAGAAATGGTGATGTTTTACTTCTAATTTCTGCTTTACCATGATCAAATCTGATAAATATCTTCACTCATCCTTTTAGATATTCACAAATATAAAATATTTTATTGGTCACAGAGAAGATAAGCTATTGTTTAAATGTGGGACACTTTTAAATGTCTTTAATAAACCCTGGATAAACTACTGTGGCCCGCAGACCCTCTTGTGTCTATTTCTTCTTCAGTTACCCTCATTGTACAAGTAAGATCAAAAAGAGCAAATGGATGCAAACTATTGCTCTTGGAATGGATTTACAATGAGATCCTGCTGTGTAGCATTGAGAACTATGTTTAGATACTTACATCACAACACAACAATGGGAGGAAAAAGTATATATACATGTATGTGTAACTTGGTCCCCATGCTGTACAATAGGAAAAAAAAATAGGGCAAAGGGTGGAGAGAAAGAATAAGGCTCTATGTTAATCTAACAATTAAATGATTCTTAGGCTCTCTAACTCCCTGATCTGGGGAGTTTCTAAGGGAAATACCATTTTAAAGTAAAAATACTCATTAAATATAAACAAATCGGTCCTCTCTTTTTTAAGATAAAAGAAATTTCCAAATTATCATTAAAACTTCAGCAATGGAGACTATAGTTCTTTGGAGCTTGTGATCACAAGGTTTATGATTTGAAATCACTTAAAAGGTAATTGTCCTAATGCATTTTTTTGTCCTGGTTTTAATCCCAGAAAAGAAAAGAAACAATAGTGGGGAAATTTGTGAAATGTGAAAAAAATCTGGTGTTTTCTTAGGAGCTATATATCAAGGTTCACTTCACAATACTGACAAATATACTCCTGGAAAATTTATACAATAATTATTAGGGAAAAATAACTGAGCAGTAGACAGGAACTCTGTAATATCTTGGGATTTTTTTTTGTCTTTTTTAGGGTCCCACTTGCAGCATATGGATATTCCTAGGCTAGGGGTTGAATCTGAGCTACAGCTGCTGGCTTACACCACAGCCACAGTAATGCCAGATCCAATCCACATCTGTGACCTACACCACAGCTCATGGCAACACAAGATCCTTAACCCACTGAGAGAAGCCAGGGATTGAACCCGCAACCTCATGGTTCCTTGTCAGATTCGCTTCCACTGCGCCATGATGGGAACTCTGAGAACTTTTTTATTAATTTAAAATTATTCCAAAATAGAAGTTAATTAATGTTATATAATAATTGTATATAAAAATCTAGCTATTACAGATTCATAACCTTGTGTTATTGAATAAAGCACAATCCTTGGAGTTCTCTCCCATGAAACAGATAGAGAAACACTTGTTCAAACTGCTGGCCTCAGAGTCAAATAAGGCAGTATTTATGAGCATACTCTGTAATGTATAATTTAAGAGAAAGATGTGAAATATTGATATAAGCATTATTTTTAAATAGTGTCTGTACACACAAGGTGAACTGGAGAATTGAATCTATCCAAATAGTAAAATGTTGCTAAATCATGTTTTTTTCATTCTAAATTCTAAATTGCAACGAAACGGCTTCATTCATGTAATCTTATTGGGAAATGTTTTATCAAATATTTCCAAAATCCTAAATATGGTTGTATTCTTTATACTAGTAATTCCAACCTTAAAAATTATTCTATAGGTATAATGAGGTGGTATAAATTTTATAGTAGATGATGCTGTGTCATATATTATAGCGAAAATTCAGAAATATTAATTGTTGAATAATAATACATTAATATCATTAATAATACATTAATTAATACATTAATTAATAGCAAAGTGTGTTAGGCATAAACATTAATTAAAATATAAGGACATAGAAGTGAAGAATTTTTACAATATGTTAAATGAGAAAAACACAAAAAATATTGTAACAACCTCACTCATTTATACAGACATTTTAATATAATTTTAAAATCAAGAAAGGAATATGTGAAAATGGTAGAGACTTTTTATTTTCAATATATATTTTGATATATACATATATATACAAGAAAATCTAACATTACAAATCAACTTTAATACCCAGAACACCATACTATGTATCACCTGCATATTTGTTCAAAAAAAGATGATGTTTTAAGAAAATTTTATTATCTAGCCAGTGTAACTAATTTGCCTAGATGGAACCAGCATGCTAACATGACATAGAATCTTATATTAAAAGTATCTGCTGTAAACCATCCACAAATAGCCAAACCAGGGGCCCAGCCTTCCCTATCCTATGTGTTCACTCTAATATCACTTTTCATTGCATATACTCCTAGAGGAACTATTTCATTCTGGTTATATTTCTCATAGAAGTTTTCCATGGTCTTTTCTTTCTTTCTTTCTTTCTTTCTTTCTTTCTTTCTTTCTTTCTTCTTTTTTCTTTCTTTCTTTATTTCTTTTTTTTCTTTCTTTCTTCCTTCCTTCCTTCCTCCTTCCTCCTCCTTCCTTCCTTCCTTCCTTCCTTCCTTCCCTTCCTTCCTTCTTTCCTTCTTCCTTCCTTTTTCTTTCTTTGTTCTTATTGCTGTATTCGTTATTTCGTTCTTTCTTTCTTTCTTTCTTTCTTTCTTTCTTTCTTTTTCTTTCTTTGCATTTTAGGGCCACACCTGTGGCATATGGAATTTCCCAGGCTAGGGGTTGAATTGGAGCTGCATCTGCCGGGCTATGCCATAGCAACATGGGATCCAAGCCGTGTTTGCAACCTACACCTACACCACAGCCCAGAGCTCACAGCAACACCTGGATCCTTAAGCCTCTGAGCAAGGCCAGAGATCAAGCCCACATCCTCATGAATACTAGTCAGGTTCATTACCCCTGAGCCATGATGGGAGCTCCTGATCATATTTTACTATTAAGTAAATTAAAACCTCATTCTCATTACCCTCACTGTTAATTTCCTTGAATTTTTGATCCACGATTGTTATTTACTTCAGCAATAAAAGATTTATTCTTTGTCAAAAAAAAAAAAAAAAAGGAGCTCCTATCGTAGCTCAGTGGTTAACAAATAAGACTTGGAACAAAGAGGTTGCGGGTGAGGTCCCCAGCTTTGATCAGTGGATTAGGGATATTGTGTTGTCTTGAGCTGTGCTGTAGGTCACAGATGAGGATCTGGCATTACTGTGGCGCTGGTGTAGGCCGGTATCTACAGTTCCGATTAGACCCCTGCCTGGGAAACTCCATGTGCCGAGGGAGCGGCCCTAGAAAAGGCAAAAAGACAAAAAAAAATATTCTTTGTCTATCTAGCTAAGCATATTCTTCTCCTTTACAGGTTGAAAAATGTGTTCTCTTCAGGTTTCAGACCTTTTCTTTCCTCTCAATATTCTCTGTAAATGTCTCAAACTTTCTACTCTACTATTTCTGGAATTTGGAAAAAATAAGCTTTGTATGTTTCCGCTGTGTTCCTCCTGATGGATGCCTGAGACTTCTTTCCATCTGTTATCTCAGCAATTTAGCTCATTTTAAGAGTGAGATGAACCACAACCACTAGCACTAAGTCAGTCCAGAACTTCAGCCATTTAAATATTCTGGAACAATTAGAAGCAGAAATCAAATGCTATTTATGACAAGTACACGTAGAAAAAAAATAAATGAACAAATTTAAAATAAAAAAATCTGTGACTTGAGCAAGAGACTCTTTCCTACTTTTCATGTCCTTCCCCAGGCAATTCCTTGTGGGAATATTAAGTGCTACATTTACATATCAATAACTCCCTAAATGATAAACAGAACTGAATTACATTGCTTCTATATTGGTATTATTTGTGTCACCTCAAAAAACTTCCACTTTTTTATCTAAAACACCAGGATGAAGGACAGATTTAGAGGGTGAATGATAAGTGCAAAAATATTAAGAACAAACACATAAAATGCTATTGAATAGCTATGACAGGAATTTTCACTTAGTGTATTTCAGTTATTTGGACTTAAAGATGAAAAACTGAACTTAGGTCTAATTTCATTAGAATTGAATAGGTCCTCCTATCTCACCAAAATTAAAAAAAAAAAAAAAGTTTGCACTCAGACAGCTGCTATTTACTGAGCACTCATTTGTGTCAAGTTATGTCTGGTTAACTCGAGGTGTATTCTTTCATTTTTTTTTCCAAATCCTTTGACCTTGCTAACATAGGACCCCATCAAAAATGAACATTTTTAGGGTGAAAATTTGTATATAACTGTCCTAGGTATACACAGGGTAAGTGATAGAGCATAGCTTGCCTTACACTTGGTAGCCTGCATCACAATATCCATGTTTTAAGGACTACATCCCAATTTAAAATCCTCTGAAAATGCAAAAATGTGAATTATTAATCTCACCACATGTCTGTTCCTTGAAAATTCTGGTAATGGCAATCTTCTATTCTCTACAGAGAAAAGTCCATTCAATAGCTGGCCAAAATATGAAGTAGAGTTCCCAGGCTTACTTCTGCATTTAAGAGAGAGAGAAAAAACACTCTGGCAGATGAGAAAGAGAATTTCCCCCACTGTTTCTCAAGCACTATCTTCAACATGACCTCAAGGAAAAAGTAAAGGATCAAAAGTTTCCAGCTTGACCTCAAACTGGAATTTAAAGAGGTTTCCCTGAGAGGTCATGAACCTGCAGAATTGCTTCTCAGTTCTCCTCAGGGTTTGGAAATTTCCCATCAATACAATTTTCCAAAACACAGTTTGACTTCCTCAACTATTTGTAAAAATTAGAGTTTTTTTTTTTTTTTTTTTAACATCTTCTGGGCTTCTGTTGGAACATGCTTTTGTTTCCTTTCATATTCAGAAATAGAAAAGGGTGTATACTGGGATGAAACACAGTGCCTTTTGCAGAATTAGGGTGAAATACCTGTGTATTTATTAAATGAAAAAAAAATAGCTCTGGGATAGGGCACATCATCAATCTATAAAGAGGTGTAGTGTTTGCGGACTAGAGGAGCAGTCCATGCTTATTAAAGAATAAAAATTTTATGTATAAATATGCAAGCATGTATGCATTCATACCAAAGGTGTTTTTTTTTTCCCTCTTGGAACCTGAGCTTGATATGCCATATCTTTAAAATTAAAAGCACAATTTCTAGAGATTAAAGGATTTTTTTCATTTTTTGGAAAAGAAGGGATGACAGATCTGTTTACTCTAAAGGAATGAAGCATTGTGATTGAAGATTAGGGAAAATCTGGATTTAGCTCATGAGTTCCCTTCAGAGAGAGTCCATACCAAGGTGTTTGTCCCTCTTATTTTCATGTGTATTCACACCCTATGGAAAGAAGCAGATTGATGTCAGTCTCTAATCATTGTCAGAGTCTCTCTAGTGACAGACAAAGTAAGACTTTGGAGAAAATAAACATGCTTTGGATTTAGAAACCCAACTCTAGGTTGTAACAGAAAGAATTTTTATCCTGGAGTTCTGGCAGTGGCAGAGCAGGTTAAGGATCCTGCTGGTTTCTGCAGTGGCTTGGGGCTCTGCTGAGTTCCAGTGGGTTCGTTCCCCTGCCCTGGAACTTCAATATGCCTTGAGTGAGGCCAAAAAAAAAGAGAAAAAAAGAATATTTATCCCTAGTTAAAAAAATATAGGTCTATAGGCTTGCTCTTTTCTCATAAATGGTATAGATATAGACACTATATCTAGATATTGACAGGGACCTTAGATTCTGAAGTACATTAACTCCAGAATGAGTGATTCTCATTCTGTTTCTCCAAGCATGGAAAACTGGTAGTAGAGAGTTTTGCAGTATTGTCTTCCACATAAAATAGTCAACTACTAATGTGAGATTGTACTTGCTTCCACACAAAGACACTTGGAAGCATGAAAACTGGAAAATTCTAACTCCTCTATTACTTATATTTATTTGCTCTCTCCTTCTTTTTACCCGATCTATGAATTTGAAAATATCAAAAACAGCTAAGTCACTTTTAGACTCAGAGTTATTCAGCAATATTTATTAAGCACATACAAGGTGACTGGCAGTGTTCTACCCTCAGCATGAACAAATAAACATAATACCTGACCTTACAGGGAGTACAAACTTGTGGTGAACACAGAGAAAATAAAAGTCAAGACATAATTTTTATATATTTTATTTTATATTTTATTTTTAGGGCTGCACCAGCAGCATATGGAGGTTCCCAGGCTAGGGATCGAATCAGAGCTGTAGCCATGGGCCTACACTACAGCCACAGTAACCTGGGATCTGAGCCACGTCTGCACCCTACACCACACCTTGCAGCAATGCTGGATCCTTCACCCACTTAGTAAGGCTAGGGATCAAACCTGCAATCTCATGGTTCCTAGTCAGATTCATTTCTACTGTGCCATGATGGGAACTCCAAGACATAATTTGTAAAGTCTAGCTTGTGATCATTGACATTAAGGGTATAACTAGATGGATTAGAGAATAACTCAAGAAAAGTAAAAAAAATTCAACAGAGAAAACTTGTCTAAGGAGGTGGGAGTTCATCTGAGAGTTGATAAAATGGGCTGGATCCAGCCAAGCTGAAATTCTGGAAAAGGGAATTCCAGCAGTGAGCAGAATAGTATAAATAAAAACCTTGAACTGAGAAAGGCTTGAATTATTCAAAATACAGGGTAAAAAGTGAGAGTGAGCAAAAGAGACAGAGAGAGAGATCAGCTATAGTCCTGTGAAAAGAAGGAAGGGGGATGAAATGTGCTAGAGACATAGACAGTGATGGCTTTGTAATCTCTAACCCTGATTTGCATGATTAAAAGATGCCCTTGGCTGCTGTGTCCTCAAAGGTTTGGAGTAATTGGGGAGGGTAAGAACTCATGGTCCTTGTAAGAAAAAATTGTTCTAAGCATGCAAGTTAATAGAACAGAAGGTCTTTTCCATCATCCACAGTTTCGTCAGGGCATTTTTCACCTCTGTGTTCCTCAGGGTGTAGATCAAAGGATTTAACATGGGTGTGATGATGCAATCAGACACAGCCATTGCCTTGTCTATGGGGTTAATGGCCACAGGTCTCACGTACAAGAACGTGCATGGAACAAAGAACATGACAACCACTGTGAGGTGGGAGCCACAGGTGGAGAGGGCTTTACCCCACCCTTCAGAGCTGCAAGACCTCAGGGAGCAGAGGATGACCACATAGGAGGAGATGAGGAAAGGAAGATGACCACAGACATCACCCCACTGTGGAGGAGGACTAAGAGGCCCAGGAGGTGGGTGTCCATGCAGGCCAGGTTCAACAGTGGAAACAGATCACCTGTAAAGTGCTCTCTGATAGTGTGACCACAGAAAGGTATCTGATACATGAAGAGAAGATGTATTACTATATGGGTGCCAACCTCCCCACACACACCCTGCAGGCCCCTGCCAGCACCAGGCAGCACACCCAAGGCTTCATGATGGTCATGTAGTGCAGGGGCTTACAGATGGCCACATAGCAGTCATAGGCCATCACAATGAGAAAGATGATCTCCAGGCCACCAAAGAAGTGCTCCCTGAAGAGCTGGGCCATGCAGCCTTCCAGGGAGATGACAGTGCTCTCCGAGAGGGAGTCCACAGTCATCTTGGGGGCAATGACAGATGAGAAAGTGACATCCAAAAGGGACAAGGAAGGGAGTATCCCTTGTGGCTCAGAGGATTAAGAACCCAACTAGTATCTATAAGGATGCAGGTTCAATCCCTGGCCTCTCCCAGTTGGTTAAGGGAGGTAAATATGGTGGACATAAGCAACATATATGGACTTTGAGCTCAGAAAACCTGGATTTCATTATAGACCATCCAGGGATGTAATTAACTAGAAGTTGTTTATTTTTTATAAATCACAGTTGTTTTTCTAAGAGTTTTTGTATTAAACATAAGTTTAAATTTTAATATTCAGCTTTATATATATTAAAGTGTCATTAAAATGTGAACTTAAATTCTAGTTTAAATGCTTATTAAGTAGTACAGTATCCTGCCATATTTTGTGTGTCTCATGAGAGTTGGTCACATACACCCCTATAATCTGAGATATGAGGTCATTTGTACAGGTACCTAGCCAGACTACCATTCAATTGAAAATAATATGAGCTATACTCTTAAGGAAACCTACACAAATTCTTGATTTTTCACATTACACTTAATTACTGCTTCTGAGTACATATAGTATATCAGACAAGTTCTCTGTGCCTCAGTTTCATTCTCCATAAATTGGGAAAGTAATGTTATCTACCTGAAAGAGTTGTTGGAAAGATTGAATGATTTTATCATTAAAGGGCTTGTATTAGCTCCTTATGTCTTCGCCCAGCATAAGGAGAAAGCTACTGACCACAAACTATTTTAAAACAGATCCCCTGCCTTTGGATCATGTGTTTATATACACATCTATTAAATGCTTAATTGGCTAACTGGATACCAGCTTAATGGGTCCCCAACACTTGGCAGTATGTAAGTTTTTGAATTGACTTTAAATGAAAAATGTTCCAGACTTGTTTTCTAATATACAGTTTTAACCAAAAGTAGAAGAGTTAAAATAAATGTACTTTATTTTTTAAAATTATAACAGTAAAAAGTGGCCCATGGAAAATTGTTTGTATAAATAGAGTGATAGAAAGTTTAAAGTCAAAGAAAGTATTGTGTAATTTGCATGGAGTTTGGTTGAGGATGATGACAAAGTTTCAGCTATAGGCAGTTGTAACAGTTATACAAAACTGTGAATGTATGGTCACTGAATTTTACATTTAGAAAAGGTCAAAGTTAAAATATTGTGTTGTATTTTTTTATCACAACAAAAATATCTGAAGCCAAAAATAATAATAATAAAGTCAAACAACTTCTCCCAACGATGACCACTCATTTTCATTTGCCCCTCTATTAACAGTTTAGTAAATGCTCCTTAGGTATGGATTTGTATGTAGGTACAGGCACAGTCATTTATGGATATGTAGAGCCATTTTACCCTATATAAAATACACAGTGTATAATATAATAATACACTTGAAATGCTAATTACAGTTTTTATGAGAACTATTTGTCAATATTTATGAATTTGCCTTTATTTTAATTGCTACATATCTTTCCATTTTATGGTTACAACATAATTAATATAACCAATCTGTTTTTGCTTTAAATTTATTTCATTTCTGATATTATGCCTTACACACAGGATCACAAAGAATATCACTTACAGACTTACTTATTTCTATGGGAGAAATCTATGTCATCACCAAGACAAAAAATATACATATGTTTAAATTAGCATTGATCTCAAAATCCTGAAACATATTTTATCCCCATAAATAGCATATTAAAGAATATGCTATTTTCTCCATAGACTTGCCAACACTAAATACTATCAACTTTGAATATATTTTTTAAAAAATCAGTTGAAAAATTATCTCATTTTAATTTACATTCACTCAATCATTCATTCACAGAATTTCATTGATAACATAAACAATGAAGGTTAGCCTCCAAAGTTAAATTAAAGCAATGGAATTGCTATAAAGAGATAAGTGATCTATATACATATCCAAATCAAACTAACAATAATAAATAAATTATTTAGTGTAGGCTATATACCAGATATTTTGCAATACTTTATACACATTTTCTCATTTACTCCTCATGATTAACTATGATAAAACACATTTTATGGTTGAAGTAAAGCAAAATAATTGATCTGCAAGAAAATACAGTTAGCAAGTGATAAAGCCTGGATATGAATCCAAGGAGCCAACTTTATGGTTTGATATGTGTTTCTTGTATGTGAATTTCTTATGGAGCTAAATGATTTACTCAGTAAATTCCTGGATAACTTGAAGGTGAGAGCAATGTATTTAGGGAGAGTCTCTATATTGCCATTTTTAGGAGCATCAGTGTCCTGGTTCCTCAAAAGATCCATTACTTGAGCACAGGCATCATCAACAGACTATGTCTCTAATGAAGGGCTTCGAAAGGTGATTGCCTGGGGGAGAGGGAGGGGAGTGGGAGGGATTGGGAGCTTGGTGTCAAGGATGCAAACTATTGCTCAGGGAATGGATTTACAATGAGATCCTGCTGTGTAGCACTGAAAACTATGTCTAGATACTTACAACCCAGCACAAGTGGGAGAAAAATTATGTATACATGTATGTGTAACTGGTTCCTCATGCTGTAAGTGGGAAAAAAAAAAGTTTGTTGGGGAAATAACATTAAAAATTAAAATAAAAAATAAAAATAAAAAATACATAAGATAAAAGAAAAAGGGTTATTGCTGTCCATAAGTCTTCCTAACTCACTGCACCTTCTTTAAAAGATGAGTGGAAATGGAATTATCTAAGGTACCACATTTTTAGGATGGAAATTACTATACCATTGTAGGTACAAAAATAATGCTTTCTCGGGATGCTTCCAGAGGGAGGGGCTTAATTCCTGAATAAACTTTCATATCACCCTCAGCAAAAACACCAACACTACCCTTGTAGGCAGAGCTGCTCACAAGTAATTGTATCTTTACATATATATGATATATATTTAATCCAACTTTTTAGTTTCATTAAATATTTAGAATTTTTAACTTATCAAAATAAAAATATCACATACAGTCTTTCTTAAAGGTGTTTAGTAGAAAAACACAATAGTTGGTACAAGAGTAATGCAGAAATATATATATGCATATATATATTATACGGTAAAACTATTATGTCTATTATTTATATAATACATACACACAGAGAAAATTGTTTGAAGGAAAGGAAACAAAATCTTTAAACTATTCGTTTAAACAAAATCGATATTCTATATATACCAGCTACTCCTATTACTACTTTTTCTAAAACACATCTTTGAAACACTCTCTTTTATTTGCCATCTCATGATCTCAATAGAGTTAAAGGTAGACACTTAAGTTTTGATAATGCTAAAAGAGATAAAAGTAAATTAAACTAAAAAATTTGGAAGGTTAAGGCTCTCCATCTTGAGGATAAAATTTGTTTATACATACAAAATAGGTGAATTATTGACAATTTTAAAATATAATATGCGTGCATATATTATTCAATTATTTCAATGATTTCAAAATGGTAGTTTATGTTAATAAGACCATATTTAATAATCAAATCACCTCCAAAACTCAATCTCATGTTATCTCTGTGACCTCTAAAAACTTGATATTCTCTGTAAGCAGAAGGCAAAGACCGCAGGGTAACCAGAGGTCTGGCTCCATCCAGGATGTACTTAATAGAAACTTTTTGTCTACACTGACAGTAGCAGATTTTCAACTTAGCAAATGTGTGTTCTAAGCAAATGTTCAAAGTGTCCAAACATTTATATACAATACAACCCATGTGGATGGCAGAGGAATTCAAATTTCATCTAAAAAAGAAAGGTTTCCAAAAAGTCAGCTTTTATAAACTGTTTATACAAATAATTCATGGAACTATGTCCTTTAGCTGTATTCAAGTTTAATTTGTAAACAGTTTAAAATTCACATCTTTGAATAAATAGCATTAATCAATTGTTCTTTGGACAACAGACATGAGGTGATATAGGGAAGAATACCATTTTCAAATGACACAGGATTTCAAAATGTATAGACTTGCATCATTTCAACTGCATTCCTTTGAGGCTGTGTCTCTATAGACTGAAGCATGAATCACCATCAGTGAATTCCCATCTAACCCTGCAATGATCTACTTCTCCCAGGAGCAGAGCTTTACTGGAGCCAGGACAAGCTGATTCCACAAACACAAAACACGATCATGGTATTAAGCACTCAATTATTTGCTCCACAACTAATTTCTCTTCCTCAGTCGAAGGATGGCCCCACAGTGATTCATCTGCCTGATAATACAGATGATGAAAAGTCAATAGGACTTGTTCTTGGCCACCCACCTAGTACCAGGACTGATTTTTCCATCACCTAATCTGATGCTCTCTACATCATTTGACTAGTACTAAAATTGTGTCACATCTAACAGTGGGATATTTGCTATTATAAAAGATTTAAAAATTCTCCTTAGCCAAGAAAAAAAAAGATCTAAATTCTTTCTCACTGCATAACAATTAGTAGTCTCCAATGATATGTTTTCAATTTTGAAATATTTGAGATTATAGCCTTCATTCTCTAATTTTAATAGTAAAAAACAAAACAAAAAACAAAACAAAAAAAACCGCTGTCATTCATTTACAATACACTTCATAAAGTACAATTGGTTCATAAGCCTATCTGATGATATGCTCTGGGAACTCTCATGAGAAGAAGAGTCTGAATTTTACTGAATATGATCCTCACAGGTGATGGGCCAACCTCTTGGCTTGGATCTCCTCTACTAACATTCTAATCACTCCATTTAGACATGAGTAAGGGCAGTATTCCCCAACTGTTTCTTCACTATCGCCACTCAAAAGTGCTTTTTGTTTTGTTTTGGTTTTTTAGTGCCACACCCATGGCATATGGTGTTCCCAGGCTAGGGGTCAAATTGAGCTACAGTTGCCAGCCTTGCAGCTACCACTGCCACAGCAACATGGGATCTGAGCTGAGTCAGCTCTCATCAATGCCAGATCCCTAACCAACCGGATGAGGCCCTGACCCACTGAGCCAGGCCAGGGATTGATCCCACATACTCATGGATACTAGTCTGGGTTCATTATTGCTGAGCCATGACAGGAACACCTTCAAAAGTGCTTTTTTAGATACTTTGTTCCCTTAATGACTTCCACGTGTGAAATAGTAATACCATAAATTTATTGCCTATATATGTGATTATCTATCTACCTACATGTCTGTCTCCATGAATTTATGTATAAACAATAATAAGCATTCACCCCTCCCAAGAAACCGTGTTTACCTACTTCTTAGATGTATTGTTACCATCAAATGCATGTATTTAAAAGACCTCCTAGGCCAAACACTCTCTGACATAAATGACAGCAACATCTTCTCAGATCCACCTCTCAGAGTATTGACAACAAGAACAAAAATGAACAAATGGGACCTAATCAAACGTCAAAGATTCTGCACAGCAAAGGAAACCCTAAACCACACAAAAGACAACCCACAGAAATGGGAGAAAATCTTTGCAAGTCATCGCCTGACAAGGGATTAACCTCCAAAATTTATAAACAACTTCTGCAGCTCCATACCAAAAAAAAAAAACCAAACAACCTCATATAAAAATGGGCAGAAGATCTAAACAGACAGTTCTCCAAAGAAGACATACAGAGGGCTGAGAAACACATGAAAGGATGTTCAACATTACTCATTATTAGAGAGATGCAAATCAAAACCATTCTGAGGTACCACCTGACACCAGCCAGAATGCCATCATCCAAAAGTCTACAAACAAGAAGTGCTGGAGAGGGTGTGGAGAAAAAAGAACACTAGTGCACTCTTGGTGGGAATTGTAAATTGTTCAACCACTGTGGAAAGCAGTATGGAGATTCCTCAGAAAACTAAACATAGAACTACCATTTGATGTAGCAATCCCACTCCTGGGCATCTACCCAGAGAAAACCGGACACTCAGCAAAGACACATGTCCTCCAATGTTCATTGCAGCACTATTTGCAATAGCTGAAAACATGGGAACAACCTAAACTGTCCATCAACAGAGGAGTGGGATCAAGAAGAATGTGGTACATATACACAATGGAATATTACTCAGCCATTAAAAAGAATGAAATACCAGCATTTTTTGCAACTTGGATGGACCTAGAAACTATCATGCTAAGTGAAGTCAGCCATACAATGAGACACCAACATCAAAGTGCTTTCACTGACATGTGGAATCTGAGTAAAGGACAGACGGAACTTCGTTTGCAGAGCAGATGCTGACTCACAGACATCAAAAAATTTATGGTCTCTGGAGGAGACAGTTTGGGGGTGGGGGGATGTTCTTGGGCTGTGGGATGGGAATCCTGTGAAATCAGATTGTTATGATCATTATACAACTACAGATGTGATAAATTCATTTGAGTAATAAAAAAATAAACACCTCCTTATTGGAGTTACCATTGTGGTGCAGCAGAAATGAATCTGACTAGTATCCATGAGGAGGTGGGGCTTGATCCTTGGCCTTGCTCAACTATTTGAATTTAACTTCTTGTGCCCATAACATTTCACTTTTCATGATGCCCATGAAGGAAGGGTACGCCATCTGCATGAATGAGATGACTAATGGTTTTTCCATGACACAAGAGGAATCAAGAGACTGCAAGTTGCCTGGGTAAAGAATATCAACGAATAGCTGAGGAGAAGAAAGCCCTCACCCTCCCCCAAAAAAGGGGGTGGGGGAGGTTGCCTCAGTAACAATCTTCACAATGTGGCCAATGACCAGATCTACTTTTTGGTATTTTCACATCATGATATCAAGGAGTATGTTGAAGTGGATTGAGTAGAGTATATGAGTTAAGAAGACTTGATATCATTGCTTAACTTCATTGAGTCTTATTTTCTTCTATGAAATGAAGTAAAAATCTCTTTAATAATATATGTTGCTACATTAAAAGAGTTAATGTATGTAAAGAAGCTACCAAAATGTATGCCTCTTAGTTGACCTTCAACCATAGTTAGTTTATTCCTCTCACCTAATGACTAATATTTTCACTAAAATTTCATATTAAACTAATGTATCCTTACACAACATTCAAACATTATCTATCTCATTAATTTTAGGAGAAATATGCTTATTCCCCTATATGTTTTTTGTTTGTTTCATAAGAATCAGAAATAATCAGATGGCAATTTGTCCTTAGGAGACATTCTTAATGATGAGTGCAAAGGAACATCTTAATAATCTTTAATTTTTCTCACAAAACAAAAAAAACTTCATGCTTCAATCCATACGCTTTTTAAGTTTGCTATTGAAAGTTTATAATTTCTGCCTTGTTACTTTTCTTACCCCTCCACTGAGCCCTTGGTAGCCCCTAATTACTGATTGGTAACAAGTGCCCTCTAAATCCTTCATTTGGTCTTAAGTAGAAATGTCATTTACTCAATATTTTTCTTATTGTTATCCCTGAATTACTCTAATCTCCTATCTAACAGTCATAAAACAAAATGAACCATATATCATTCAGTCTAGATTCTGTTGAAATGTTTCATTTTCATGAACAGTTGCAAACTTAATCATTTTAATAGATGAAGTATGGATTATGTCATCTTCCATGACTTGACTTTGTGTGAACAAGTTCTGTTTCTTATGAAGTGGAGACACCCATGCATAACTTAGTAAACAGAGTCACCCCAGTACCATGCTTGAAAATTACTGTATGTTCTACTGTTTATAGAAGAAATAGCCCCAGATGTACAGTGAGTTTGAGAACAGGATATTTGTGAGAAGTAATGAGTTGGAGTATTGCTGTCAGAGAAGATTTGATTTATAAAAAATAAGATGTAAATAATGTAGAATTATTTGATATTTTCCACATGTATACAGGAGCATCACAAGGATCCCCTAGTTTCCAAAAGTTCACATCATCCACTTTGCCTTTAAGACCAATGATAGTACTTGTTTTCTCTAATAGAAAGAAATTCAAGGGGATTTCTGCATATATATATGTATTATACATAAATATATAAATATAAGTAAATATATATATATAGCCATGCTAATGTTAGTCTTTTGTAAAAGGTGGCTTAATTAAGACATTCAAAGAGAGGAAAAAAATTGTAGTGCAAAAATGTAATGCTTCATGTGAAACAAAGATACAACAAATTTAAAACCGTCTTCTAGAAGGGTAAAGTGAATCTTTAAGATAGCAGTTAATTTTCTTATCTCTAGACCTAAACATAAAGCAGGAAACTACGTTTCCTTTGAAAAAAAGACTGTGTTTTATTGACCTGAGTTTGAAGTTTGTAGCTGAATTTTGAAAGGAAGTTTCATTTTAGTTTTTCTCACACATATTATGGAGTAAGCACATATGATGTAAGGCAAGTTAATTAGTAAACCTCTCTTGGTTTCAGTTTGTTTTTCTGAAGAAAATAAAAAGATAACAAAAATGAAAATAGCAGTTTAGTATTTGAGTAAATCAATTGAAGGAACAATGCTTGATAGATGGTAAGGGGGTTGTTTTATGTAAATGTATGTATCAGACCAAGGACAACTGAGTAACAGATTTGGAACCTGACCATATACCTTTCGGTTGAAATTTGGTGAAATATTGTTACCCTTCTTGTTTCTAATGGCTCCTGAAGTATTAGTATGGAAAAAGAAAACATTTTCTTTATATTCAAGAAAAAAAAAAGTGTGCCATAAGGCTATTGAAGTAACCAGAGCAAATTACAGCATGACATTGTAAATCAACTATACTTCAATAATAAAATAAAATAACAAATAAAATAAACTTTAGTCATTCTCTACCTCTTCTTCCCCTCATTCCAGGAGCCATATCATGCGGAGGAAGCATGCAATCATCACAGGTCTCCTAGAGTTCCTAACAGGAGGCAGATAATGCAGGGAGGTGCTTTCCAGAGTCTGTAATTTCACATATATGAACAACTTTGAAAATAAGTTTTCATTAAGAAATAAAATTCATAAAACACCAACCATCATGTACTCTCACTATTTTCTCACAAAAGAAAGGATATTTTTAACATTATAAAATCATAAGTACAGAATATAATAAAGAATAGCATTTTTAATCAACTAAATCTAGCTTTAAGAAAAAAGTATATCAAAATGTCTGGCTTAATTTTTGAGCCATGAAAGTAACTAGATTATGAATTATTCTTTTCCTTATTTTGTGAATGTCTCCCTTTTCACATTTGGTAAATTCATAGTGCAGCAAAAAAAAAAAAAAAAAAAATCAGCAGTGATACTTTCACTCCCCAACTGTTCCTTCCCTTCCTTGGGTAACTATCAAAGAATTTTTACCCATTATCTTGTTTACAACAAGTTAGGCAATTCAAGATTGCTCATAAGAAGGTCTAGAGTAAAGCCAATTTCATTCAAGTAACATATACAAAGAATTTGGTAGAGAAGGAGTAAGACAGTTGAGAAAAGCATATTCTACAATCATTGAACTAGGGGGTTAAAGAAGTTATTTCCATTGTCTATTCTGAAGTTATGAATGTGAATATTGAAGCCTTAGTAAAGTAGGATAAAAGCTGTCAAAGTACCTAATAAATAACTAGCCATTATTATTTGAGATTCAACAAATGTTAAGTTCTTGTCATTTTTCCAATCAATGAGCAGCAAAATTGCTAAACTTTCACAATTTACAAGTATAATCTAGAAATCATCACCTCTAGGCATCATGAGTGGCCTGAGTTACTCTCCTCTTCAACAACATCCTCATGGCTGTTTTCACCTCTGTGTTCCTCACTGTATAAATGAGAGGGCTTAACATGGGAGTGAGGATTGCAAAGAACATAGTTACCAACTTGTCCGCAGGGTAAGTAGCCACAGGATGCATGTAGGTGAAGATACATGGGACAAAGAAGAGTACCACTATTGTAAAGTGGGAGCCACATGTAGAAATGTCTTTGTATCTTCCTTCAGAGCCATGGGATTTCAGAGAGCTCAAAATGACAATGTAGGAAATGTGCAGCATGAAAAAAATGAGCAAGCACATGCCCCCACTGTTAGTAGCCACCACAATTCCAAGTGTGTAGGTTTCACTGCAGGCAAATTCCAACAGTGCGAAGAAATCACCCATGAAAGTGGTCAATGACATTGGGGCCACAGAAGGTCAACTCATGTGTGAAAAGAACCTGCACAGTGGAGTGCAGGATCCCCCCAATCCATGCCACCACAACCAGGAGCTGGCACAGCCCATGTCACATGATGGTTGTGTAGCGCAGAGGCTTGCAGATGGCCACATAGTGGTCATAAGCCATGGCAATGAGGACGATGATCTCTGATCCTCCCAGGAAGTGTTCTAAAAACAGCTTAGTCAGGCAGCCACCCCAGGAGATGGTTGTCCTCTGATACCAGCAGGTCAAAATCATTTTGGGGGTGGTGACGGAGGTGAAGGAGGCATCTATGAAGGCCAAGTAAGTGAGAAAGGAGTCAAAAGTGGGGGGCTTAGGGAGATGGTAATAACAATGAACAGATTGGCCAACAATGTAAATAGAAAAATGAACAAAAAGACCATGAAGAACACTTTCCACAAGTGTGGATTATGTGTGAATCCCAAGAGAACAAATTCAGTCACATTGTTGGGAGACATGTGGAGATCCATTCAGCAAAGGAAAACCTTCTTGAGGCCTGAACTGAGTGCAATGGAATAAAGAATGATAACTATTAATGAGAAAAGAATTACAGTCTCAATTTTTATAAATAAAAGGGTCACTGTTATTGAGGAGCATGTTCTTGGCAGTCTTGCCTAAGCCCTTGTTTCCGTTCTCTCTTACTTTCTCCAAGTTGATTTACATCTCTTCAGACCCCTAGCACCTGTCACTTGTGAAAAATCTATAGGGCAAAACTGGGTGTGTAATTTACTGAGAAAACACTGTGTCATCTGTGTGAGATCTGGATTTTCCTCTTGGTTCCAACTCCAAGTGCCTTTATAAGTCATCTCAGTGTCCCATGGTTCTGAACCCTCCTCTGGGTTTGTGAACTTACACATTGTAATTCTCAGATATATATTGTGAGCTGAGAGGTCACTTATACAGGTAAGAGTTACTCTCTCTTCCATGAGAATTCATAACTGAACCCTCAGCTCTCAAATATGGAAAGAGAGAGTTTCCATTGTGGCTTGGTGGAGATGAATCTGAATAGTATCCATGAGGATGCAGGTTTGATCCCTGGCCTTGCTCAGTGTGTTAAGGATCCTGCATTGTCATGAGCTGTGGTATAGGTCACAGGTGCAGCTCAGATTTGGCATGGCTTTGGCTGTGGTGTTGGCCAGTGGCTACAGCTCTGATTTGACCCCTAATCTGGGAACCTCCACATGCCACAGGTACAGCCCTAAAATAAATAAATAAATAAAATAAAATAAAAAAATAAAATGTGGAAAGAAAGACCCTGTCAGTAAATATCTGCCATAAACAAGCCGGTTTGGGGAAATACATGTATTGTTGGTGACACCCTCCCTGGTTACTACCAAAACAATAGATGCAAACTGTTGCCTTTGGAATGGATTAGCAATGATCTCCTGCTGTGTGGCACTGGGAACTATGTCCAATCACTTATGATGGAGCATGATAATGTGAGAAAATAGAATGTGTACATGTATGTGTAACTGGGTCACCATGATGTACAATAGAAAAAAAAAATTGTATTGGGGGAATAACAAAAAAAAAAAAGAAAAAAAAACATACATATGCTATTTAGCTGTTTTCTCACCATAGTGCCTGGAATAATGTCTACAGTGTCTGAAACCTGCTACATATTAAGTAAATGCTTATGAATTGCCATTCTTTATGGGCGAACATATGCATGATTTTCAAGTGTTTTCATCCTCCTGTGCTGTTTAGCATTACTCGCTTTGAAAAACAGAAATAAACATTTGAAAACCAAGTGCCATTCCAGGTTTTTCTGACTAATTTATAGGATAAGTGTGAAAATACTAATTTCCTCTGGGTAAGAGAGTGATATTGGGTCTTTTTACTTTTAAGATATTAGAATATTTATTATTCAATATGTTTATTCTTTAAAATTCTCTTCAACACATAACACAGTCATAATCCATAAACTTATTGCTTCCACAGATTTGGATAAAAACAAAATAAAACCATTGCATACATGGTCAATATGCAAGGACCTATCAAGCAGAGGAATCCTTCTATTTTTAAAACTCTAAAAATAGAAATTTAATATGAAAAGCAAAAAGAAATAGTTTACTAGGTAAGATAGATAATGCAATATGCATATATGCATATATACACATATATGCAAACACATATAAAACTTTTTACTGACTATAAATACCTACTACAAGTTCACTCATTCTATGAATATTTATTGGACTCGATGTATATGAATGCATGTTTGAGGGTGAGAAGTGATTATATAAATTTGTATGATCAATTTAAACCTGGGAGTCTATGATTGTATGAGTTCCAGGAAAAAAAAAACCTCACCTATGAATTTGTCTGACACAGCTTCATGGATAGAACCCCCAGCAGCTGTTGGTTCACCAAGAAAGAAGTTGTAAGATTAAACATGCCAACTAGCTCAGCTATATTTATAAATAGTACCTTTGCATAAGGCCTTTTGTTTGAGCCTTAAAAGTGCTACCACATATTCTAATTGTAGGCAAATGCTGTGAAGATTCTAAACTGTGGCTAATTAGACATTAGGGCTATTTCACCACCATTAGCAGATCATGCCAACACACCAATTATTTCACATAACTGAAAAGCAGAGGAGAATTTTATTTTTTTCACTTTAATTTAGAACTTTCCCTTAGGTCTTCATGAGGACCAAATACTACGATGAGGAAAAAAAAAAAAAAAACCAGCAAGTGGATCACATCTGAAATCTGTTGTTTGTTAACAAATGAGCATAATATGGAGTCTGAATATTGACTGCTATATTTAAAAAAAAAAGGTAGCTATCTGATTTAAATTTGTTTTCTTTATAATTTACTTGCTTTTTACAGCCTCAACCATGGCATATAGAAGTTCCCGAGCCAAGGGTCAAATCAGAGCTGCAGCTGCTGGTCTATGCCACAGCCATAGCAATGGCACATCTGAGCCACATAGTGGCTATCTACGCCACAGCTTGTAGCAACACCGGATCCTCAACCCACTAAGCAAGACCAGGAATCAAAACTGCATCCTCACAGACAATATTTTGGGTTCTTAACCCTCTGAGCCACAAAAGGAATTCAAATATTTTATTTATAGGTGATCTATCAGTCACACTCATCATAATATTTAAATATCATTTTCTGATGTACTGTAGGTGATCATTCTAAACCCTACTATAATACTGGCACTTCATACCAAGTAAAATTACAGTACATCTTCAAAGAAGTTGTTTCCTGTGCCAATTCTGGAATTGGATGAACAAGATAATGATGGAAATAATTCCTTTTTTAAATGATTTTCAAAAATGATGAATAATGCCTTTATTCATCATTTAAATTTAATCTCAAAGTATAGCTATAGAAGAGATAAAATTAGGCAATAACATTCACAATTTATAAGTAGAAAATACAACACAGGGGATAAGAGCACCATTTTCAAAGGGGAAGTAAAAGTTAGGTCACTGAATCGTGGGCCAGGTTTCTTATCTTCAAATTGCTGGTTTACAACTAAAGTGTCATGATACTAGCATAGTCCACCAGTTGTAAGGCCTAAAGCAATTGTATATTAAAGAAATATATATCATTACTAGAAATTATTTTATAAATAAATATAATTCAGTTAAACTCAGGAATTTCACTCACTCACCATATTCCAATATGTTTACCCTAATAAAAAAAAAATTACACAACTCTGGATGGGCTCCGGAGAATGTAGTCACTGTGAGCAGCATGTGTCATGAAGGAAAATAGGTTAAGAAAGCTGAAGCCACAGGACTCAACCTACAAAGAGTAAACACTCCAATATTTTAGTGCCAAAATAATATTTGTGATGGTAGACAGCAAAGACAGCTTGAATGAGCATTTGAGATTATCTAAGAAATTATAAGGAATGTATATTTAATTTAGTGTCATCCTGGAAATATCTTGAACTTGCCTCTAACTCTGGAATGAAAGCCACTGTTCAGAGACTTAGAATGTATTGAAAAAGTCATCATTCCCAACCTCATGAGAGATTGATATCCATTCATTAAGTGGTGATCCAGTATCTACTTAAATAGCTACAGTGATGGATATAGAGGTTGTTTTAGAAAGCTTACATCCATCTAGTCTAGCCTTAAGACCTATAGTAGCAAGGAAGGGAAAATGAGTAAAGTTTAGATCTAAATCAGTGACATTTGCCTATGAAGACAATTTTCACAAGAGAAGTTCCTGGAGTAATACCTGAAAAAGCTGTTTCCAGAATATAAATGCAAGAATGACATGGTTTAAAACCTTAAAAGGACAGCAACACAGGATCTCAAACTTGAAGGGTAAACCAGAATGAAAGCAGGAGGAATTGTATATGGATCTTAGCACAATTGAAACTAATTGAGGTATGATCAGAAACTAATTGAGGTATGATATGATATTTGGTAGATTCAGAGACCAATTAACAAAAACCAGGTACCAATTAACAAAAACCAGGTACCTGCAATTTCATGTATTTTAATGGGTAGAGACACAGTCTCAAAATAACAAAGCACTCAGGAGCAGAGCTCCCATGGTATTAATCCATTGCAAAAGTCTTTCATCCCATAAGGACATTCTCTAAGCTGCTTACCAGAAATGAGAGGTGGAATTGGTCTCAGAACTCTTCTAATTTTACTTATAATTGAAGAAAAAGCATGTAGGATGATATTTGTGGCAATTAACACATTGGCTTGGGCAGAATTGCAGAACTTAGAAAAACCTTCCAATTTACCTAAATAAATTACCTGTAGAAATGGGGCAAGTTGTTTAAGGTTAATATAGAAGATGATGGCATAGTGTAAAAGAAAATTCATGTCTTCTTATTATGAAGCTAGTGTTCTTATTCTCCATCATGTTTTCATAACTACAATATACTTGCTAAATATCGCTATATCCATGGTTCACTGATTTCTTCAATACAGCATATGATAACCATTAAATGGGAGTTGGATTTGTCTGTCAAAAGACGAAGCTGTAAATACCTCTATGACATATATGCACATTTGTATTTATTTTTATTTTAGAAGAAGACTTAATTTATGAAAAGAGCCACAATTAATTCACAACAAAGTCTTATAAGTAGGTATTTTGTTTAGTTTGAGAAATCCTTCGTCTGGTCAAATGTGGAGTAATGATTCCTGTTTTGTTTTTTTTAAATATACATATTCCTATAACTCATCTAGTCAGTTTTCAAAGAGGATTCCAGATTCAAGGAACTAAGTGGAAAGCCAAATATCTAATAGTGAAATTATTTTACAGATATATTTTACTGTGTGCTTTTGAAAAGAACAAGCAGTTAATTGCAAGCAATCACTGTTAATCTAAAAATTATCACTGCCTATGGCATATAATCAAAAATACCTCTATATACCAAATATAATCAAACACATGCACCCAAACATTCTATGTAAAAAAGATAAGAGGATGTGGAAGGAGAGTATTTAGGCTCAAAGATGACTTACAGGCCCTATGATATAATTAAACTTTCTGATATTCCATTAATTTCTGTAAATTAATACCACAAAATTTTAATTTTATAACATTTTTATAACCATTTCAGAACATTTCATAATTTTCACATCACTTTAAATAGTTTGCCAATAATTTTTTAATCACTGAAAACTCTTCCAAAGAGAATAAGAACTCCAATAAACCTTGGATAGTTGTATCAGTTATGTGTCAAGTGAGTACTGGTAAGTATCTTCTTTCTACTTCATATTCCATAGCATCCTAGGTACCAGTAGGCCATACAGCTTTCTGAGAACCCACTGATTTTTTTTATATAGGCATAGTATATAACTACATAATGAAAAAAACATTTTTTTTTTCCTTTTAGGACCCCATGTGTGGCATGTGGAAGTTCCCAGGCTAGAGGTCGAGTTGGAGCTAAAGCTAACAGCCTATGCCACAGCAACAGCAAGGCAGGATCTGAGCTGGGTCTGGACCTACATACCATTCATGGCAACACTGGATCCCTAACCCACTGAGCAAAGCCATGCATGGAACTCACAACCTCTGGATCCTAGAACCATGCATAACCTGTTGACCCACAATAGGAACTTCCTGAAAGGAAACTTTTACACTACTACAAAATAAGAGATGTTCTGAGGGAATGGCATTTTCTCTGACAGCACTGAAACTATTGAAAGAAAATCAAAATTGGCTTTAGAAGAATGGAGCTCTGAATACTAGCTCTGTTTCTGATCATGGGTGGATTATTTAAGTTCTTTGAATTTCATTGTTCTTTAGGTGTGGAATGGGGTAATCATAACATCTTGCAGGTGCTTTTAGTGTCAAATGAGAGGTATGGAAAGAAATTTAGAGTTATAAAATATGAAAATGTAAAGATTATGATAGAAAAAATGTACATTTTGGGTCATGCATTATCTGAATTTGCATACCTGTTTAATATCATTTTAGTTGCCTTTGTGATTGCTGTATTTTTACTGTGTAAGGAACAGCATTTGAGATGGGAGTAACAATAATAGTGAACACTGCTATGGATTTCTCCATGGGAAAAAGTAGCTACCAGTCACAGAATCATAAAAATACAGGCACAAAGAACACGGAAAAACTGTGACGATGGAGCTACTGTCAGACAGGACTTCTTCCTCCCTGAAGAACTGAGTCCTCTGGATGAACATACTGGATACCAACAACATTACAACAGTGATCACAGGGACTACTGCACCATTTCAGGAACCAAGACCATCAAGGAAAGAGTCAATGCAGGCAATTCAGGGGAAAAACTCACACATGAAGTGATCCATGGTGTCTGAACAACAGAATGGGATCCAGAAAATGACAAGGATCTGTCCAATCAATCAACAAAAACCCACTTCCACCAGGAGCCAGCTTGTGTGTTGGTTCATCATGATCACATAGTGCAGAGGTCAACAGGTGGCCACATAGCAGTCAGAGGCCATGACCACATGGAGAACCATCTATTAAAAGTTTAATTGATTTCCCTGACCATTGCAGACAAAGCCAGTTTTGTAGGTATTTGTAAATTTATTATGCATCCCTGATTGAACAACTTTAAGAGTGGTCCATTTCCTTTTCCCTTAGACTGGTGAATAAGAAATATCACCTGCCATATCAGTAAACAAAGGATGTGACAGCTATCAAGCATTACATTACAGATACCTGGACAGTGACCTTTGAGGAAAACTCAAGATGTAAGCAATGCCCAACACTACATCCAGCCCCAACAGTGCACCCTGAGGAGACACAGGATGACAGAACACAGAATACTGTCCCTAGGGAGCTGAGGTGAATCCATAATAAATGATTAAAATAAGCTGACATGTTGTATCTTCCCATCTATGGAAAAGGGATTAATTCCTTAATTTGAGATACTGAGTTTTCTTTAATTAACAATAATCTTTTGGTTCCAACTAGCTGGTGTTTTCTTGCAAAAACTCCTGTATATTCTGCCTGTACACCCCTATTGCCTCCTCAGAGTATTGTCTCAGAATTATCTGAAATTGAAATACTGTGTCCCAGGCTTAAGTCCTGAGTTTTGTTCACCAGATAAAATATACTCTCAACTTTTACGGGTGATGTGTTTTTTTTTTTGTTTGTTTGTTTTTGTTTTTTGTTTTCCAGTTGTCAGTTTGGGTGACCAATAACAAAGGGCCTCAGGGCAGACTTCCCTAGTATGCATGAATTATGTGAGAGCCTGGGTCCTTTGTACAAGCAGAGGCCACTTTTGCCCATCCACATTCTTGGAGAGTCCAAAATATTTTGGCCAAGTTTTTCCTGGTTTTTGGACTTTCCTAGCATTTGTTGATGATCTTGATTTTTATATGGCAGTATCTAACAGACACCTTGATCCTGGATCGCTGGTTGAAAGATATTGAGGAGTAATTCCCCTTATGAAACTTATCATGGGCACCTGGTGTAGTAATAATAATAATAAAACTGTGGAAAAATTCCCCTGATTGAAAGATATTAGTTGAGCCTGAAATGTGCTAAAGAAACTAAACAGTCTGAGCTGAGAGTTTGGGGAGGAGGCTGATCTGAACTCTTTAAAGCCAACCTACAGTTTTCACTCTAGCTCCATCAATGTACTGTGCTTAACAGAGCTCACTCTTGAGAGTTCCTAAATTATACTAAAAGACATCTCAGGCCTAAATAGCCCAAATGGGCTGATTTTATTTGTTTGGGGTGGTAGTATACAGTTAAGCAAAAACACTGACTTTATGAAAATATTTTTAGAGGCTTCTTACCTCAAACAAATGCCTCGTGGGGGAACTTAATGTTTCCCTTCCTTGGTCTTTGAGATCTGAATATTCTACCTGATCTTCTTAGAATTGCCTGTGTATGTGTGTGTGCATGTGTGTGTGTGTGTGTGTTTGTGTGTATTTATTTTGAAATCTTGACCTCTGCCACACTATTTTGGGGAGTAAACTTGAAAAACTTTCAGGGTCTCATTTAGTGGTATCCTCAACATTCTCTTTATGGGGAAGCCTCCTGTGTTCTATTGGTTTGAATCACTATTAATATATATCTCATTGGACGTCTCATTGTGGCTCAGCTGGTTAAGGACCTGATAGTGTCTCTGTGAGGATGTGTCTTCAATCCCTGACCTCATTTAGTGGATTAAATTTCTACAGCTGCAGTGTAGGTTACAGATGTGCCTTGGATTCAATCTCTGATCTGGGAACTTCCATATGCTCTGGGTGTGGCCATAAATTAAAAAAAAAAATTAAAAAGGAAGCTAGTACAATACTAGATTTATTTTTTTTCCTTTATTAAGAGAACAAAGTTTTCTTCAAGCACTACTATTGATAGACATTATGTGGGTTTCAGGGCTCTTGAGTGATCTGTATTTGCTTTTTAATTTAAATCTTGTGATTTTGGTTCAATAAATATTGCTTCACAGTGATATGTGATCTTGTTTTTTTAAAAAACTTTCAGTTTTTGAAAAAATTTCTCAACTATCAAAAGCTAACTTAAGTTCTTTAAAGCCCCAGCTAAACCTGGGATCCTTCAAAGGATAACTGTGACATCTCAGAGAGGAACTTTAAACTAATTAAGTTTCTTTGGTATGTTAAACTACTTGAGAAATATTTTCAAGTGATTGGAGATAAGCTTTTGGTAATAGCATTTAGATAAATGTGTTTATTATATATTGTCCAAACTGTATATGAAATTCATAAAATTTAACATGCTCTAATATAATCTTTTCAGTCGTAATCCTTGTTACTTTCTTAAAATATCATAAATTATCACATAAATATCCCACTTTCCTGCCAATTACATTGCTCTGGTGGCCTTTATTTAGATAATGTCACCAAACCGAGTAACAAATGGCAAAACTCTAATGGAAAACCTGAAGACGTCATCCAGTTCAACATTAATTCATCATGTGGTACTGAAGAAACTCATAGATATCATTTATAACTTTATGAAATTTTGGGGTTAATAGACTGGCCTTGGATCTTTGTTTTCCAGAAAAAGTTTCTGTTTGTGCTATGACCTACAACAAGTTGGTAAATATACCTATGTGAACAAAGATGGACCATCTTATTCTTTCTATCTGTTTTGTCCATAATGTGGCTTTTCCAGCTAGGTCTACTGCAAATTTTATGGCTTATCGCAACCAGATTATAACTCAACACTCATTACATTACTCATTAATTTAATTTTATTGGCTTACAAAGTGTTTTGTTTTGTGTCTCCTTGCTGTGCTATGAATTTGTCAATGATACTAACTGTATGACTTATATCCTGTCTATTTTATAAGTTTTTTTCTCTTACCTAAACCAATATGTATCCAAGACTCCAATAAAAATGAGCATAGCTAAATATCTTGAGGAAATAGATCACATTTATGACACCTAGAGAATAATTGCAATAGTGTGATTCTTGATATGAGAAGGAGGAGGAAGGGAAAATATTTCCTGGATTATATTAGACTGGTAAGACAAGGATCCAGAGAATTTTAAATTCTCAACAGGGCATAATACACAAATTATCACCAGGAGTGGCACATCAATGGTATTTATTTCACCTGATTGGGGATGAATTTCCTAGTGTCATAGGACATAAATTGTTCATGAAACATCTGCCAGATATTGGTTGACTTTTGGACCAAAGATATGGACAGTGAACTAAAATATTGCCTGCCATGTGAGTAAACAAAGGGTGTGGCAGCCATCAAGACACCACGCTACAGCCACCTTCATGGTAAGCCCTAAAGGGAACACAGGATGGGAAAAAAACTACCAGCCATTTACCAGTAACCTGCTCCAAAGATCCAGGATGGGCACACTGAGGAGATTCAGGCTGAGAAAGCACAGGACACTGACCCAGAGAGCTGAGGTGCCTATCCAAGGAATGATTGCAGTGAGCCCAGACCCTGCATCTCCCCATGCATGGAAAAGCTCTAAGTTGCTTAACTTGAGGTATGAGGTTTTCTTTTATTAATAGTAATCTTGATGTTCTGACTACATGCTCATATATCCTGCCTCCTCCCTTTGCATCTTCATAGCAGTTTCTTTGCATTATCTGAGATGATCTAGCCCATGCCCAAGTCTTCAGAACATCCACCAAATAAAATATAATTCTTAAATTTTAAGTTTTTTTTTTTTTTTTTTGGTCAATACTAGCACCACTTGTTGAAGAGACTCTCTTTTCTCTGTTGTATATTCTTGCCTCCTTGGAGACAGCCAAGCACATCTTAGTAAACATGTTCTCCCCAGTACAGTTCTGGGGCATTAATGTATGGTCAATTTGTGGAAGAAATAGTTTGGGTTGAACGTAGACTTGGATTTTCTGAGAAGTAAAATTCGTTGGAATGCTGTAGTCAGAGAGGCTTGGATTAACAAGATGTAATAATGTAGAATCACCTGTTATTCTCCGCATATGTAGAGGCACATTGCAAGTATCTCTTACTTTCAGAAGTTTCACCTTAGCCATTTTGATTTTTTGAAGTTCTATGTTAGTGCATATTTTCACTTATGAGAATGAAATCTGAAGGGGATTTTTACTTTTACCAAAAAAATGTTACCATACTAGTGTTGCTCTTTTTTAAAAGTGAAGTGGCATAACTTGAACTTTCAAAGAGAGGAAAATACAGTGATGAAATATATTGCTACATGTGAGACAATTCTACAATATATGGATGATATCTCCTTGAAATTCAAAGTGCATTAATTATTAAGATTGCAGATAATTTTGTCTGTAGACTTAAACATACCACAGATAATCATATTTCATTAGAAAGAAAGTAGGTTCAAGTTTTAAAGACTTGGGTTGGAAGTTGTAGCTGAAACTTTGAAAGGAAACCACCTTCCAGTGTAATATTTCCTAGCACACTTTATGGATGAAGCATGCATGATGTAAGAGGCAAGTAACTTAGTGAAACTCTTTTGGATTTAATTTGCTTTTAGGTGAAGTGGGGATGCTAATAATGGAAACACCAGTTTTTACATGGGTAAATCAATGAAGTTGATAAAGCATTAATTTATGGTATATATGGTATCAGAATTACAGAACCATAGCTTTGGAAACTAATCATATTCATTCAAATTTGATAAAAGATGCTTAAACTTGTTTCAAAGGACTCAATTCATGGTATGGAAAATGAAAACATCTCTTTTATATTCAAAACTATTGGCCATAGGATTTTAAGAAAATAGAGCAAATTCAGAGTAATTTCTAATTATCTTTGTGCCAAGTAAAGAAATAGATTGCAAATTAATCTTTTCCCCTTTTATAAGTGACTCTCTCCTTGCTTTTGGTAAATTCATATTACAAAAATAACAAAAACAAAAACAAAAAACAAAAAAACCCTGCTGAAATTCTTTCTTGCAACTGCACCTTTTCTATGCATCTACTAAGAATTTCTATGCTTTCTTTGCTTTAATACAGGTTTAAGAAAAATTGAAGAAGCTCTGAGACCAAGGTGGAAAAGCCAATTTCATCCAAGTAACACCAGTGAAGAATTTAGTAAAGTAGTATAAGAATCTGGAGTAAAACATACTCTATATTCATAAAATGAGGGTTATATAATTGTTTTTCCATTGTCTATTCTGAAGTTATGAACATGAATATTGAAGCTTTGAGAAGAATATTAAATGTTATCAAGATGACTAATAAATACTTAGCCACTATTAAATAATCAACAAATATTAGTTTTGGCCTTTATTTCTGTCACTGATCGGCAAGATTTCTTAGTTTTCTTTCACAATTTACAATAGATATAAACCTCCCTATGTACATGAATTATTAATTTCTAGGCATCATGTACAACCCAAGTTACTCTCCTCTTCAACAAACACTTCATGGCATTTTTCAACTCTGTGTTCCTCACTGTATAAGTTAAAGGATTTAACATGGGAGTGAAAGTTCCACAGAACAAACTCACCAACTTGTCCACCGGATAGGTGGCCACAGGACATAGGCAGATGAATATACAAGGGACAAAAGTGAGTACCACTACTGTAAAGTGGGAGCCACACGTAGAGAGGGCTTTGCATCTTCCTTCAGAGCCAAGGGATTTTGGGGAGCTCAGAATGACTATGTAGGAGGTGAGTAGCATGAAACAAATGAGCAAGCACATGCCCCCAGTGTTAGCTGATATCACTATTCCATGCCAGTAGGTGTCACTACAGGCAAGTTCCAACAGTGAGAAGAAATCACACATGAAGTGGTCAATGACATTGGGACCACAGAAGGGCAATTCAAGCACGAAGTGAATCTGCACAGCAGCGTGTATTATCCCTCCAATCCAGGCCACCACCACTAAGAACTGACACAACCCATGTCTCATGATAGTCATGTAGTGCAGAGGCTTGCAAATGGCCACATAGAGGTCATAAGCCATGGCAATGAGGACAGTGATCTCTGATGCTGCAAGGAAATGTTCTAAAGAGAGTTGAATCATGCAGCCACCCCAGGAGATGGTTGTCCTTGGTACAGCAAGTCAATGGTAATCTTGGGGGTAGCGACAGAGGTGAGGGAGGCATCTATGAAGGGCAAGTGAATGAATAAAAGTACATAGGAGTCAAAAGTGTGGGGCTGAGGGAGATGGTAATGACAATGAAGAGATTGGCCAGCAAGGCAACCAGGAAAATGGACAAAAAGACCATGAAGGGTATTTTCCGCAAGTGTGGATCCTGTGTGAGTCCCAAGAGAACAAATTCAGTCACATTGTTGGGACGCATGTGGAAATCCACTTAGGAAGGAACACACTCCTGGGTCCTGAATATCTACAAAAAATAAAAAATGACATGTCTTCATCAGGAAAGTATTATGGTCTCACTTTCTTAAAACTAGAGTCATCACTTTCAGTGAGGAGCATGTCCTTGGCAGACCTGCCCCAGTCTTTGTTTCAATTCTTCCTTATTTTCTCCACAATTTACATCTCTTCAGACACCTACAACCTTTCACCCGTTAAATATCTGTGGTGCAACATTGGATACATAAACACTATGCTATCTAAACAAGATCAGGTTTCTCCTCCTGCTTCTAACTCTGAGTGACTTTGTAGGTCATTTCAGTGTTTCATGCTTCTGAGCCCTCCTCTGTGTCCAAGAACTTACACATTGTAATTTTCAGTTGTATCTTAGAAATGGAGAGTTGGCCCGCAGATTTAAGAATTATTCCTTCACAGATAATTCACATTTGAACGCTCAGCTCTAAATGTGCAAAGAAATACACCATCAGTAAATATCTATCACAAGCAGAGTGTTACCAGAAATATATATATATTGGTGACACACTATCCCTGGTACACATCAGAACACATAAGTTATTCGAGCATGCTTCCTCCCATGCAGTACTGCCAGGCATGGTGTCTTCAGTGTCTGAAACCTATTAGGTGATGAGTATATGCTTAGTGAGTTGCCATTCTCCATGGGCAAGAATAATACTGCTTCCCCAGATCATAAACTTGGGGGAAATTCAAGTGTTCTAGTTCTCCTGCTCTGTTTATCATTTCTCTCTACAATGTGAGAAATATAAATGGACACTGAAAGGAAGCTGCCCTCCAGTTTAATAGTTTCTGCCACATTTTATGTGGTAAAATTTTAAATTACCACTGGGAAAAAACTATGTTAATTGTTCATTTTACTTTAGAAAATTAGTGGGCTTGTTAATTAATATTTTTTATTCTTCAAATTTATGTTCTACATCAAGTTAAAATAGTCATATTTAGTACAAGCACAGTTTCTGTTGATTGCATAAAAATAGACACCATTGAATTAGTATTTGTTACAAGGTATATCAAGCAAAAGAACTCTTTTGTTCAAAAAATAAGGGTTTAAAAATAAGTTTAAACTTATTTAAAGTTTAAATAAGTTTTATTTTAAAACATTTTATAGTTTTAAAAAATAAGTTCTAAAAATCAAAATTAAATGTGGAGAAGAAAAGAAATAGTCTGCTAGGTAAGACAGAGAGATAATGTACTATACATATATACACAGACCAACACAAACAAACATAAAATTTATTACTTTTTATAAATATTTATCAAAGTTCACACATTCAGCAAATATTTATTGGACACGTACTATGTATATGAATGTGTTCACACAAAGTCCAGAAGAGTCTGCCTGTTAAATGCCCTTAATGCCAGAAATTCATTAACATACAGCAGCAAGGACCCACTCATGATACATTTTTTCTTCGTACTCCCTTATTGTTCTGTTAAATGCATTCTCATGCCTTCTCCCATCTTCCCATACTGCCCATCTTCCATCATTTGGTTACAGGGTACTGCATTTCTAATAGAATGAGAAATTTGGGAATATAAATTTCCTAAGGAAAGAGAAGATAATAAATGAATATAATAAAATCGATTCTACAAAAAAACATGTCTTTTCTTTCAAAGATAAATGGCTAAAGAACTTTATTTTTTAATTATCCATAATGAAAATGCTATACATATGTGGAAACAAAGTACAGCAGCTCCATTGCACTCCCTTATTCTAAGTTGGGCTCCCCTAACAGATCAGAGAATTATAGTGTGTACATAATTAAGTGTTAGACATAATTAACAAAAATGTTTTAAAAATAACTATGAAAAAATAGAAATGACATTGAATGTTCAACATCAGAAAAATGGATAATTAAAAGAGTGTGTCTCTGACGTACAGCTTTCACAAGATGTTTTTAAAAATTAGGCAGTATCATAGGAGTGTACTTAACATAAATTGAAGAAAATATTTGATGAAAATTTGAATTGTATAAATATTCTAATTTTTTCTAACTAAATTTGTTACAATTTTACATATTTTAAATTTTTATCAATAAGAAAAAAATAGCCCAAAATATTTTTACTTCTAAATTGGTAGTATTATCTTTCAAGGTGTTTTGTATGCTGAAGAAGGGAGTAAAATTTCAGATTGGCATATATGAAGAGAAATGATTTGTAAGATCAGAAAGTCTATGATCAAATGATTTCCTGGAAAAAAAATCTTACCTTTTAACTTGTCCACCATAACTACAGGCTCGGGCCCTCAAACAGCTGGCAGTTTATTAAGAAAGAAGTAGAGTTGTAAGATGTAAAAATGTCAACTAGCTAAACTATAAGTGTTTTGTTGATTTATAAAAGTACCTATGGTAGACCTTAAAAGTACGGCAACATATTGTCTTTTCAAGTGAATTCCATGAGGTTTCTTAGTTGTGGCTAATTGGACCTCAGGGGTATTTCATTACTGTTAGCAGACCTTGCCCACAACCTAATCATGTCATGTAAGTTAACTGAATAGCAGAGCTGAAGTTTTATTGCATTCATCATTTATTTTGAACCTCTCCCTGAGTCTACATGAAGACAAAGTACTATGACAAGACAAAAAAAAGGTGAATCTCACTTAAATACTTGTGAATTTAAGTTTTGATAACATATGAGCTTATTATGGACCCTCAATGTTTAGTATTGTGCAAGTTAAACATTTAGGAATGTAAAATATGATTTTAATTGTATTATATTAATTTTACGTGATCTAGAATTAATGCAAATCATAATTTTTAAATGTTATTTTCAGATGAACATTAAATGATAATTTTGAATCCTATTATAATATGGCATTTAACACAAGATTAAATTTATAGTGCCTCTTCAAAGGAGTTCTTTCCCATGCCAATTCTGGAATTAGATTACCATGATAATGATGAACAAAATTCTATTCTTCAATTATAGTTAGAGATGGCGAGTTGCATTTATTTCAATCATTTAATTGTAATTGTATAATATCCAAATGGAATAGCAAAAAATAGGCAATAGTACTCGAATTTACCACAGAAAAAATATAAGACCAGCAGTAAGAATGCCATATGCCAAGAGTAAATAAGAAGCTAGGGCACTAAATCCTGGGCCAACACTCTTAAATTTTTTAAAATTTTTATTGGATGGTAGGTGATTTACAATGTTGTGTTAGTTTCAGGTGTAAAACAAAGTGAATCAACCATACGTATACATATACATTTACTATTTTTCAGATTCTTTCTCCATATAGGCCATCACAGAATATTGACTAGATTTCCCCATGCTATATTGTAGTCCTTGTAACCAATCAGTTCCCTATATAGCAACATGTACATGCCAATCCCAAACACCCAGTCCATCCCTCCCCACATTTTCCATTTAGTAACTATAAGTTTGGTTTTTGAAATCTTTAAGTCTGTTTCTGCTTTTTGAATAAATCCTTTTGTATCATTATTAGCACATAAAATTGATCTCATATGATATTTGCCTTTCTTTAATTACTTCACTAGCATGAGAATGTCTAGGTCCATCCATGTTGTAGCAAATGTCATTATTTTGTTTTTTTTAATGGCCAAGTAACATTCCATTGTATATATATACCACACCTTCTCTATCCAGTCTTCTGCTGATGGGCATTTTGGTGGCTGCTGTGTTTGGGCTACTGTAAATAGTGCTACAGTGAACAGTGGGATGCATATATCATTTCCAATTATGGTTTTCTCTGGGTAGGCCTGGGATTGCTAGATTGTATAGCAGTTTTATATTTAGTTTTTTAAGGTTCCACACTTCTCTCTGTAGTGGTTATACCAACTTACATTCCCACCATCAGTGAAGGAGGTTTCTCTTTTCTCCCAATGCACAACATTTCCTATTTATTATTTGTAGACTTTCTGATGATGGTCATTATGACTGATGTGATGTGATATCTCATTGCAGTTTTGATATGCCTTTCTCTAACAATTTATGATGTTGAGTATGTTTTATGTGTATTTTGGCCATTTTTCTGTCTTTGGAGAAATGTCTATTGAGATCTTCTGATCATTTCTTTGATTGGGATATTTGGTTTTTTTATATAAAGCTGTATAAGATATTTGTATATATTGGAGATTAATTCCTTGTCAGTCACTTCCTTTGCAAACATTTATGGCCAGATTTATGGTATCTGGCCTTATGTTGAATCACTATTAATATACATCTCATTGGACTTCCTATTATGGCTCAGCTGTTTAAGGACCTGATGTTGTCACTGTGCTGATGTGGGTTCAATCCCTCACCCCATTCAGTGGGTTAAGTTTCCACAGCTGCAGCATAGGTTGCATCTGCAGCTTGGATTCTGTCCATGGCCTGGGAACTTCCAAATGCCATTGGTGCAGCCATAAAAGTTTTAAAAAAATTGAAAAATAAAGCTGGTATAAGACTAGACTTAATTTTCATCCCCTATTAGGAGGAGAAAGTTTTCCTCAAGTGCTGCCATTGATAAGACATTGTGTGGGTTTCTGTGCCCTTAAATAATCTGTTTTGTTTTGTTTTGTTTTTGAAATCTTGTGTTTTGGGTTCAATGAATAAATATTTTTTCATAGTGACACACGATCTTTTTGTGTTTTCAAATCTTTTTGATATTTTTAACAAACTTATCAAATACCAAAATTTAACTAAAATTCTTTAGCTTCCAGTTATTTCTGGGATATTTCAAAGAAGCCCCAGGTCCTCTCAGAGAAGAACATCAAGCTAATTAGGCTTGTTAAATTATTTGAGAAACACTGTCAAGTGACTGAAGATGGACTGTAGTTTACAGTGTATAAAGGTGTTGATTATAGATATTCCAAAATGAATAAGGGATTCCTAAAATTAGAATATCTTGATAAAATATAATCAATCATAATCCTTGTTATTATCCTTAAAATGTTATATATCACAGAAATATCCCAGTTTTTTGTCAATTAATTTATAATCAAATGTTTAACATGCCACTTTAAGTGTTGTTCTTATGGGCCATCTATATTTTACATTAATCCTTTCATAAAATGAAGATCTTCAAAAACTTCATAAAAGGAACTTTTTGACAAATTGCATCACTTGTCAGAGACTCTCTTTTCTCCATTGTATATTCTTGCCTCCTTGGAGACAGCCACCCACAACCTAGTAAACACATTCTCCCCAGAACCATTCTTTGGAGTTAATGTATGGTCAAATTATGGAAGAAATACCTCATGTTGATCATTTACTTGGAGAAAGTGATTTTAGGAGATGCAACATGATTGGAGAGTTGTAGTCAGAGAGACTTGGATTAACAAAGAGCGATGTAATAATGTAGAATCACCTGGTAATCTCCATGTACATGAAAGAGATTTGCAGGTATCCCCCCTTTTCTAAAGGTTCAACTGAGCCACTCCCACTTTAGGAAGCCCTATATTAGTATATATTTTCATTAGTGGGAAAGAAATACAAAGATATTTTTGATTTTATAAATATATATATATATATATATTAACTATAGGGTATTGTATATATGTATATATAATATCATAGAGTGCTGGTCATTTGTAAAATGAAGTAGTGTAAAACTTGAACATTCAAGGAGAAGAAAATACTTACAGTGCCAAAATATATTGCTACACATGAGTCAAGTCTACAGCATATAGACAATATCTCCTTAAATTTTAAAGTGAATTGTTAAGTCTGCAGAAAGTGTTCTTATGTATAAACATGGCACAGATAACTATGATGCATTAAAAGAAAGTAAGGTTGAGTTTTAAAGACATGGGTTGGAAGTTTGTTGCTGAAACTTTTGAAAGGAAGCAGGATTTCTTATAATAAGCACACTTTATGGAGTAAGCGTGTGTGATGTGAGACAACTAAATTAGTAAAATCCTAGGCTTTAAGTTGCTTTTCTCTAAAACGGGCATGTTAATAGTGGAATTACAAATTCAAACTTGGGTAAATCAACAAAGTGAGTATGACTGATAGTAAATAAGGTGTCAGCTTAATGTAAATATATGTATCAGACTTACAGAGCAAGAGCTTTGGAATCTAATCATATTCCTGTTCTTTCAAATTTGATAAAAGGTGCATATCCTTTTTCAAATGACTCTTCAAGTCGTAGTTTGGAAAATGAAACCATTTGTTTTATATTCAAGACTGTGAGGCATAAGGACATTTAAGAAAAGAGAGTACATTTAGAATAATTTCAAAATTTCGGATGTATTTTGTGCCAGGTAAAGACTTAAATTGTGAATTATTGTATTCTCCTTGTGTGGATATCTCTCTTCTTCTTCTGGTAAATTTGCAGTACAAAAAAAGAATCAGCTGTGATTCTGTCATGTTATGCATTTTCCTTATGAATCTATTTAAGAATTTTTATCCCTATTTGCTTTCCCACATGTTAAGCAAAAATAGAATTTCTGAGACCAAGATCCTTAGGAAGACAATTTCATGCAAGTAAACCAAATAAAGTATTTAGTAAAGTGACAGTAAAACTCAGAAGAAAAACATGCTCTGCAATGATCAAACCAGGACTTTATAGTTGCTTTTACATCGTCTATTCTGAAGTTATGAACATGAACAATGAAATGACAAAGTTTATTAAAATTATCAAAATGCCTAATAAATGCCTAGCCACTATTAAATATTCTACAAAAACTCAAACACTTGTTTTGCCTCTTTTTTTCTGTCAATGATCTACAAAATTTCTTAGTTTTGTTTTACAATTACCCAAGAATAATTCTCCCTATATATAAATTATCAGTTTCTAAGAATCAAGAACAGTCTCACTTACTCTCCTCTTCAACAAAGTCTTCATGGCATTTTTCACCTCTGTGTTTCTCACTGTATAAATGATAGGATTTAACATGGGAGTGAAAGTTCCACAGAACAAAATCACCAACTTGTCCACAGGATAGGTGGCCACAGGACGTACGTGTGTAAATATACAAGGGAAAAAAAAGAGCACCACTACTGTAAAGTGGGAGCCACATGTAGAGAGGGCCTTGTGTCTACCTTCAGAACCATGGGATTTCAGGGAGGTCAGAATGACTACATAGGAGATTAGAAGCATGAAAAAGATGAGCAAGCACATGCCCCCAGTGTTAGCTGATATCACTATTCCATGCCAGTAGGTGTCAGTGCAGGCAATTTCCAACAGTGAGAAGAAATCACACATGAAGTGGTCAATGACATTGGCACCACAGAAGGGCAGGTCAAGCACAAAGAGAATCTGCACAGTAGCGTGTATTACCCCTCCAATCCAGGCCACTACCACCAGGAAATGGCAGAGCCCAGGTCTCATAATGGTTGTATAGTGCAGAGGTTTGCAAATGGCCACATAGCGATCATAAGCCATAGCAATGAGGACAATGATCTCTGATCCTGCCAGGAAGTGTTCCAAAAAGATCTGGCTCAGGCAGCCACCCCAGGAGATGGTTGTCCTCTGGTACAGCAGGTCAATGGTAATTTTGGGAGTAGTGACAGAGGTGAAAGAGGCATCTATGAAGGACAAGTGAGTGAGAAAGAAGTACATGGGAGCTGAAAGTGTGGGGCTGAGGGAGATGGTAATGACAATGAAGAGATTTGTCAGCAAGGTAACCAGGAAAATAAGCAAAAAGACAATGAATAGCATTTTCTGCAAGTGTGGATCCTGTGTGAGTCCCAAGAGAATGAATTCAGTCACATTGTTTGGAGGCATGTGAAGATCCATTTAGGAAGTAACACCTTCCTGGGTTCTGAATTATCTACAAAGCAAAAAAGAATGACACCTCTTAATCAGGAAAGGATTGCAGCCTCAGTTTCTTAGAACTAAAGTAGTTACTGTAACCGAGGAGCATGTCCTTCACAACCTTGTTCCAATAATTGTTCCAATTCTTTCTTAATTCCTCTAGGATGTTTTCTATCTCTTCAGACACATGGTACCTGTCACCAGAGAAATTCCTACAGGGTAAATTTTGATGTGTAACTTACTGATAAAATGCTATGTTATCCACATAAGATCAGGTTTCTCCCCCTGCTTCCAAGTTCAAGTGACTTTGCTAAGTAGTCTCCGTGTCTCATGCTTCTGAAAATTTCCTGTGTCTGTGAGCTTACACATTGTAATCTTCGAATGTATCTTATAAACTAAGAGTTGCCCCACAGACTTAAGAATTATTCCCTCTTCCATGAAAATTAATATTTGAACCCTCAGCTCTAAATGTGCAAATAAATGCACCATCAATAAATATCTATCATAAGCAGATTATTACTAGAATTATATATAAGTCATCAGTGACACACTCTCCCTGGTACCCACTAGAACACATAATTATTCCAGTGTGTTTCCTCACATAAAATAGTGATGGGCATGATTTTGCAGTGCCTAAAACCTATTAGGTGATGAGTAAGTGCTTAGTGGATTGCCATTCTCCATGGGTAAGAATAAGACTGCTTTCCCAGACTATAAACCTGGGGGGAATTCAAGTGCTCTTATTCTCCTGATCTTTTATCATTACTCTCTACATTATGAGAAACATAAATGGACACTGAAAGGAAGCAGCCCAACCTTTAATAGTTTCTGTTACACTTTATGAAAATATTTAATTTCCAGTTGGAAAAACTAAGTACATTTTACTCTGGATAATTAGTGTGCTTTTAATTGATGTTTTTTATTCTTCACAATTATTTTCCACATGCGATTTGAAATAGTCATATTCAGTAGATATACAGCTTCTGTAGACTTGTTAAAAAAAAAAAAAAACTTCCTGTAGTTCCTGCTGTGTCAACCTAGGTTAACATCTAAGTGCAGCAGCTCAGATCGCTCAGGAGGTGTGGGTTCATACCCCAGCTCAGGGCTGTAAGTTAAATGATCAAACTTTACTGCCATTGTGGTGTAGGTCACAGCTGTGTCTCAGATTCAGTCCCTGGCCCAGGAACTTCCATATGCTATGAGTGCAGCCATACAAATTTAAAAAAAAGGAAAAGAAAAGAAATGTGCTTAAGTGTTCATTACTGAAGGATCTATCAAGCAAAGTAAATACTTATTTTCAAAGTTTTAAAAATAATAACTAAATGTGGAGAGCAGAGATTTTGTCTTATAGATCAGATAGAGAGATAATGTGCTATACATATATACACAGACTAGCAAAAACATATATAAAATTGGTTACCTACTATAAATACCTACTAATGGTCAGTCATTCAATAAATAATTATTGGACACTTAATATGTATATGAATGTTTTCATAAAAATCCCTGAAGAATATGTCTATTAAATGCCCTGAATGCTTGAAATTTCATTACCAAACAGCAGCAAGGCCTCCATCCATCACATTAATGATAGTCCCACTCCTTTATAGTTCAGCTACATGCGTTCTCATGACTTCTTTTCCCATCTTCCCATAGCATCCATCCTCCATCATTTCTGCTTACAGGTTAATGCACTATCAAGAGCATAAGAAATTTGTGAATGATAATTTCCTAAGAAAAGAGAAAGAGGAGACATAAATGTAATATAATGCATTCTACGAAAATACATCTTTTCTTTGAAAGATGTATGAGTAAAAAGCTTTATTTTTTAATTATCCAAATTGAAAATTATGCATATGTGGATAAAAAGTGAAGAAACGCCATTGCATTCCTTATTCTGAGGTGGGCTTGCTTGCCTAACAGATCAAAAAAGAATATATTGTACAAAAAGTAAGTGTTAGACATAATTAAGAAAAGTGATTCAGAAGTAACTATGAAAAAATATAAAACACTTTTTAATTTTTCTTTGGCTCTACAATATACTATCTAGGAATAAACCCTAAAGGAACAATTTTTAAAGGAGAAAAAGTGCTATTTACATATATGTCAACACATCCAGAAAGAGCTGGTGAAAATTTAGAAACAACATTGGCTGTTCAACATTGGAGAAATAGTGTTTCTCTTTGATAAGGCACAGTTTTTAACAGGATTTAAAAAGTGTCCAATATCATAGGAAAATTCTTGTTTGTATTATTATATGAGAAAAATTTTGGATGCAAATGTGAATTGTATTATTCCTATTGACTTAATTATACCTAATTTTATTATTATTCTATTTTAGATTTATATCTATAAGAAAAAATATTCCAAAATATTTTTGCCTTGAAATTTGTGGTATTTTACTTGAGTCTATATTTCCTGATGTTTAGTTTGCTGAAAAATGGATTTAACTATGAGAGGGGTGAGGACGCAGGGTGATTTCATGATGTGTAAGATCCATTTAAACCTGAGAGTCTATAATTACTCAACTTCCTGAAACAAAATCTTACCTATAAACTTGTCTGACATAACTCCATGGCCAGGGTCCCAGGCAGCTGTTAGTTCACCAAGAGAGAGGCTGTAAGATTAAAAATGCCAACTACAACTCTGCTTCCATGTTTCTTTGTTGATTTATAAGTGATATCATTGGATAAGCCTTAAAAGTGCTACCACATACCCTGTTTGCCGGCAAATTCTATAAAGTTTCTAAACTGTGGCTAATTGGACCTCAGGGGTATTTTACCACCCTTCACAGATCTTGCTAACAACCCAATTATTTCATATATGATAAGTGAACAGCAGAGAATTTTTATGGCACTCATCTTTAATTTTGAATGCATCCTTGTGTTTACATGAACACAAAACAATATGACAAAAAAAAGCAAACAAAAAAAGTTGACCCCTTATTAATTTAGGTATTTGCTAACATATGGACTTATTATGGAGTCTGAATATTTGGTATTATGCAAATTAAGCATTTAGGAGTGTAACTATCAGATTTTTAAATGTTATAATAATTTGTTTTTTAATTGATCTACCACTCATGCACCATAATTTTAAATATTGTTTTCAAATATAAATTAAGTGATAATTATGAAGCCTATTAAAATATTGGCACTTCACATCAGGTAAAGTTTATAGTGCTTCTTTAAAGTAGTGTTTACTGTGCCAATTCTGGCCTTAAATTAACATGGTAACAATTAAAATAATTCTATTCTGCAATTATTCGTAGACATTATAAAATTCATAGATTTCAGTCATTTAATTGTAGTTGTAAAATATCTCAATGGAAGAGAAAAATGGGCAATGATACTCACAATCTGGAACAAATTAATATAAGATAGGGAATAAGAACATCATTTGCCAAAGGGAAAAAGAAGCCAGGCCAGGATTTCCATGTTTAAAGTATTGTTTTACAACTAAATTCTGCACCAAGATTTTCATCTTTAAAGTATTGTTTTACAACTAAATCACATGACACATATATGTTGCTACCAACTGCTAAAGCCAATTATAATTAATCAGTATTTGAAATTTTTTGTAAATAAATTTAATTCTACTCTTAAATATTCCTGTATGGAGATACACTAATCATATTCAAATGTGCTTGCATTAATAATAAAATAAATTGTTCACAACTCTGGATATTCTCCAGAGAATGTGGTCACTGTACACCACATGTCATGAAGGAAAAGAGTTGAAGAAAAGTGAAACCACATGGCCAAACTTAGTTTGAATGGACATCTCAACATTATAGTGCTGAAATAGTATTTGTAAGGGCAGATAGAAAGTGAAGTCTGAATGAGGATTTGAAATAAAGAATTATAAGAAATATGAATTTAGCTGAAGTGTCACATTGAAAACCTCTTGGACATGTGTATATACTCTGAAATGAAAGCCAGAGTCAAATCAGAGAATTAGAATGTGATAACAAAGTCATCATTTCCAACCTTAGGAAGGATTTGAATCCATTCACAATGGTTCATTAAATGGTCATCCAGCTTCTATTTAAAAGCTACAGTGCTAGTAGAGAACAAGGGTAGAACCCTTACACCTGTTTAATCTAGCTCCCTAAGCCCTAGAGGAGCCTGGAATGGAAGAGAGTACAGTTATGTCTAAACCTGTGAAAGTTTTCCATGAACATAATTTCTCAAAGAGGAGTTCCTGGAGAGACAGCAACATAGATTCTCAAAAGGAAGCCTCAGCAGAAGGAAAGAAGGAGAAATTGTGTATGGATCATATCATAGTCAATCAGAAGCTGGTTGAGGTGTGGCTTGACTGCTGGAGTCCAGCCCCAGCAGCCAGGGATGTTCCTCAAGAAGAGAGGCAGCAGGCAGGAGATGCACACTCTCAAGTAGTGGTCACGCAGTCTCAACTTTATTGGTGGACAGCAGTGACATAAATAGGAGAAAAGACTATAACTTGTTGAAATAGTAAGAGGTCAATTAATTTTAAAGATTAAGAAGCACATTGTCCAGGCAGGATACACTCTAAACCTATTAAAAGATAACCAGGCAGGACTAAAGATCACACGTAGGCCATAAATGTCAGAGGTGTAAAACTTCTCGTGACCTTTGTGCTTACCACAAATGCATTGTGTTTTTAGGGCAGGCGCTTGGTTAGTAATTCAACAACCACAACCTGTTTTTCTAACCTATATTTAACAATCAGCAATAGGGCTTTATGCCTATTTTCTTTTTATAGATTAATAAATCAGCCAAAGAAAAACAACTTGTCAAACTAATCAACAACTCTAAATGTTTCAACTTACATCTATAAAACTTAACAATTTCTTCTAAAACTACAAGTAGTAAATACCATTGCTATCTATGATTCTCTTATAAAGAAAAGGAATCTTTCTAAAAAGTCACATAATTTAGGTGTAGATAATGAAGAGCTATTCTCCCAAACATTTAACAAGCAAGAACAACTCCCAAATCAAGAGTTAAGGCACAGTAAATAGAACACAGGGTGATCATTAAAAACTAGAAGGGCAAGAATTTAGAAACATGTTTTTTTCAGGCATTACAGCCTTATGTTTTTTGTGTACTGGCAGATGTGCTGCCTTGCACCTTTCTTCAGAATCTCCTGCACATTGGCATCAGGCAGATTCTCTTCTCAAAAACTGTCTTCTTGAAAATCGGCTCCCAGCACTTGACCATGGACACTCTCAGGGACTAATTTCACAGAAACCATGTATCTGCCAAATTGTCCTTATGGGAAGCTTCGTGCATTTCAGTAGGTAGAGGACCATGTTTTCCAAATAACAAAGCCCTCAAGAGCAGAGCTCACATTGTATTAGTCCACTCCCAAAGCTTTTTCTCCCATAAGGACACGCCCTAAGTTGTTTAGCAGGAATGAGAGGTGGAACGTAGTCTCATTAGTCTTGCACTTTTACTTCACATTGAAGTAGAAGCTAATATAACAACATTGGTGGGAGTAAACACATTGGCTTGGGTAGAATCACAGGTTGTCAAAACAGCTTCCAATGTTCCTAAATAAAATACTTGTAGAAATAGAGCAGGTTGGTTAAAGTTAAAAAAGGAGATGATGACATAGTGTGAAGGAAAACTCATGTCTCCTGATCCTGAAGCTAGTGTTCTTACTTTCCATCGTTTCTATAACCATAATATGCTTGGTAATTATTTTCACTTAGTCCATTGATTTCTTCAATGGAACATATGGTAGCCATGAAGAGGGAGCTGGATCTTTCTGTCAAACAGGAAACTCCAATCACCACTATGGCATTCACACAAATTTGCATTTTGGTAGCAGGCTTCATTTTTGAAAATAGCCAAAACTGATTTACAACAAAGTTAAGAAATTTTGATCAGCAGGAGAATAATGCTGGGAATATATATATATATATATATATATATATATATATATATATAATATAATAATCCAATGGATTAAATAGGATTTCAGATTCAAGGAATGAAGTGTAAAGCCAACTTTCTAATAGTGTAATTATTTTATGCATAAAATTTACTGTGTGTTTTTGAAAAGCACTTGCCTTTAATTGCTAGTAATAATTGTTCATCTAAAATTATCACTTTCCTTAGCATATAATCAAAATTTTTTTATTTACTAAACTATAATCAAATATCAGTACCAAAGCATTCTACATTATGTGAAGATCACAGAATGTAAAGGAATAGTATTTGTTCTCAACAATGACTTACAGGTGATATGGTCTAATTATTTAACCTTTGTGATCCGCCATTGTTTTCTGTAATATTAGGACACTAAACTTTAATTTTATAGTGTTGTTGTGACCATTTGAGAACACTTCAAAATGTTGACATCAGGCTAAAGACAGTAGAGATAATTTTTATAATCACTGACAATTTATGCCAACAGAATAATTAATCCAATAACCTTTGGATAGGTGTATCAGTTATGTGCCAAGAGAGTACTGACAAGTATATTCTATTTCAGATTCCACTGCATCCTAGATACCAGAGGGCCATACATCTTTCTGATAACCCACTGTTTTATATGTAGGCACAGTATATAGCTCTATAATTAGAAAGGAAATGTTTTCAATTACTACAAACAGGAGAGGTTCCGATGAAATGCTGTCATTTCTCTGACAGCAATGAAATAAAGAGAATCAAATTTGGTTCTAGAACAATGCAGATCCAAATGCTAGCTCTGCCTGTGATATTGGGTGGATTATTTAACTTTTTTGAACTTCATCATTCTTCAAATGTAGAAGGGGAATGAACATAATAACACCTATGTAAGCAGAGGTGCTGTTATTTTCAGGTGTGAGGTATGGAAGAAGCTTATAGTAATAAATATGAAAATGTAAATATCAGATAGAAATAAAATTATTATTTTGGGTCATCATTATATGAAAATTTATTTCTGTTTAATAACTTTTTAGTGACATTTTGTGACCTCTGTACTCCTTAATGTGTAGGGAATGGGGTTTAACATGGAAGTAACAATAGTGTAGACACTGCTGTGGGTTTGACTACAGGAAAAGAAGCTACATGTTGCAGATACTTAAAAATACAGGCACAAAGTATAAGACAACATTGTGATGAGGGAGCTACAGGTAGATAGGGCAGTTCCTCCCTGCAGAGCTCTGAGTCCTCAAGGAGCACAGGATTAACACACTGGATACTAATAATATTATATATGTGATCACAGGGATTACCCCTCCAGTGAAGCCACCAACAGACCACTAAGGAAAGGGTCACTGCAGGCAAGTTTTATTAGGAAGAAAATATCACACATGAAGTGATCCATGATGTTGGGACCACAGAATGGAAGCCAGAAAGTGACTAGAAACTGTGCAATACATTGGAGAAAACCCACTGCCCAGGAGGCAGCATATTAAGGGGTTAATAGTGGAGAGGTCGAAGGTGGCTATGTAGTGGTCACAAGCTATAACCACAAGGAGGATAATCTCTGAAATCTCCCAAGTAATGTACAATAAAGGGCTGTGACATGCAGCCATGGAAGGAGACAGATTTTGAATAAGAGAGTGAATCAGCTATCATTTTAGGGACTGTGGAAGGGGAATAGCAGGCATCTTCAAAGAATGAAGGCCAGGAAGAAATACATTGGGGAGTCTTAAATCTGGATGCAGATAATGGTAACGACAATGAGCAGGTTGCCCATGACAGTGAAATTAAAGTAATAAGTAACTCTTCAAATAGGGTTTTCTGCATCTGAAGATGCTAATTACTTTTAGAATGAATTCAGTCACATTCATCCTGACTTCTTTCATTTCAATGCTCTTGATGAATTCTGAAGTGGGGAATTAACCTATAAAGACAGTATTTCCAATAGCAAGGTGATGTGAAGTGTATATTTGGAGGTTTTGGGTAAGTCCAAAGCATTTTAATCATGGAAGCTCTTTTCTTTCAAGGTGTACAAGAGGAGACGAAACATGCTACTTTTTCTAATTTACAAGAGTGAATTTTGAAGCTTTCTGGTTTTGCTTCTTACAAGGATGCTCAAATCCTCCTTCACCACCTTCTGACATTCGGTCTCTGGGCCTTTGTGAAGAACAACCAGGCACAGGAGCTCACCATGTAATAAACTTGACTACTTCTCAGCCAATAAGAAAATTTAAAAACTGTTCCATAAATATTAAGATAAATTTGTACAACTATTGTTTCTTCTTTTGCACACTGTTGATAGAAAAATTCACCCTCCTCTTCCATCTACAACCACTTCTATATGTCTAAGAGACATAGGTCTGTCTATGTATTCTTCACTTCTTTATAGCCATAACCTCTTTCATATGGGCATTCATAAAATTAAATGAATAAATCAGTTGGAAGTTTCCCATTTCCCCTCATTTCTTTGTTTTTTTTTTGTCTGCTATCTCCAAAACATGCATTTAGTCCCTTACTTCAGAAAATTGAATAAATGGTTGGAATAATAATTAGCCATATTCCTTTCACCCATTGAGATCTCTCACTCTCTCTCCAGAAGACACTGAGAAGCTATTGTTGCTGCTCTGATTCAACCAACTCTCTTAGCTTCTGGCCAAATGTACTACCTGAATATTAGAGGGCAGATGAGAAGAAAATGAGTAATGCCATGGTTTTTATTTTTATAGTCCTGGTACCCTGTTGTGGTTTGGCTATGACTGGGTGCCTTTAACTAAGACTTCACTTTTTCAATGGATCATCTCTGATCCTAAGAACTCTCCTTCCTCTGCCATCCCAGGTCTTGTTGAGGTAATGGCTTCCTCTTATTAACCAGAGGTGCTGTATTAGCATTTATTACTTTCCCTCCACTTCATTCATACCTTGATATGTAAACATAGTAAACTCCTTTTAATATCCATTTTTTTTGTCTTTTTTTTGGGGGGGGGGCTGTACCCATGGCATACAGACATTCCCAGGCTAGGGGTTGAGTCAGAGCTGTATCCACTGGCCTTCACTGCAGGCATGGCAATGTTAGATCTGAGCCCCATCTGTGACTTACACCACAGCTAATGGCAATGTCAGATTCTGCATCCTCATGGATACAAATAAGATTTGTTTCCACAAAGCCATGATGGGAACTCCTAAGCTCCAGTTTTTGATATGCTGTTTCTTGTCAAGTTTCCAATGGATGCAGAAAGTTTTGTTTTTTTTTTCCTTTGTAAAGAAATAAAACAAATGAGAAAAGATTTTTCCCTTTAATAAATTTATTTATAAAGCATTTGTTCATGATGCTTATCTGCTAAATAAAATCAACTTTTGTCAGGAAAATCTATTATGAAACACTGAAGTGTAACATAAAGATTACTGGGGCGCCTTCTGTGGAAATCTATGTATTATCTATAATACTCAATTTGCAGTTGTATGTATGACAAAAATCATATTTTATGACAAAACAAGAAAAGTTTAAACATAGAAATTCTTCTCTGTCCTTTGGTTTCCTGCTGCCCCTGCCACTCTGCATTGTGTATCTTCATTGTGCATCCACCAAATCTCCCTCGTTTTCAGGAATACTGCTCCACAGTAAAGAACAACATTCTGCTGGCATCAAAAATACCGTTCTGGAGTTCCCATCATGGCTCAGCGATTAATGAATCCGACTAGGAACCACGAGGTTGCGGGTTCGATTCCTGGCCTCAGTCAGTGGGTTAAGGATCTGGCATTGCCATGAGCTTTGGTGTAGGTTGGAGACGTGGTTCAGATCCCATGCTGCTGTGTGCCGAGGTCCAGCCCCAGCAGCCAGGGAGTGCCGAAGGAGAGGATGGGCTACAAACGGCACGGAAAGAATTGGAGCCAACTCCTCAGCTGCATGCTGCAGATGACCCAATTTATTAAATGAAAAGCATCAGTTTTTATACCCTATCACAATCAGGTTTCATGTAAGAATTGACATTAACATTTGATTTAAAGCCCTTTTGTTCCCTCCACTCGAGATACAAAAAAGAAGGTTAGTTAAAACATGTTCCTTTCAACTTTAGATTTTCCTTCAAGATTACAAACTTAAAGTTTCACACTGTATTTTTCTTAAAAGGTCAAAAACAGTAGCTATTCTATTCTATATTAAGAACAAAGCTTTAATAAGTAATAAACTATGATACCTAACATTCTTTAACTAAAGGTGTATGTAGTTAACAAAACGCATGAAAGCCTTGGGCTCATGACATTCTTAAAACCACAATTTTTTTGGTGCCAGCAAGCTAAGCATATAACCTATTGTGCTGATTTATGTAAGTTCCAAACCACCAATTTCAATAGAAAGGAGTATTATGCCCAAAAATTATCAAATGACCCCATAAGGGATAAAAGTTACAGGTGACACTGTTATTTGATAAAAAATATATCTATTATAGAAAATAGCAATTTATAGGCCAAACAACATTTTCCCAGCCCCAAACTTCTTTTTAAGTAAAGGGACTGAAATCACGTTACCCCTGTATACTCTCACAAAATAGGTGCCACAAATTGTTACTCCAAAACAAAGGCTTTTTCCATTACATTGTTCAAATAACTTCACTCTGTTTTGGTTCAAGTGTTTCATGTACCCAGGACAAATCTTTAACAGTAAGAAAGCTGTGAATAGAGATAGAAAAGGAAGGATAAACACAGAAAAATAGATTAACATATTTTTTAGGGGATATCATTTTTATTTTCCTGGAGCCGATGTCTTTCAAGGGATTGCTCTGCAATCCTTCTTCTTTCTTCAGCTTGTCTGTAGCTCTGCTAACCAGACAAGCCTCACGCAGGTGCCAACTGTGGCTTTGCTTTCTTTACTGGAGCAGCCTTATGGCTCCCGACAGCTGTGGCCCTGGTGTAGGCCAGCAGCTACAGCTCCAATTAGACCCCTAGCCTGGGAACCTCCACATGCCATGGGAGTGGCCCTAGAAATGGCAAAAAGCCCACCCCCAAAAAAAGAAGACAATTCCTTAAAAGATAGCTTGCTTTCTTCATCTTGTAGGGGTCACATGACCCACTATGATGCCACTTAGCTCTAGATTATCCAAACTGTCCATAATATATCAGTTGATATTCAACTTTCTGGTTCAAAAATATTGCATAAATTTACCTTGATTTCTACTGTTCAAAAGAGTTCTCAGTCTTCTGAGATGCTGTTCTCAAGTTACAAACCTCAAATTTGGCTCTAATAATGTTTTCCAATTCTTTCTTAGATTGACTGATTAATTTTTGTTGATATATGATTCCATAGAGAACATAGTTTTACTGCATTTTAGCTGTTTTATAAATCATTAAGTTGTAGAAAACTGATAAAATGCAAATAATTCTTGTCCATAGAAACACAAAATTGTCTGGTGACAGTTTAATTGATATCCCTGATCATTACAGAAAAAGACAATGTCACATTTATTTGTAAGATGATTAACATTCCTGACTAAATATTGTGAGTTTAGTATACTGGATTCCCCTTTAGTCTGATTATAACATATTACTAGTTCCCTCATCAATCAATGAGCTAAATAAAATCTTTTTCATGTGTCCATTTTATATTTGTGTGAGTCATGATTTCCCTTTTTGAAGAACTCTTTTTTCTTTTGATATTAAGATAAAGATAATTTTAGAGATAAGCTATCACTCACAAAAAAATCTATATATGCCTACCATGTGCATTATTTTGTAAGGGAAAATGACCCGACAAAAAGGTCAAAAGGAGACACCCCAGCCATGATGACTAAGCAAAATCCAGCCAAACTGCCCCTAACCCAGTCAACTACCTCTAACCACCCCTCCCCTACACATTTGCTTCTGTAAAACTCACTCCTATGTCTATTACTTCACCAGTTCTCACTCCAGTCCGCCAAACATGGACCCAGAAGAACTAGCCCATAAAAGCCTTGTGAAACCCCTCTTAGGCGCTCAGACTTCGGAGAGCAATCTCCTCTGAGCCCACCGGAGTAATAAACCTGAGTTCTCCAACTCTCCGAGTGCTCGCTTGGTTTCTCGTCAGGTGAAAGAGCTGCTGGAGCTGGTACATTGCAGCCACAGAGCTGCTGGAGCTGGTATACTGGCCGTAGGGCTGACACCAGAGCTGATACACTCCGGCCTTGGGCTGCTGGCAGCCACCATAACATTTCTGGAGGCCCCAGCGAGATTCCCACTGTTCTGGCCATTTGAGCCACTGGTGCGGTAGTGAGGCCACACGGGAGCTGGGGAGCCGCGAACCAAATGAGGCGGCATGCCACCCAAAGGTATTCCGGGTCCTTCTTCGTGAGCAGCATTCCTGACTCCCAGGCGATCGAACCCCAACTGGATTCAGAGGAGAGGCGGACCAACTCACCAGGAATGCGTCCAGACAAGGTAAGACCCCAGGGCCAACCCCAGTCAGGTCCTGCCCCAATGGGCAGAAGAGGGGGCTGATCACCCCCTTAGGAAAACTCTCCCGGTGGGAAGCTATGCCTGACTGGAACAGTAGTCCTAGTGCTCCAGACTGGAAGCAAAGGAACCTCCTTGCTTGGGTGGAGCACCTGTCAGGAGTAGCCAATTGAAAGTTGTGCTTGATGGAGGTACTAGTTAGGGACTCCCAGGGAGTGGGAGGCATTGTGATAACCTCTGAGTGTGTGTGAGAATGAATGAGTGGCCTGATTCACTTCTGCTTCAGGTTTGAGTTTGTGGCTCCACAGTCTTAGTGGCTATGGAGTCCGAATGGGCCCTAACCTGCAGTTCCGTGTTGACCTCATATGGCTTATGGCTGCAAGGGGAGACTCTTAGTGTAGGGGTAATATAAAAACGGAAGAGGGATATTGCTTTGGAGGGGGACTGTGACAATAGAGGTAACTGTTGACAAGGTATGCAGGCATCTGGGGACTTTGAGCAAAGGAGGTTTCTCTGTGGAGTGGAGTAAACACAAGTATAGGGGCCCAGGTGTGGGGCTGCAATGAAGGTGACCTGAAGGTACATGGGTCAAAGTCCTCGACTCAGGAGGTGCCCAGAGAGGGGCTTCTGCCCAGGTGGAGGGCCTGGGATGCAGGTGTGAAGGAAGGAGGGGGACATGTGGGTAACCAGCTTTACTCTGAGCAGCTCTGGGAAGGAGTGGGTCACCTCCAGGCCGAGGAGCTTGGAGGGACTCTGTGTGGCCTGAGCATGAAAGGGGTCCTGAGACTCAGCTGGGTCTTTTGGGGAAGACCATTCCAGACACAGAGGGGGAGGGGGTTTCTGGCCCTTCAGTTCACCTTCACCATTGTGGAAAGGCAATGGGCAGTGACAGGAGGAAAAGACAGTCAGACCTGGGCTGTGACAGGAGGAGGGGACACTCTGATCCTGGGTTGTGACAGGAGGATGGTATAGACATACATGGGCTCTGATGGGGAGGGAACACTTAGAACTAGGCTGTGACAAGAGGAGACAGTCAGATATGGGCTGTGACAGAAGGGAAAGCACAGTCCACAAACATCAAAGAGAAAACAGCATTTATTCTGGAAGCAACATGAAACTGCACTTGACACACATCACAGGTGATATCAGGGGCACCTGCTGAGAGGCTGCAGCAATGGAAGCATGTCATGATTTGTGCAGCTGAGACCACATGCTCCACCTAGGCTCCTAGATAAGCAGTCATATTTTCTTCATGGTGGAGGTTGGTTTTTGTTTTGAGCCTGACTGGGCTCAAATCGTGACACTTCAAACTCTTGTTTGTGAAGTCATGAAATATCCATTTTGCCCTGATCATACGAACTAGCTATGTGCTGCTATTCTGCAATATTGCAAAGAAGGTATTATCCTGCCAAATCAGAAAATTACTCTACAGAGAACAATTTTGGAATGCCTTCCAAGCAAAGGAAACCCCCAGGCACACACCAGGGCTCAGAGAGGAAGAGGCAGGACATTGGTGTCTTTGCCATAATGATAGGAGAATTCTATGTGGGAAAGAGGCAAGGGTGGCCTTCCTGAGCAAAGAGGTATTGGAGCTGGATTCCATATACTGTGATGAAATTACAAAGAAACCACATTGGTTGCAAGCTCTTGTTTTCTGAAGTTGTATTGATGGATATTCTGCCCTGCTTGTATGAACTAGCCATGTGTGATTTTCCTGATTGTGCCAACAAGGCATGCTCATGCCCAATCTGCCATCTCCTGAAAGGAGAACATGATTGAAGTACCTTTCACACACTGGAAATACTCTGCACCAAACCAGGGCTCTGAGGCCAAGAGGACAACTTTAGTTTCTGTGCCCTAATTACAGGAGAAGTCTAGCTGTGAAAAAAGCAAGGGTTTATTTCCTGAATGAAGTCACATTACAGATTGGTTTCATTAACAGATTTGATGATATATTTGAAACAGGAAGCTCCCAAATGATTGTTTATGGGTGTGTGAAATGGCTCTTTTGCCCTGGTTGTATGAACTATCTCTGTTCTGCTTTTCCTTGATATTGAAAAGAAGGAATTCATCTGCCAAAGTAGCTTTCTCCTCAAAGGAGATCAGTTTTGAGTGCCTTTCATGGGATGGAAACACCAAGCACCGAAGCTGTGCTCAGAGAGCAAGAGGCAAAACACTTGTTGATCTCACATAACGTGTGGGAGAATTCTAGGAGGGAAAATGGCGATGGCTGCTTTCCTGAGCATAGATGCATTTGGGCTAGTGTCATTTCACTGAGTTGAATATGCGTTGCAACAAAGTCGCTTCCAATCTCTTGTTGGATACCTTAGTGTAAAGGCCGTTTTGCACTGGCTGTACAAACAAGCTATGTGCTGCTGATCCCTGAGATGGCAAAGAAGGATTTCTCATGGCAAATCAGATTTATCTTCTCAGGAGAAAATATTTGGAGTGGCTTTCAAGCCATCTGAACTGCCTGCACCAAGCTATTTTTCAGAGAGAATGAGTCCACACATTGATTTATGAGCCATACTTCCTGGAAATATCTAGGTGGGAAATAGGCAAGGGTGGCTTTGCTGAGCACAGAGGCATTGGGGCTGCTGAACCTTCATGGTGTTTGTTTACATATTAAACAAAGAAGCTTCAAAATGCTTGGGGGCTGAGTGTGTGAATTGGCAAATTTAACCTGGTTGTATGAACTGGCTATGTCCTGCTTGTCCATGATAAGGAAAAGAAAGATTTCTCATGCTCCCTCAGATTTCTCCACAGAGGAGAGCATGTTTGGAGTGCCATTTGAGGGATGGAAAATCCATGCAATGAATCAGGGTTCAGAGAAAATGAGGTAGCACGTGGGATGTTTTCCCACAATTGTACGAGAAGTTTAGTTAGGAAATAGGCCAGGGTTTCTTTCCAGAAACAAGTCGCATTGGGGGTGCTATTCATTCACTGGGTTGAATATCCTCTGCAACCACGGTGCTTCCAAACTCTTGTTTGTGATGTTTGTGACATGTCCGTTTTGCCCTGGTCACATGAACTAGCTATCTGCTGATATTCCCCAATATGGCACAGAGGACTTCTCATGCCAAATCAGACCCTTCCTCTACAGAGAACACTTTTGGAATGCCTTTCAAGCAAAGGAATCTGTCTCTCGCAAGCCAGAGCTCAGAGAGGGAGAGGCAAGACATTGGGGTCTTTTCCATAGTGATAGGAGAAGTCCATATGTGAAAGAGGCAAGGGTGGTTTTCCTGAGCCAAGAAACATTGGGGATGGAGTCCGGATTTGAAGGTGAATGTATGAGGCATCCACATTGCTTGCAATCTCTTGTCTTCTGGTTTTGTTTTGATGGCCATTCTGCCATGTTTGTACGAACTAGGCTTGTGCTGTTTTCCCTGCTCATGCAAAAAAGACATGGTCATGCCCAAACTGCCGTGTCCTTAAAGGAGAAACTCTTTGAAGTGCCTTTCAGGAACTGTAGAGTCCTGCCCAACCCAGGGCACCAAGGCAGAGAGGGACTACTTTGGAATCTATGCCCTAATTATAGGAGAAGTCTAGCTGTGCAAAAAGCAAGGGTTGATTTCCTGAGCAAAGTCACAATGGGACTGGGGTGCTTTCACGGATTTGATGATACAGTGGAACCAGGAAGCTTCCAAACTCTTGTTCGTGCTGTTTATGAAATGGCTCTTTTGCCCTGGTTGTATGACCCAGCTGAGGGCTGCTTTTCCCTGCTATGGAGAAGCAGGAATTCTCCTGCCATATCAGGCTTCTCCTCAAAGGAGATCCCATTTGGAATGCCTTTCATGGGATGGAGAAACCATTCAGGCAATCAGTGCTCAGAGAGCAATAGGAAACCCAGTGGACTAACTCCTGCAATGTGTAGGATAATTCTCGGGGGGGTGGGGAAGGCAAGGGTTGCTTTCCTAAGCATAGATGCCCTTGGGCTATTGTCTTGTAAGTGAGTTGAATATACATTGAAACCAAGTCGCTTCCAATCACTTGGTGACATTTGTGGAAAGGCGGTTGTGCCCTGGTTGTATGAACTAGCTACATGCTGCTTATCCCCAAGATGGAAAAGAAGGATTTCTCATGCCAAATCAGACATCTCTTCTCAGGAGAACACATTTGGGGGGCTTTCAAGCCATCTAAACTGCTTGCACCAAACTATTGCTCAGAGAGGATCAGGCAGAACATGTGTTTATGATCCATATTTCCTGGAAAAGTCTAGGTGGGAAATAGGCAAAGGGTGGCTTTCCTGAGCACAGAGACATTGGGGCTCCTCTATCATTATGGGACTGGTTTCCCTGTTGAACCAGGAAGCTTCTAAATGCTTGGGGGCTGAATTTGTGATTTGACAATTTTACCCTGGTTGTAAGAACTGGCTATGTACTACTTATCCCTGATAAGAAAAGGATGGATTTCTCATGCTCCAACAGATTTCTCCACAAAGGAGTACAAGTTTGGGGTGCATTTTGATTGATGGCAACTCCATGCAGTGAACCACATCTCAGAGAGCAAGAGGCAGCACTTTGGAATTTTTCATGCAATTGTTGGAGAAATCTAGTTAGAAAATAGGCAAGGGCTGCTTTCCTGAACAATGATGGATTGGGTCTGGTGTTCATTCATTGAGTTGAATATCCTCTGTACCCATTATGCTTCCAAACTCTTGTTTGTGACATTTGTAGAATGTCCATTTTGCCCTGGTTGTATGAATTAGCCATGAGCTGATATAACTTGAAATTGCAAAGAAGGATTTCTCCTGCCAAATCCAACACTTCCTCTATAGAGAATACTTTTGGAATGCCTTTCAAGCAAAGGAAAATCCTTGCTGTAAACCAGTGCTCAGAGAGGAAGAGGCAGGACATTGGTGTCTTTGCCATAATGATAGGAGAAGTCAATGTGGGAAACAGGCAAGGTAGGTTTTCCTGAGCAAAGAGGCATTGGGGATGGAGACTGTATACAGAGGTGAATATGCAAAGAAACCACGTAGCTTACAATCTCTTGTTTTCTGGAGTACATTCAATCACCCTTCTGCCTTCTTTGTAGGAAATATCCCTGTGCTGTTTTCCCCACTTGTGCAAACAAGGCATTGCCATGCCCAATGTGCCATCTCCTTAAGGATAATATGTTTGAGGTGCCTTTCAGGCACTAGACATTCCCTACACCATACCAGGGTACTGTGGCAAAAAGGAACAACTTTGGATTCTGTGCCCTAAGTATAGGAGAGGACTAACTGTGAAAAAAATCAAGGGTTGATATCTTGAGTGAATTCTTAATGGGGTGGGGGTGCGTTCATGTATTTGATGATACAGGAGATCCAGGAAGCTTCCAAACTCTTCTTTGTGGTGTATGTGAAATGCCACGTTTGCCCTGATTGTATGAACTAGCTCTGTGTAGCTTTTCCCTGATATGGAAAAGAAGGAATTCTTCTGCCAATGCAGGCTTCTCCTCAAAGGAGATCCAGTTTGCAGTGCCTTTCATGGGATGGAAACACCGTTCACAGAACCAGTGCTCAGAGATCAGAGGCAAGTCATTTGTTCATCTCCTGCAAAGTGTAGGAGAATTCTAGGCAGGAGAATCTCAAGGGTTGCTTTCCTGACCATAGATGTATTTGGGCTCATGTCTTTTCACTGAGTTGAATACACGTTGCATACAAGTCACTTCCAAACTCTCATTGGTGATGTTTGTGTAGAGGCCGTTTTGCCCAGGTTGTACGAATGAGCTATGTGCTACTTATCCCTGAGATGGAAAGGAAGGATTTCTCATACCAAATCAGACTTCTCATCTCAGGTGAATACTTTGGAGTGGCTTTCAAGCCATCTAAACTGCCTGCAGCAATCTTTTGCTCAGAGAGAATGAGGCAGCACATGTGCATATGAGCCATACTTCCTGGAAATGTCTAGGTGGAAAATAGGCAAGTGTTGCTTTCCTGAGGGCAGAGGCATGGGGGCTGCTGCACTTTCATGGGGTTGGTTGACCTGTTGAACCAGGAAGCTTCCAAAGGCTTGGGGGCTGAGTTTGTTAAATTGACAGTTTTTACCCTGGTTGCATGAACTAGCTATGTGCTGCTTGTCCCTGATAAGCAAAAGACATATTTCTCATTCTCGTTCAGTGTTCTCCACAAAGGAAAACACATTTGGAGTGCCTTTTGTTTAAGTTTTACATCCTGTATCACTTTGCTAACTGTTCCCTGTAAGTTATCTGTTTTGTTTATTTGCAATACCTGCAGCATCTTCAGCATCAACAATAAAAGATTTTTCCTGGAGGCTAAGAATATCATCATTGATTAGCATAATTTTGCTTTCTCCCTAATTACAGAGAATATATTTGGAATGCATTTCAAGCAAAGGAAACTCCCTGCCACACACCAGTGCTCAGAGAGGAAGAGGCAGGACATTGGTGTCTTTGCCATAATGATAGGAGAAGTCAATGTGGGAAAAAGGCAAGGGTGGTTTTCCTGAGCAAAGAGGCCCTGGGGATGGAGACTGTAGATGGAGTTGAATGTACAGAGCAAACAGGATGCTTCCAATTTCTTGGTTTCTTAGTTTCTGGATTTGTTTCAATGGCAATTTTGCCCTGTTTGTATTAACTAGCCCTGAGCCATTTTCCCCACTTGTGCAAACAAGGCATGGTCATGACCAATCTTCTGTCTCCTGAAAGGAGAACACATTTGAAGTGCCGTTCAGGCACTGGAAAGTCCCTGCACCAAACCAGGGCTCCAAGGTGAAGAGGGACAATTTTTGTTTCTGTGCCCCAATTATAGGAGATGTTTAGCTGTGACAAAAGGAATGGTGTATTTCCTGAGTGAAGTCCAAATGGGGCTGGGGTGTGTTCACAGATTTGATGATACAGTGGAAACAGGAAGCTTCCAAAATCTTTTGTGATGTTTGTGAAATGGCTCTTTTTCCCTGATTGTATGAATTAGATCAGTGATTTTTTTTCCCTGATATGTAAAAGAATGAATTCTCCTGCCAAAGCAGGCTTTTCCTCAAAGGAGATCCAGTTTGGAGTGCCTTTTATGGGATAGAAACACCATGCCAGGAAACAGTCCTCAGAGAGAAAGAGGCAAAATATTGGTTAATCTCATGGAAAATGTATGAGAATTCTGGGGGGGGCGGGGGACTCGAGTTGCTTTCCTGAGCATAGATGCATTTGGGATCACGTCTTCTCAATGAGTTGAATACATGTTGCAACCAAGTCACTTCCAATCTCTTGTTGGTGATGTTTGTATAAGGACAGTATTGTACTGGTTGTATGAACTAGTTATGTGCTGCTTAACCCTGAAATGGAAAAGAAGGATTTCTCATGGCAAAGCAGATTTCTATTCTCAGGAGAACACGTTTGGAGGGGTTTCCAAGCCATTTAAACTGCCTGCACCAAATTATTGCTCAGAGAGGATGAGGTGGAACATGTGATTTTCAGCCATTCTTGCTGGAAATGTCTAGGTGGGAAATAGGCAAGGGTTTCTTTCATGTGCACGGATGCATTGGTTTAGCTGTACCTTCAAGGGGTTGCTAAATTTATTGAACAAGGAAGCTTCCAGTGTCTTGGGGACTGAGTTTGTGAAATGGCAATTTTACCCTGGTTGTACAAACTATGTGTTGCTTGTCCCTGATTTGGAAAATAAGGATTTGTCATGCTACTTCATGACCCTCCAAAAAGGAGAACACGTTTGGCATGACTTTTGAGGGATGGAAAATCCGTGCAATGAACCAGGGCTAAGAGAGCAAGAGGCAGCCCATTGACATTGTTCCCACAATTGTAGGAGAAGAATAGTGAGGAAATAGGCAAGTGTAGCTTTCCTGAACCAAGATGCATGAGGCTGGTGTCTGTTCATTGAGTTGAATATTCTCTGCAACCAAGAGGTTTCCAAGCACTTGTTTGTGATGTTTGTGAAATGTCTACTTTTCCCTGGTTCTATGAACTATCTATGTGCTGATATTCCCTGATATTGCAAAGAGGGACTTCTCATGCCAAATATGACACTTCCTCTACAGAGAACACTTTTGGAATGGCTTTCAAGCAAAGTAAACTCCCTGCCACACACGAGTTCTCTGAAAGGATGAGGCAGGACATTTTTATCTTTGGCATAGTGATAGGAGGTGTCAAAGAGGGAAAGCTGTAAGGGTGGCTTTCCTGAGCCAAGAGGCATTGTGGATGCAGTCCGTAGACAGGGGTGAATGTACAGAGCAACTCATTGCTTGCAATCTCTTGATTTCTGGAGTTGTTTTGAGGGCCATGTTGCCCTGTTTGTACAAACTAGCCCTGTGCTGTTTTCCCCACTTGTGCAAACAAGGCATGGTCATGACCCATCTGTCCTCTCTTGAAAGTGGAACACGTTTGAAGTGCATTTCAGGCACTGGAAATTACCAGCACCAAACCAGAGCTCCAAGGCTAAGAGGTACCACTTTGGTTTCTGTGCCCTAATGTAGGAGACTTCTAGCTGTGACAAATGCAAGATTTGATTTCCTGAGTGAAGGCACAATGAGGCTAGGTTGTGTTCATGGGTTTGATGATACAGTTGAACCAGTAAGCTTCTAAGCTTTCGTTTGTGTTGTGTTTGAAATCGCTCTTTTGACCTGAATATTCGAACTAGCAATTTGCTCCATTTCCCTGATATGGAAGGAAGGAATTCTCCTGCCACAGAAGGCTACTCCTAAAAGAAGATCCTGTGTTGAGTGACTTTCATGGGATGGAACCTCTGTGCATGGAACAATTGCTCTGAGAGCAAGAGGAAACACATTGGTTTATGTCCCACACCATGCAGGAAAATTCTAGGGGAGAAAATGCAAGGGTCACTTTACTGAGCATAGATGCATTTGGGCTCGTGTCTTTTCACTGAGTTGAATACACATTGCAACCAAGTCCCTTCAAGCCTCTTGTTGGTGACATTTGTGTAAAGGCTGATTGACTCTTCTTTTACAAACTAGGTGTATGCTCCTTATCCCCAAGATTGAAAAGAAAGATTTATCATGGCAAATCAGACTTATTTTCTAAGGAGAACATCTTTGGAGTGGTTTCCAAGCCATTTAAGCTACCTGCACAAAATTATTGCTCAGAGACAATGAGGCAGCTCATGAGTTTATCAACCATACATACTGGAAAAGTCTATTTGGGAAACTTGCAATTATGGCTTTTTAGAGCACATAAGCATTGGGGCATCTGCCCCTTCATGGGGTTGCTAGACATGTTGACCCAGGATGCTTCCAAAAGCTTGGGGGCTGAGTGTGAGAATTGGCCATTGTACCCAGGTTATACAAAATGACTATGAGCTTCTTGTTCCTGATAAGGAAAGGAAGGATTTCTCATGTTCCCTCAGAGTTCTCCACAAAGGATAGCACATTTGGTGTACCTTTTGAGGGATGGAAACCCCATGCAGTGGACCCGGGCTAAGGGAGCCTGAGGCAGCACATTGGAATTGTTCCTGCAATTGTAGGAGAAGTCTACTTCTCCTACAAGGGTTTTTTCCTGAACCAAGACATATTGGGGCTGGTGTCCGTTCATTGAGTTGCATATCCTCTGCAACCATGATGCTTCCAAACTCTTGTTTCTGATGTTTGTGAAACCATCCATTTTGCCAACAACTAGCTATGTGCTAATATTCCCTGACGTTGCACAGAAGGACATCTCATGCCTTATGAGAACCTTCCTCTACAGGGAACACTCTTGGAATGCCTTTCAAGCAACGGAAACTCCATGCCACATACCAGTGCTCAGAGGGGAAGAGGCAGGACATTGGGGTCTTTGCCATAAAGATAGGAGATTTTGATGTGGGAAAGCGGCAAGGGTGACGTTCTTGAGCAAAGGGGCATTGGGGGATGGAGTCCATACATGAGGTGAATGTACAAAGCAACCCCGTTGCTTGCACTATCTTGTTTTCTTGAGTATTTTCCCTTGAAAGGAGAACACATTGGAAGTGCTTTTCAGACCCTGGTAAAGTCCCTGCATCAAACCAGGGCCCCAAGGTGAAGAGGGACACTTTGTTTTCTGGGCCCTAAGTATAGGAGACTAGTTGTGAAAAAAGTAAGGTTTGATTTTCTGAGCCAAGTGCTAATGGGCCTGGTGTGCTTTCACTTATTTGATGCTACAGTTCAAACAGGAAGCTTCCAAACTCTTGGTTGTGGTGATTGTGAAATGGCTCATTTGCCCTGATTGTATACACTAGCTTTGGGCAGCACTTCCCTGATATGGAAAATAAGGAATTCTCCTGCCAAATCAGGGTTCTCCTCAAAGGAGATCCAGTTTGGAGTACCTTTCATGGGATGGAATCGCTGTGCAGAGAACCAGTGCTCAGCAAGAAGGAGGCAATACATTGGTTTGTCTCCTGCAACTTGTAGGAGAATTATTGGGGGGAATGGCAAGGGTTGCTTTCCTGAGCATAGATGCATTTGGGCTAGTGTCATTTCAGTGAGTAGAATACACGTTGCAACCACCTTGCTTCCCATCTCTTGCTGGAGACCATTAGTGTAAAGGCTGATTAGCTCTGGCTGTATGAACTAGCTATGTGCTGCTTTTCCCCGAGATGGAAAAGAAGGATTTATCATGCCAAGTCTGACTTCTGTTCTAAGGAGAACACGTTCGGTGGGGCTTTCAAGCCATCTGAACTGCCTGCATCGAATTATTGCTCAGAGAGGATGAGCAGAACATTGATTTATGAGCCATACTTACTGGAAAATATAGGTAGGAAATATGCAAGTGTTGCCTTCCTGAGCACAGAGGCATTTGGGCTGCTGTACCTTCATGGGGTTTGTGTACCGGTTGAACCCAGAAGCTTCAGCATGCTTGAGGGCTGAGTGTGTGAATGGGCAATTTTAGCCTGGTTGTACAAACTGGCTCTGTGCTGCTTGTCCCTGATAAGGAAAGGAAGGATTTCTCATTCTCCCTCAGAGTTCTCCCACAAAGGAGAACACATTTGGTGTGCCTTTTGAGGGGTGGAAAATCCGTGCAAGGAACTAGGTCTCAGGGAGTATGAGGCAGCACATTGGTATTGTTCCTGCAATTGTAGGAGAAGTCTACTGAGGGAATAGGCCAAGGCTGCTTTCCTGAAACCAGTCGCATTGGGGCTGATGTCCATTCATTGAGTTGAATATCCTCTGCAGCCATGAAGTTTCCAAACTCTTGATTGTGACGTTTGTGAAATGTCCATTTTGCCCTGGATGTATGATCTAGCTATGTGCTGACATTCCCTGATATTGCACAGAAGGACTTCTCATGCCAAATCAGACCCTTCCTCTACAGAGAACACGTTTGGAATGCCTTTCAAGCAAAGGAATCTGCCTCTCACAAGCCAGAGCTCAGAGAGGGAGAGGCAAGACATTGGGGTATTTTCCATAGTGATGGGAGAAATCTGCATGGGAAAGAGGCAAGGGTGGTTTTCCTGAGCCAAGTGGCATTGGGGCTGATTTACCTTCACGGTGTTGGTTTCCTTGTTGATCCAGGAATTTTCTAAATGCTTGGGGACTGAGTTTTTGAATCAGTAGTTTTACCCTGCTTGTACGAACAGGATATGTGCTGCTTGTCCCTGATATGGAAAGATAGATTTCTCATGCCTCCTCAGATTTCTGCAAAAATGACATCTCATGGTAAATCAGACAATTCCTGTACAGAGTACATTATTGGAATGCCTTTCAAGCACACCAGGGCTCAGAGAGGAAGAGGCTGGACCTTGGTGTCTTTGCCATCAGGATAGGAGAAGCCGATATGGGAAAGAGTCAAGCATGGCTTTCCTGAGCAAAGAGGCATTGGTGATGGAGTCCATACAGGGAGGTGAATGTATGAAGCAACCACATTGCTTACTTCTTTTGTTTCCTGGAGTATGTACGATGTCCCTTCTGCCTTGTTGTAGCAACTAGCTATGTGCTGCTTAACCCAGAGATGGAATTAAGGATTTATCTTGCCCAATCAGATTTCTCTTCTAAGTAGGACTCATTTGGAGTGGCTTTCAAGTCATCTATCCTGCCTGTACCCACATATTTTTCAGAGAGGATGAGGCAACACATGTGTTTATGAGACATCCTTCCTGGAAAAGTCTAGGAAGGAAATAGGCAAGGGTTATTTTCCTTAGCACAGAGGCATTGGGGCTGCAGTACCTTCAAGGGGTTGTTTTACCTGTTGAACCCAGAAGCTTCCAAACACTTGGGGGCTGAGATTGTGAATTGGCAATTTGACCCTGGTTATATGAACTGGCTCTGTGCTGCTTGTCCCTGATAAGGATAAGAAGGATTTCTCATCCTCCCTCAGAGATCTCCACAAAGAAATACATGTTTGGAGTTCCTTTTGAGAGATGGAACATCCGTGGAATGAACCAGGGCTCCGAGAGAAAGAGGCAGCCCATTGGCATTTACCCCACAATTGTAGGAGAAGTCTAGTTAGGCAAGAGGTAAGGGTTGCTTTCCTGAACCAAGAAGCATAGGGGCTGTTGTCCTTTCATTGAGTTGAATATCCTCTACAACCATGAAGCTTACAAACTCTTGTCTGTGATGTTTGTGAAATGTCATTTTGGCCCTGGTTGTATGAACTAACTCTATGCTGATATTCCCCAATAATGCAAAGAAGTACATCTCATGTCAAATCAGACACTTCCTGTACAGAGTACATTATTGGAATTCCTTTCAGGCAAAGGTAACGCCCAGCAGCACACCAGGGCTCAGAGAGGAAGAGGCTGGACCTTGGTGTCTTTGCCATCAGGATAGGAGAAGTTGATGTGGGAAAGAGCCAAGCATGGCTTTCCTGAGCAAAGAGGCATTGGGGATGGAGTTTATATAGGGAGGTGAATGTGTGAAGCAAACACTTTGCTTACATCTTTTGTTTTCTGAAGTATGTATGATGGCCCTTCTGCCCTGTTTTTATGATCTAGCCTTATTCTATTCTCCCTACTTGTGCAAAAAAGGCATTGTCATGCCCCATCTGCCATCTGCAGAAAGGAGAAAATATTTGAAATGCCTTTCACACAGTGTAAATTCCCTTTGTCTCACTGGTGCTCCAAGGAAGGAGTGAACAATTTGTTTGTGGGGCACTAATTATAGAAGAAGTCTAGCTTTGAAAAAAACATGAGTTGATTTCGTGAGCGAATTCACAATAGGACTGGGTTGCTTTCACTGATTTGATGAACTGGGAATCTTCCAAACTCTTGTTTGTGATATTTGTGATATGGCTATGTGCCCTGATTTTATGAACTAGCTCTCTGCTGCTTTTCCATGATATGGTAAAGAAGGACTTCTCCTGCCAAATCAGGCTTATCCTCAAAGGAGATCAAGTTTGCAGTGCCTTTCATGGGATGGAAACACCGTGCATGGAACCAGTGCTCAGAAAACAAGATGCAACACACTGGTTGATCTCCCACAACCTATAGGAGAATTCTGGGGGGGGGGGAAGCAAGGGTTGATTTACTGAGCATAGAGGCATTTGGGCTTGTCTTTTCACAGACTTGAATACATGTTGTGACCAAGTCTCTTCCAGTCACTTATTGGTGACTTTTGAGGAATGGCTGTTTTGCCCTGATTGTAGGAACTAGCTATGTGGTGCTTATCCCCAATATTGGAAAGAAGGATTTCTCATGCACATTCAGACTTCTCTCCTAAGGAGAACATGTTTGGAGTTCCTTCAAGCCATCTACCCTTCCTGCACCCATATATTGCTCAGAGAGGATGAGCCAGCTCCAAATTTATGAGCCATCCTTCCTGGAAAAGTCTAGGAGGGAAATAGACAAGGGTTACTTTCCTGAGTACAGAGGCATTGGGGCTTCTGCACCTTCACTGGGTTGGTTGACTTGTTGAACCCAGAAGTTTCCAAAACCTTGGGGGCTGAGTTTTTGAATTGGCAATTTTACGCTGGTGGTACAAACTGGCTATGTGCTGTTTGTCCTTGATAAAGAAAAGAAGGATTTGTCATGGTCCATCATATTACTCCACAAAGAAGAACAGGTTTGGAGTGCCTTTGGTGGGATGGAAAATCCGTGCAATGAACCATGGCTCAGAGAGCAAGAGGCAACAATTGGAATTTTCCCACAATTGTAGAAGTCTAGTTAGGAAAGAGGCAAGGGTTTCTTTCATGAAAGAAGCCGCTTTGTGGATGGTGTCCATTAATTGAGTTGAATATCCTCTGTACCCATGATGCTTCCAAACTCTTGTTTGTGAAGTTTGGGAAATGTCCATTTTTCCCTGGTCCTACGAGCTAGCTCTGTGCTGATATTCCCCGATACTGCAAAGAAGGACTTCTCCCCCCTAATCAGACGCTTCCTCTACAGAATGCACTTTTGGAATTCCTTTCAAGCTTTGAAAACTCCCTACCACACACCAGAGCGGAGAGAGGAAGATGCAGGACATTGGTGTCTTTGCCATCATAACAGGGGATGTTGAGGTGGCAAAGAGGCAAGCATGGCTTTCCTGAGCAAAGAAGTTTTGGGGATGGAGTCCATATATATTTGTGTATGTACAAAGCAACCACGTTGCTTGAAATCTTGTTTTATGGAGTTTTTTTGATGACCATTCTGCCCTGTTTGTAAGTATAGCCCTGTGCTCTTTTCCCCATTTATGCAAACAAGGCATCTTCATGCCTCATCTGCCATCCACAGAAAGGTGAACACGTTTGAAGTGCCTTTCATGCAATGGAAATTCCATGGACCTCACAAGGGCTCCAAGGCAAAGAGTGACCAATTTGTTTGTGGTGCCCTAAGTCAAGAAGACATATAGCTGTGACAAAAGCATGGGCTGATTTCTGTAGCAAAGTCCCAATGGAGCTGGGGTGCTTTCATGGCTTTGATCAACCAGGAAGCTTCCAAACTCTTGTTTGTGAAATAACTCTATTACCCTAACAGTAAGATCTAGCTCTGTTCTGCTTTTCCATAATTTGGAAAAGAAGGAATTCTCCTACCACATTATGCTTCTCCTCAATGGAGATCCAGTTTGCAGTGCCTTTCATGGGATGGAAACCCCTTGCACCGTACCACTGTTCAGAGAGCAAGAGACAACACTCTGGTTGATCTCCCACAACGTGTAGGAGAATTCTAAGGGGGAAAAAGCAAGGGATGCTTTCCTGAGCATAGATGCATTTGGGCTTGTCTTTATACAGGATTGTATACATGTTGCAACCAAGTCCCTTCCAATCACTTGTCAGTGACGTTTGAGTAAAGGCTGTTTTGCCCTGGTTGTAAGAACTATCTATGTGCTGCTTGTACCCAAGATTGGAAAGAAGGATTTCTCATGCCCAATCAGAACTCTCTTCTAAGGAAAATACTTTTGGCATGGCTTTCAAGTTATCTAATCTGCCTTCACCCATATATTACTTGGAGAGAATGAGTCAGCACATATGATTATGAGCCATCCTTCCTGGAAAAGTCTAGGAGGGAAATAGGCAAGCATTGCTTTCCTGATAACAGAGGCATTGCTGTACTTTCATGGTGTTGGTTGACCTGTTGAACCCAGAAGCTTCCAAAGGCTTGGGGGCTGAGATTGTTAAATGGCAATTTTACCCTGGTGGTACAAACTGGCTATGTGTTGTTTGTCCTTGATAAGGAAAGGAGGATTTGTCATGCTTTCTCAGAGTTATCCACAAAAAGAACAGTTTTGGACTGCATTATTTAGACATGGAAAATCCACACAATGAACCAAAGCTCAGAGAGCAAGATCCAGTCCATTGCAATTTTTCCTGCAATTGTAGGAGCAGTCTAGTTAGGAAATAGGCAAGGGTGGAATTCCTGAACTAAGAAGCATTGGGGCTGGTGTATGTTCATTGGGTTGAATATCCTCTGCACCCATGACGCTTCCAAATTCTTGTCTCTGAAGTTTGTGAAATGTCCATTTTGCCCTGGCCATATTATCTAGCTCTGCACTGATATTCCCGATATTTCAAAGAAGAACTTCTCATGTCAAATCAGACCCTTCATCTACAGAGTACACTATTGGAATTCCTTTCAAGCAAAGGAAACTCCCTGCTGCACACCAGGGCTCAGAGAGGAAGAGGCATGACCTTGGTGTCTTTGCCATCATGATAGGAGAAGTCGATGTGGAAAATAGTCAAGGATGGCTTTCCTTAGCAAAGAGGCATTGGAGATGGACTTTGTATAAAGAAGTGAATGTTAGAACAAACCATAAAGCTTGCAATATCTTATTTTCTGGAATTTTTGTGAGGGAAATTCTGCCCCTTTTTGTACAAAATAGCCCTGTGCTGATTTTCCCCTCTTGTTCAACGAAGGTACGGTCATGCTGAATCTGCCATCTCCTGAAAGGAGAATACTTTTGAGGGGCTTTCTGGCAATGGAATGTCCCTGTACCAAACCAAGTCCCCAAGGCAAAGAGAGATCATTTTAGTTTCTGTGCCCTAATCATAAGAGAAGTCTAGCTGTAAAAATAGAAAATGTTTATTTCCTGAGCAAGGTCGCAATGGGGATGTTGTGTGTTCTAAGATATGATGATACAGTTGAACCTGGATGCCCTCAAACTCTTCTTTGTGTTCTTTGTGAAATGACACTTTTGCCATGGTTGTAGGAACTAGCTCTGTGCTCTTGTTCCCTGAGATGGAAAAGAAGGAATTCTGCAAAATCAGGCTTCTCCTCAAAGGAGATCCATTTTGGAGTGCCTCTCGTGGTTGGAAATCCTGTACAAAGAACCAGTGCTCAGACAGCAAGAGGCCATGCATTGGTTGATCTCCTGCAATGTGGAGGAGCATTCTTGAGGGGAAAAAGGCAAGGGTTGCCTTACTGAGCATAAATGCATTTGGGGTAGTGTCTTTTCACTGATTTGAATACACGTTGCAACTAAGTCGCTTCAAATATCTTGTTGGTGACGTTTGTGTCAAGGCTGTTTTGCTCTGGTTGTATGAACTAGCTATGTGTGGCTTATCCCTGAGATGTAAAAGAAGGATTTCTCATGCAAATAAGACTTCTCTTCTAAGGAGAGCACGTTTGAAATGGCTTTCAAGCCATCTAAAGTGCCTGTACCAAAATATTGCTGAGAGGGGATGAGGCAGAATATTTTTTTTTATGAGCCATAATTACTGGAAATGTCTAGTCAATAAATAGGCAAGGGTTGCTTTCTTGAGCACAGAGATACTGGGGCTGCTGTACCTTCATGGGATTTCTTGACCGGTTAAACCAGGAAACATCCAAATTCTTGGGTGCTGAGTTTGTGATTTTGCAATTTTACCCTGGTTGTAAGAACTGGCTATAGGCTGATTGTCCCTGATAAGGAAAGGAAGGATTTCTCATGTTCCCTCAGAGTTCTCCACAAAGGAGAACACGTTCAGAGTGCCTTTTGAGGGATGGAAAATCTGTGAAATGAACCAGCGCTCAGAGAGCAAGAGGTAGCACATTGGAATATTTACTGCACTTATAGGAGAATTCTGCTTCGCAAATAGGCAAGGGTTGTTTTCTGAACCTGCATTGGGCCTGGTGTCCATTCATTGAGTTGAATATCCTCTGCATTCATGATACTACCAAACCCTTGTTTCAGAAGTATGTGCAATGCCCAACTTCCCCTGGTTGTATGAACTAGCTCTGTGATGATATACTCTGATAGTACAAAGAAGGACTTCTCATGCCAGATCAGACCCTTCCTCTACAGAGTACACTTTTGGAATGCCTTTCAAGCTAAGGATACTCTCTTCCACACCCCAGGGCTCAGAGAGGAAGAGGCAGGACATTGGAGTCTTTTTGCATAATGATAGGAGATGTCAATGTGGGAAAGTGGCTAGGGTGGATTTCCTTAACCAAGAGGCATTAGAGATGGTGTCTGTATACAGAGATGAATGTACAAACAAACCACGATGCTTGCAATCTCATGTTTTTTAGAGTTTTTGTGAGGGAAATTCTGCCTGTTTTGTACGAAATAGCCCTGTGCTTATTTTCCCCGCTTGTGCAACCAAGGCAAGGTCATGCCCCAATCTGCTAGCTCCTGAATGGAGAACACATTTGAAGGTCCTTTCAGGAAATGGAATTGTCCCTGCACCAAACCAGGGCACTGAGGCAAATAGGGACCATTTTTGTTTCTGTGCCCTAATTATAGGAGAAGTTAGCTATGAAAAAAGCAAATGTTGACATCCTGAGTGATGTCACAATGGGGCTGGTGTGTGTTCAAATATATATTGATACAGTTGAACCTGGAATCTCCCAAAATCTGGTTTGTGTTTCTTGTGAAATGATTCTTTTATCCTGGTTGTAGGACCAAGCTCTGTGCTACTTTTCCCTGATATGGAAATGAAGGAATTCTCATGCCACATCAGGGTTCTCCTCAAAGCAGATACAGCTTGGAGTGCCTTTCATGGGTGGAAACCCTGTGCATGGAACCAGTGCTCCGAGAGTAAGAGGCAACACATTGGTTGATCTCCAACAACGTGTAGAACCATTCACGAGGGGAAGAAGGCAAGTGTTGCTTTCCTGAGTATAGATCATTTGGGCTAGTGTCTTTTCACTGACTTGAATACACATTGCAACCAAGTCGCTTCCAATCGCTTGTTGGTGACGTTTGTGTGAAGGCTGTTTTGCCCTAGTTGTATGAACTAGGTATGTGTGGCTTATCCCTGAGATGGAAAATTATTTCTCATGCCAAATCAGACTTCTCTTCTGAAGAGAAGATGTTCGGACTGGTTTTCAAGACCTGTAAACTGCCTGCACCAATCTATTGCTCAGAGATGATGAGGCACATTTTTTATGAGCCATAATTACTGGAAATGTCTAGTTGAGAAATAGGCAAGGGTTGCATTCCTGAGCACTGAGGCATTGGGTCTGCTGTACCTTCACTAGGTTGGTTGACTTGTTGCATCAGGTATTTTCCAAATGGTTGGGTGCTGAGTGTGTGAATTGGCAATTTCACCCTGATTTTAAAATCTGGCTATGGGCTGCTTCTCCCTGATATGAAAAAGGATTTCTTGTGCTCCCTCAGAGTTCTCCAAAAAGGAGAACAGGTTTGGTGTGTATTTTCAGAGATGGAAAATCCATGCAATGAACCAGGGCTCAGAAAGCAAGTGGCAGCACATTGGAATATTTCCAACAATTGTAGTAGAATTCTAGTTAGGAAAGAGGGAATGTTTGCTTTCCTGAATCATGAGGAATTGGGGCTGCTGTCCATTCATTGAGTTGAATATCCCCTGCACCCATGATGCTTCTAATATCTTGTCTGTGAAGTTTTTGAAATGCCCATTTTGCCCTGGTTGTAGGAACTAGCTCTGTGCTAATATGCCCTAGTCTTGCAAAGAGGGACTTCTCATGCCAAATCTGACCCTTCCTCTACAGAGTACAGTTTTGGAATGCCTTTCAAGCAAAGGAACATCTCTGCTCAGAGAGCAAGAGGCAGGACATTGGTTCTTTGCCATCATGATAAGAGAAGTTGATGTGGGATAGAGGGAATGGGGGCTTTCCTGAGCAAAGAGGCATTGGAGATGGAGTCTGTATACAGAGGTGAATATATGAAGAAACCAGGATGCTTGCAACCTATTGTTTTCTGGGTTTTTTTGTGTGTGAGGAAAATTCTGTCCCTTTTGTTCGAAATACCCATGTGCTGATTTTCCCCGCTTGTGCAACCAAGGCATTGTCATGCCCAATCTGCCATCTCCTGAAAGGGAACACGTTTGAAGGTCCTTCAGGCAAAGGAATGTCCCTGCACCAAACCAGGGCTATGAGGCAAAAAGGGACAACTATGGATTCTGTGCCCTAAATATAGGTGAAATCTAGCAGTCCAAAAAGCAAGGGTTAATTTCCTGATAATAGTCACAATGGGGTTGGTGTGGGTTCAAGTATTTGGTGATACAGTTGAATGAGGAAACTCCCAAATTCTTGTTTGTGTTTTTTGTGAAATGATGCTTTTGCCCTGGTTGTACAAACTACCTCTGTGCTGATTTTCCCTGATATGGAAAAGTAGAAATTCTCCTGCCAAATCAGGCTTCTCCTCAAAGGAGATCAATTTTGGAGTACCATTAATGAGATGGAATCCCTGTGCACAGAAGCAGTACTCAGAGATCAAGAGGAAACCCAATGGTAGATATCCTCAAATCTGTAGGTGATTTCTAAGGAAGGATAAGGCATGGGGTGCTATCATGAGCATACATGCATTTGGGCTGTGTCTTTTCATTGATTTGAGTACACGTTGAAACCAAGTCGCTTCCAATCTCTTTTGGTGATGTTTGTTAAAGCAATTTTACCCTGGTTGTTTGAACTTGCTATGTACTGCTTATCCCCGAGATGGAAAAGAGGCATTTCTCATGCTCCCTCAGTGTAGTCCAAAAAGGCAAACACGTTTGGAGTGCCTTTTGAGGGATGGAAAATCTGTGCAATGTTTCAGGGCTCAGAGATAAAGAGGCAGCCCATTGGAATTTCTCCTGCAATTGTAGGAGAATTCTAGGTAGGAAATAGGCAAGGGTTGTTTTCTGAACCAAAATTGGGCCTAGTGTCTGTTCATTGAGTTTGATATCCTCTGCACCCATGATGCTTCCAAACTCTTGTTTGTGAAATTTGTGCAATGTCCATGTTGCCCTGGGCTTTCAATATAGCTTTGTGCTGATATTTCCCGATATTGCAAAGAAGGACTTCTCATGCCAGATCAGACCCTTCATCTAAAGAGAATATTTTTGGAATTCCTTTCAAGGAAAGGAAACTCCCTTCCCCACACCAGTACTCAGAGAGGAAGAAGAAAGACATTGGTTTGTTTGTCATAATGATAGGAGAAGTTGATATGGGAAAGAGGCAAGGGTGGCTTTCCTGAGCAAAGAGGCTTTGGAGATGGAGCAATCTCTTGTTTTCTGGAGTTTTTGTGATGACAATTATGCCCATTTTGTAGGAAATAACCCTGTTCTCATTTGCCCCCCTTGTGCAACCAAGGTATGGTCTTGCACAATCTGATCTCTCCTGAAAGGAGAACACATTTGTAGGGCCTTTCAGTCAATGGAAAATTCCTGCACCAAACCAGGGCTCGGAAGCAAAGAGGGACCAATTTTGTTTCCGTGCCATAATTATAGGAGAAGTCTAGCTGTCAAAAAAGCAAGGGTTGATTTCCTGAGCTAAGTCCCAAGTGGGCTGGGCTGTTTTCAAAAATTTGATGATACAGTTGAAACAGGAATCTTCCAATATATTGTTTGTGTTGTTTGTGAAATGATGTTTTCGCCCTGGTCTTAAGAAGTACCTCTGTGCTGATTTTCCCTGACATTGAAAAGAAGGAATTCTCCTGCCACATCAGGCTTCTCCTGAAAGGAGATCAAGTTTGGAGTGTCTACCTAGGGATGGAAAACCCATGCAAGGAAGTAGTACTCAGAGAGCAAGAGGCAACGTATTTGTTGATCTTCTGCAATGTGTAGGAGAATTCTAGGGGAATGCAAGGATTGCTTTCCTGAGCATAGATGCATTTGGGCTAGTGTCTTTTCACTGAGTTGAATACACTTTGCAACCAAGTCGCTTCTAGTCGCTAGTTGGTAATGTTTGTGACAAGGCCGTTTTGCCCTGGTTGTTTGAACTAGCTATGTGTGGCTTATCCCTGAGATGGAAAGAAGGATTTCTCATGCCAAATAAGACTTCTTTTCTAAGGAGAACACGTTTGGAGTGGCTTTCAAGCCATCTAAACTGCCTGCACCAAACTACTTCTCAGAGAGGATGAGGCAGCACATGTGTTTATGAGCCATCCTTACTGGAAAATATAAGTGGAAATGGGTTGTTTTCCTGAGCACAGAGGCCCTGGGGGGTTGTTTGTTTACCTGTTGAACCAGGAAACTTCCAAATGCTTGGGGATGAGTATGTGAATTGGCAATTTTACACTTATTGTACAAACTAGCTATGTGCTTCTTGTCCCTGATATGGAAAAGACGGATTACTCATGCTCCATCAGAGTTCTCCACAAGGGGGAACACGTTTGGAGTGCCTTTTGTGTGATGGAAATTCCGTGCAATGGACCAGGGCTCAGAGAGCAAGAGGCACCACATTGGAACTTTTCCTGCACTTGTAGGAGTAGTCTAGTTTGGAAATAGGCAAGGGTTGCTTTCCTGAACAAAGAGGCATTGGGCCTGGTGTCTGTTCATTGAGTTGAATATCCTCTGCACCTGTGACACTTCCAAACTCTTGTTTGTGACATTTGTGAAATGTAAAATTTGCCCTGGTCATATGAAATAGCTATGTGCTGATATTCCCCAATATTGCAATGAAGGACTTCTCATGCCAAATCCGACCCTTCCTCTACAGAGAACATTTTTGAAATGCCTTTCAAGCAAAGGGAAACTCCCTGCCACACACCTGTGCTAAGAGAGGAAGAGGCAGGATATTGGTGACTTTGCCACAGTGACAGGAGAATTCGATGTGGGAATGAGGGAAGGTGGCATTTCTGAGCCAAAATCATTGGGGTTGGTGTCAGTATATAGAGGTAAATGTATGAAACATCCACCTTGCTGGCAATCTTGGTTTCTGGAGTTTTGCCATGTCAATTGTGACTTTTTTTTTTTTCGTAGTATTCCTGTGCTTTTACACCCGTGTGCAATGACGACATGGTCATGACCAATCTGCCATCTCCTGAAAGGAGGAAACATTTGAATTGCCTTTCAGGCAATGGAAACTCCCTACACCAAACTAGGGCTCCAAGACCAAGAGGTACCACTTTGGCTTCTGGGCCCAAATTGTAGGAGAAGTCAAGCAGTGCAAAAAGCAAGGGTTTATTTCTTTTGCAACGTCATAGTTGGGCTTTGATGTGTTCACAGATGTGATGATACAGTTGAACCAGGAAGCTTCCAAGCTCTTGATTGTGGTTTTTGGAAAATGGTCCTTTTGCCCTGATTCTACGAATTAGCTCTGTGCTGCTTTTCCCTGATATGGAAAAGAAGGAATTCTCAAGCCAAAGCATGCATCTCCTCAAAGGAGGTCTAGTTTGGTGTGCCTTTCAATGGGATGGAAACACAATGCATGGAACCAGTGCTCAGAGAGCAAGAGGCAACCCATTGGTTTATCACCCACAACGTGTAGGAGAATTCTAGGGGGAAAAAGTCAAGGGTTGCTTTCCTGAGCATAGATGCATTTGGGCTCATCTCTTTTCACTGAGTTGAATACAGGTTGCAACCAAGTCACTTCCCATCTCTTGTTGGTGATATTTCTGTAAAGGCCGTTTTGCCCTGGTTGTACGAATGAACTGTGTTCCGCTTATCCCTGAGATGGAATAGAAGGATGTCTCATGCCAAATCAGAGGTCTCAACAAAGGAGAACATGTCTAGAGTGCATTTTGAGTAATGGCAAATCCGTGCAATGAGTCAGGGATCATAGAGCAAGAGGCTGCACATTGGTATTGTGCCCATAATTGTAGGAGAATTCTAGTTTGGAAATACACAAGGTTTGCTTTCCTGAACCAAGATGCATTGGGTCTGGTGTCCATTCATTGAGGTGAATATCCTCTGCACCGAGGATGCTTCCAAACTCTTGTTAGGAGTTTGCAAAATGTCTATTTTGCCCTGGTCATACAAATTAGCTCTGTGTTGATAGTCCCCAATATTGCAAATAAGGACTTCTCCTGCCAAATCAGATCCTTCCTCTACAGAGAACCCTGTTGGAATGCCTTTCAAGCAAAGGAATCTCCTTGCTGCACACCAGCACTTAGAAAGGAAGGGGTAGGACATTGGTTTCTTTGCCACAATGATAGAAGAATTTGATGTGGGAATGAGGTATGGTGGCATTCCTGAGCCCGAAGTCATGGGGGTTGGAGTCTGTATATAGAGGTGAATGTACAAAGCACTCACCTTGCTGGCACTCTGTTTTGTGGAGTTTTTGCAATGGCAATTCTGCCTATTTATACGAAGAAGCCCTGTGCAGTTTTCCCCCATGTTCCAGGATGGCATGGTCATGCTTAGTCTGCAATCATCTGAAAGGATAACAAGTTTGAAGGGCCTTTCAGGAAATGGAAAGTTCCTGCAACACATCAGGGCACCAAGGTCAAGAGAGACCATTTTGTTTTGTGTGCACATATTATATGAGAAGTATAGCTGTGCAAAAGCAAGGGTGGATTTCCTGAGCAACATAAAAATGGGGATTTGATATGTTCGCAGATGTGATGATTCAGTGGAACCAGGAAGATTCCAAACTGTGGTTTGTGGTGTATATGTAATGTTACATTTACCCTGATTGTACCAACTAGCTCCGTGCTGCTTTTCCCTGATATGTAAAAGGAGGAATTCTCCAGCCAAAACAGGCTTCTCCTCAAAGGAGATCAAGTTTGGAGTTCCCTTCATGGCATGGAAACACCATGCATGGAACCAGTGCTCAGACAGCAAGAAGCAACCCATTGTTTTATCTCCTACAATGTGTAGGAGAATTCTGGGGGGGGGGGGGAGTCAAGGGTTGCTTTCGAGAGCATAGATGCATTTGGGCTCATGTCTTTTCCCTGAGTTGAATACATGTTTCCAAGTCGCTTCGCATTTCTTGTTGGTGACGTTTGAGTAAAGGCAGTTTTGCCCCAGTTGTACAAACTAGGTAGGTACTACTTGTCCCTGAGATGGAAAAGAAGGATTCATCATGCCAAATCAGACTTCTATTCTAAGGAGAAGAAGTTTGGAAATGCTTTCAAGCCCTCTGAACGTCCTGCACCAACCTATTGCTCAGAGAGGTTGGGGCAGCACCTGTGTCTGTGAGCCATTATTACTAGAAATGTCTAGGTGTGAAATAGGCAAGGGTATCTTTCCTGAGCACAGAGGCACTGGGGCTCCTGTGCTTTCATGGGGTTGGTTGACCTGTTGAACCAGGAAGCTTCCAAATGCTTGGGTGGTGAGTTTCTGAATTGACAATTAGACCCTGGTTGTACTAACTGGCTATGTGCTGCTTTTCCGTGATATGAAAAAGGATTTCTCATGATCCCTCAGAGTTCTCCACACAGGAGAAGACGTTTGGAGTGCCTTTTGAGGGATGGATAATCCGTGTATTGAACCAAGGATCAGAGCACAAGAGGCAGCACATTGGAATTTTTCTGGCAATTGTTGAAGTCTAGTTAGGAAATAGGCAAGGGCTGTTTTCTGTACCAGCTTTGGGGCTGGTGTCTATTCGATTAGTTGAATATCCTCTGCAAACATGAAGATTCCAAAACCTTGTTTCTGAAGTTTGGAAATGTCCATGTTGCAGGGGGCGTACAATCAAGCTCTGTGCTGATATACCCCAATATTGCACAGAAGGACTTCTCATGCCTTATGAGAACCTTCCTCTACAGGGAACACTCTTGGAATGCCTTTCAAGCAAAGGAAACTCTCTGTCGCTCACCAGGGCTCAGAGTGGAAGATGCAGGTCATTGGTGTCTTTGCTACAATGATAGGAGAATTCAATGTGGGTAATAGGCATGGGTTGGCTTTCCTGAGCAAGGAGGTATTGGAGATAAACTGTGTGTACAGAGGTGAATGTAGGAAGAATGCACGATGCTTGAAATCTCTTGTTCTCTGGAGTTTTTGTGATGATATTCTACCCTTTTTGTAAGAAATAGCCCTGTGCTGATTTTCCCCGCTTGTGCAACCAAGGCATTTTCATGCCCAAACTGAAGTCCCCTGAAATGAGAACACGTTGGAAGGGGCTTTCAGGCAATTGAAAATTCCTGCACCAAACCAGGGCTTCAAGGCAATGAGGCACCACTTTGTTTTCTGTGCCCTAATTATAGGAGAAGTCTAGCTGTCAAAAAAGTAAGGGTGGCTTTCCTGAGAGAAGTCACAATGGGCCTGGGGTGTGGTCAAGGATTTGATGAGACATTTGAACATGGAAGCTCCCAAATTCTTGTTTGTGTGGTTAGTGAAATGATACTTTTGTCCTTTCGTAAGAACTAGCTCTGTGCTGCTCTTCCATGATGTAGAAAAGAAGGATTTCTCCTGCCAATTAGCCTTCTCCTCAAAGGAGTTCCAGTTTGGAGTGCCTTTCTTGGAATGGTAACCCTGTGCAAAGAACCATTTCTAAGAGCACAAGAGGCAACACACTGGTTGATCTCCTGAAATATGTAGGAGCATTCTATGGGGGAAAAGGCAAGGTTGATCTCCTGAGCATATATGCACTTGGGCTAGTGTCTTTCCACTGAGTTGAATACACTTTGCAACCAAGTCGCTTCCAATAGCTTGCTGGTGATGTTTGTGACAAGGCCGTTTTGCTCTGGTTCTATGAACTAGCTATGTGTGGGTTATCCCTGAGATGGAAAGAAGGATTTCTCATGCCAAATAAGACTTCTTTTCTAAAGAGAACACGTTTGGAGTGGCTTTCAAGCCATCTAAACTGCATGCACCAAAGTATTTCTCAGAGAGGTTGATGCAGCACATGTGTTTATAACCATATTTACTGGAAAAATCTAGGTTGGAAATAGCCAAGGCTTGTTTTCCTGAGCACAGTGGCATTGGTCTGCTGTACATTCATGGATTGTGTTTATCTGTTGAACCAAGAATCATCCGAACGTTTCAGTGTTGAGTGTGTGAATTGGCAATTTTACCCTGGTTGTATGAACTGGATCTCTGCTGCTTGTCCCTGATAAGGATAGGAAGGATTTCTCATGCTCCCTAAGATTTCTACACAATGGAGAACACGTCTGTGGTACCTTTTCAGTGATGGAAAATTCGTGCATTGAACCAGGCCTCAGAGAGCAAGGGCCAGCACATTGGAATTTTTCCTTCACTTGTAGGAGAATTCTAGTTAGTAAACATCAAGGGTTGTTCTCTGAACAAGCATAGGGGCTGGTGTTCATTCATAGAGTTGAATATCCTCTTCAACCATGACACTTCCAAACTCTTTTTTGTGAAGTTTGTGAAATGTCCATTTGCTGAGGTTGTACGAAAAAGTTCTGTGTTGATATTCCCCAGTATTTCAAATAAGGATTTCTCCTGACAATTCAGACACTTCCTCTACAGAGAACACTTTTGGAATGACTTTCAAGCAAAGGAAACTCCCTGCCACACAGCAGGGCTCAGAGAGGTAGAGGTAAGACATTGGTTTCTTTTCCATAATGATGGGAGAATTCGATGCTGATAAGAGTTATGGTTGGCTTTCCTAAGCAAAGTGGTATTGGAGATGGAGTCTGTATGGATGTGAATGTATGAAGAATTCACGATGCTTGCAATCTCTTGTGTTCTGGAGTATTTGTGAAGGCAATTCTGCCCTTTATATATGAAATAGCCCTGTGCTGATTTTCCCTGCTTCTGCAACCAAGGTATGGTCATGACCAATCTGACGTCCCCTGAAATTAGAACACATTGGAAGGGGCTATCATGCATTGGAAGGTTCCTGTGCCAAATCAGGGCTCCAAAGAAATGAGGGACCACTTTTTTTTATTTGCCCTAATTATAGGAGAAGTCTAGCTGTCAAAAAATCAAGGGTTGCTTTCCTGAGTGAAGTCACAATGGGCTTGGGGTGAGTTCAAATATTGGTTGATACAGTTGAACAAGGAATCTCCCAAATTCCTGTTTGTGTAGTTTGTGAAATGACACTTTTGCCCTGGTTGTAAGAGAAAGCTCTGTTCTGCTTTTCCTTCATATGTAAAAAAAGGAATTTTCCTGTCAAATCAGGTTTTTCCTCAAAGGAGATCCATTTGTGCTGGCCTTTCTTGGGATGATAACACATTGAACAGAACCAGTGCTAAGAGAGCAAGAGGCAAGTCATTGGTTGATCTCCTGAATAATGTAGGAGCATCCTGGGGGGAAAAGGCAATGTTTGCTTTCCTGAGCACAGAGGCATTGGGGCTGCTGTACCTTCATGGAGTTTGTTTCACTGTTGAACCAGGAAGTTTCCAAATGTATGGGGGCTGAGATTGTGAATTGGCAATTTGACCCTGGTTGTACTTGTGATGTGCTGCTTGTTCCTGATAAGGAAAAGAAGGATTTCTCATGCCAACTCATATTTTGCCACAAAGGAGAACAGGTTTAGAGAACCTTTTGAGGGATGGAAAATCCATGCAATGACCCAGGGCTCAGAGACAGGAGGCAGCACATGGAACTTTTCCTGCAATTGTAGAAGTTTAGTAAGTAAATAGGCATGGGTTGTTTTCAAGATCCAAGACCCTTTTGAGATGGTGTCCGTTCATTGAGTTGAATATCCTCTGCACCCATGATGTTTTCAAACTCTTGTTTGTGAGTTTGTTAAATGTCCATTTTGCCCTGGTCCTGCAAACTAGCTATGTGCTGATATTCCCTTATATTTCAAAGAAACAATTCTCATTCCAAATCAGACCCTTCTTCAGCAGAGAACACTTCTGAAATGCCTTTCAAGCAAAGGAATCTCCAGGTTGCACACCAGTGCTCTGAGAGGAAGAAGCAGGACATTGGTGTCTTTGCCATGATAGGAGAATTGGATGTGGGAAAGAGACAAGTGTGGCTTTCTTGAGCAAAGAGGCATTGGGGATGGTGTCCATATACTGAGGTGAATGTATGAAGCAATCTTGTTGCTTGAAATCTCTTGTTTTCTCGTGTTATTTCAAAGGCCATTTTGCCCTGTTTGTACAAACTAGCCCTGTGCTGTTTTTCCCTGCTTGTGCAACCAAGGCATCACAATGCCTATTCTGCTATCTCCTGAAAGGAGAACACGTTTGAAGGGCCTTTCAGGCAATGAAAATTACCTAAACAAACCTGGGCTCTGTGTGGTGGATGGAACACTAGGTTTTCTGTGCTCTATTTATAGGAGAAGTCCGTCTATGCAAAAGGCAAGTGTTGATTTCCTGATTGAAATCACAACGAGGCTGGAGTGCATTCAAGTATTTGATGATACATTTGAACCTTGAAGATTCCATCTTCTATTTTGTGGTGTTTATTAAATGGATCATTTTCCACAGACTGTATGAAATAGCTCTGTGCTGCTTTTCCCTGATATGGAAAAGAAGGAATTCTCCTGCCTAATCAGGCTTCTCCTCAAAGGAGATCCAGTTTGGTGGGTCTTTCATGAGATGGAAACTCGATGAACAGAACCACTGCTCAGAGAGCAAGAGTCAAAACTTTGGTTGATCTCCTGAAATGTGTAGGAGAATTCCAAGGGGGAAAATTTTAGCGTTGCTTTCCTGAGCATAGATGCATTTGGCCTAGTGTCTATTCCCTGAGCTGAAAACACAGTGCAAGCAATGCATTCAAAATCTCTTGTTGGTGACATTTGTGTAAAGGCCATTTTGCCCTGGTTGTATGAACTAGCTCTGTGCTGCTTATCCCCAAGATGGAAACAAAGCATTTCTCATGCCAGGTAAGAATTCTCTTCTAAGTAGAATACATTTGGAGTGGCTTTCACACCATCTAAACTTCTCACACCAACTTATTTCTCAGATAGTTTGAGGCAGCTCATGTATATTTGAGCAATGCTTAATGGAAAAGTCTGGGTTGGAAGTAGGCCAGGTTTGCTTTCCTGAGCCCAGAGGCATTGGAGCTGCTGTACCTTCATGAAGTTCCTGTCAGGAGCCATAAGGCTGCTCCAGTAAAGAAAGCAAAACCACAGTCGGCACCTGCATGAGGCTTGTCTGGTTAGCAGAGCTACAGACAAGCTGAAGAAAGAAGAAGGATTGTGGATGAATCAGGCTTGTCTGGTTAGCAGAGCTACAGACAAGCTGAGGAAAGAAGAAGGATTGCAGAGCAATCCCTTGAAAGACATCGGCTCCAGGAAAATAAAAATGATATCCCCTAAAAAATATGTTAATCTATTTTTCTGTGTTTATCCTTCCTTTTCTATCTTTGATTCACAGCTTTCTTACTGCTAAAGATTTGCCCTGGGTACATAAAAACACTTGAACGAAAACAGAATAAAGTTATTTAAACAATGTAATGGAAAAAGCCTTTATTTTGGAGTAACAATTTATGGCACCTATTTTGTGACAATATACAGGGGAAACATGATTTCAGTCCCTTTACTTAAAAAGAAGTTTGGGGCTGGGAAAAATGTTGTTTGGCCTATAAATTGCTATTTTCTATAATAGATATATTTTTTATCAAATAACAGTGTCACCTGTAACTTTCATCCCTTATGGGTCATTTGTTAATTTTTGGATATAATACTCCTTTCTATTGAAATTGGTGGTTTGGAACTTACATAAATCAGCACAATAGGTTAAATGCTTAGCTTGCTGATGCCAAATAAATTGTGGTTTTAAGAATGTCATGAGCCCAAGGCTTTCATGCGTTTTGTTAACTACATACACCTTTAGTTAAAGAATGTTAGGTATCATAGTTTATTACTTATTAAAGCTTTGTTCTTAATATAGAATAGAATAGCTACTGTTTTTGACCTTTTAAGAAAAATATGGTGTAAAACATTAAGTTTGTAATCTTGAAGGAAAATCTAAAGTTGAAAGGAACATGTTTTAACTAACCTTCTTTTTTGTATCTCGGGTGGAGGGAACAAAACATTAACATGTTAAATCAAATGTTAATGTCAATTCTTACATGAAACCTGATTGTGATAGGGTATAAAAACTGATGCTTTTCATTTAATAAATTGGGTCATCTGCAGCATGCAGCTGAGGAGTTGGCTCCAATTCTTTCCGTGCCGTTTGTAGCCCATCCTCTCCTTTGACACTCCCTGGCTGCTGGGGCTGGACCTCGGCAGTTTCGCTGTTGAACCAGGAAGCTTCTGAACTCTTGGGGACTGAGTTTGTGAATTGGCAATTTGACCATGGTTGTATGAACTGGCTATGTGATGCTTGTTCGTGATAGGGAAAACAAGGATTTCTCATGCTCCCTAAGTGTTCTCCACAAAGGAGAACACTTTTGGAGTGCCTTTTGAGGGATGGAAAATCCGTGCAACGAACCAGGGCTCAGAGAGCAAGAGGCAGCACATGGGAATTTTTCCCCCAATTATAGGAGAGGTCTAAATAGGTAAGAGACAAGGGTTTCTTTCCTGAACCAAGATGAATTTGTGCTTCTGCCCATTCATTGAGTTGAATATCCTTTGCACCCATGATGCTTCCAAACTCTTGTTTGTGAAATGTCCATTTTTCCCTGGTCCTAGAAACTAGCTATATGCTGATTTCCCAATATTGCAAAGAAAGACTTCTCATGTCAAATCATAACCTTCCTCTACAGGGAAAACTTTTGGAATGCCTTTCAAGCAAAGGAAACTCCCTGATACACTCCAGGTCTCAGAGAGGGAGAGGCAGGTCATTGGTGGCTTTGGCATAATGATAGGAGAAATGGATGTGGGAAAGAGGCAAGGGTGGCATTCCTGAGCAAAGTGGCATTGGGCCTGGAGTCTGTATAAGGAAGTGAATGTACAAAGCAAACAATTTGCTTGCAATCTCTTGTTTTCTGGAATTTTTTAATGGCCATTTTGCCCTGTTTGTATGAACTAGCCCTGTGGTGATTTTCCCCACTTGTGCAAACAAGCCTTGTTAATGCCAAATATGCCTTCTACTGAAAGGATAACACATTTGGAGTGCCTTTCAGGCAATGGAAAATCCCTGCACCTAACCAGGGCTCTGAGCCAAAGAGGGACCTCTTTGGTTTCTGAGCCCCACTTATTGAAGAATGCTAGCAGTGGAAAAAGCAAGTTTTGATTTTCTGAGCAAACTCAAAAAGGGGCTGGGTTGTGTTCACGTATTTGGTGATACAGTTGAACTAGGTAGCTCCCAATCTCTTGTTTGTGGTGTTTGGAAAAGGCTCTTTTGCCCTGCTTGTATAAACTACCTCTGTCCTGTTTTCCCTGATATGGAAAAGAAGGACTTCTCCTGCCAAATCAGGTTTCTCCTCAAAGGAGATCCCATTTGCAGTGCCTTTCATGGGATGGAACACCATGAACAGAACCACTGTTCAGAGAGCAAGAGGCAACCCATTGATTTATTTCCCCAAACGTGTAGGAGATTCCCAAGGGGAAAAAAGGAAAGGGTGGCTTTCTTAAGTATAGATGCATTTGGGCTAGCGTCTTTTCACTGAGTTCAATACACATTTTAACCATATTGCTTCCAATCTCTTGTTTTTGATGTTTGATTACAGGCCATTTTGCCCTGATTGTATGAACTAGCTAGGTGCTTCCTATCCCTGATATTTGAAAGAATGACTTCTCATGCCATATCAGACTTCTCTTCTAAGAATAACACGTTTTGAATGGCTTTCAAGCACTCTAAACTGCCTGCACCAAAGTATTGCTCAGACAGGATGAGGTAGCACATGATTTTATGAGCCATCCTTACTGGAAATCTAGGTGGGAAATAGGCAAGAGTTGTTTTCCTGAGCACAGAGACATTGAGCCTGCTCTACCATCATGGTGTTGGTTAACCTGTTTATCCAGGAAACTTCCAAAGGCTTGGGGGCTGTGTTTGTTTATTGGCAATTTGACCCAGGTTGTACGAACTGGCCATGTGTTGCTTTTCCCTGAGAAGGCAAAGAAGGATTCATCATGCTCCCCAAGAATTCTCCACAAAGGAGAACACATTTGGAGTGCCGTTTGAGGGGCGGTAAATCTGTGCATTGAACCAGGGCTCAGAGAGCAAGAGGCAGCCCATTGGCATTTTCCACAAAATTGTAGGATAAGTCTATTTAGGAAATAGGCAAGGGTTGCTCTCCTGAACCAAAACATATTGGGGCTGGTGTCCATTCATAGTGTTGAGTATCCTCTGCACCTATGATGCTTCCAAACTCTTGTTGGTGAAGTATGTGAAATGTCCATTTTGCCCTGTTTGTACAAACTGTCTATGTGCTGATATTCCCAGATATTGCAAAGAAGGACTTCTCATGCAAAATCAGACCCTTGTTCTACAGCGAAAACTTTTAAAATGCCTTTGAAGCAAAGGAAACCCCCTGATGGACACCAGGCCTCAGAGAGGTAGAGGCAGGACATTGGTATCTTTGCCATAATGATAGGAGAATTGGATGTTGTAATGAGGCAAGATTGGGTTTCCCAAGAAAATAGGCATTGGGGCTGGTGTCCTTATATGGAGGTGAATGTACAAAGCAACCATGATGCTTGCAATCTCTTGATTTCTAGAGTTAATTCAATGGCCATATGGCCCAGTTTGTATGAACTAGCCCTCTGATGCTTTTCCCCCACTTGTGCAAACAAGGCATGGACATGCCCAATCTAGAGTGTCCTCAAAGGAGAACACATTTGAAGTGTCTTTCGTGCAATGGGAAGTCCCTGCACCAAAACTGGGCCTGAAGCTAAGAGGGAACACTTTGGTTTATGTGCCCTAATTATAGGAGAAGTCTAGCTGTGGAAAAAGCAAGGGTTGATCTCCTGAGTGAATTCACATTGGGGCTGGGTGTGTTCACGGATTTGATGATGCAGTTGATCTGTGAATATTCCAAACTCTTGTTTGTGGTGTTTGTGAAATGGCTCTTTTACCCTCATTGTACAAACTAGCTCTGTTCTGCATTTTCCTGACACATAAAAGAAGGAATTCTACTGTCAAATCAGGCTTCTCTCAAAGGAGCTCCAGTTGGAATGCCTTTCATGTGATGGAAAATTTGTGCAAGCAACAATTGCTCAGAGAGCAAGAGGCATCGCTGGTTTATTTCCTGTAACATGTAGGAGAATTCTAGATGGGGGAAGGCAAATGTTGCTATCCTGAGCATAGATGCATTTGAGCTAGTGTCTTTTCACTGAGATCAACACATGTTGCAACCAAGTCACTTCCAATCACTTGTTGGTGATGTTTGGGTAAAGGCCCTTTTGCCCTGGTTGTTCTAACTAGCTTTTTGCTTATATCCCCGAGATTGAAAAGATGGATTTCTCATGTCAAATCAGAATTCTATTCTAAGGAGAACACTTTTGGAGTGGCTTTTAAGCCATCTAAACTGCCTGCAACAAAATATTACTCAGAGAGCATGAGGCAGCACATGTGTTTATGAGCCATCCTTACTGGAAAAGTCTAGGTGGAAAATAGGTAAGGGTTGCTTTCCTGAACACACGGCAATTGGGGCTGCTGTTCCCTCATGGGGTTGGTTTACCTGTTGAAACAGGAAGCTTCCAAACTCAGTACTCAGGGGCTGAGTTTGTGAATTGGAAATTTTACCATGGTTGTACCAACTATGTGCTGCTTGCCCCTGAAATATAAATGAAGGATTTCCGGAGACAGGATTAAGATGGTGGATTAGAAGGACTGGAGCTCAACTTCTCTCCTAAAAACGACAAAATTCACAACTAAAGACCGAGCACACTTCACCAAAATGGACCAGAAACCTTAAAAAAGATACCCCACTCCGGAAGAAAAAGAGGAGGCCATATCAAGAGGTAGGAGGGACGATTTCATGATATAAACAAACCCATACCTCCTGGGTGGGAAACTCCACAGACTAGAAACTAACTGGTTCTCAGAGACTCACCTACAGGACTGAGAGTTCTGAGCCAAACATCAAATGCTCACGTGTGGGGATCTGGCACAGGGAGAATGAGCCCCAGAGCATCTGGTATTGAAGGCCAGTGGGGCTTGTGCGCAAGAGCTCCATGGGACTGGCGGAAATGGAGTCCCCATTCTTAAAAGGTACACACAGATTTTCACGTGCACTGAGTCCCAGGGCAAAGCAAAGTCTCCAAGGGAATCTGGGTCAAACCTGACAGCAGTTCTTGGAGGACATCCTGGGAAAACAGGGGTGAATGTGGCTTGTTGTGAGGGAAGGACAGTGAAAGCAAAGCTCTCAGGAATATTCAGCAGCCATGCCTTTCTCTGGAGGTGGCCATTTTGGGAAAATCTGGCCCCACCCATCAGCCAGCTGCTGAGAAGCCCCAGGGCAAACAACAATCCAGGTGGGATCACAGAACCACCCCTCAGTAAAAAGGCTGCCTAAAGACCCCTCAGGCACACAGCTGCCTCTAATCCCATACAGAGACTAAGCTCCACCAACCAGAGGGATTAGAATCAGCTCCTCTTACCCGGGGGGAGGCATCAGCCCCTCCCATCAGGAAGCCTACAGCAAGCTCCCATACTGACTTCAGCCACAGGGGGGCAGACATCAGAAGTAATAGAGGCTACAACTGTATTATCTGTAAGAAGGTCACCACACCAAAAACCTATAAAAATGAAAAGACAGAGAACTATAACTCAGATGAGGGAGAAAGGAAAAACCACAGAAAATCAGCTAAATAATGAGGAGATTCTCAGCCTCCAGGAAAAAGACTTTAGACTGTTGATGCTGAAGAAGATGCAAGACATTGGAAATAAACTGGAGGAAGAGATGGATAACTTACAGGAAACACTGAGCAAAGAGATACAAATAGAAAACTTAAACAAGAATAGATGCAAAATACAATAACTGAAATAAAAAATTCACTAGAAGCAGCCAACAACAGAATATAGGAGGCAGAAGAATGAAAATGTGAGTGGAGGACAGATTAGTGGAAATTACGGATGCAGAACAGAGAAGAGAAAAAAGATTGAAAACAAACGAAGGGAGTCTCAGAGAACTCTGGGACAATGTGAAACGCACCAAAATCTGTATTACAGGGGTGCCAGAAGGAGAAGAGAGAGAGAAGGAGACAGAAAAAATATTCCAAGAGATCATAGCCGAAAACTTCCCTAACATGGGGAAGGAATCACTCACTTAAATCCAGGAAGCACAGCAAGTACCATACAAAATAAACCCAAGGACGAACACCCTGAGACACATACTAATCAAACTGACCAAAATTAAAGAACAAGAGAAAATCTTGAAAGCAACTAGGGAAAAGTAACAAATAACATACAAGGGAACCCCGATAAGGTTGTCGGCAGATTTTTTAGCAGAAACTCTGCCATCCAGATGGGAGTGGCATGATATCCTCAATGTGATGAAAGGAAAAAACCTCCAACCAAGATTACTCTACCCAGCAAAGCTCTCATTCAGATTTGAAGGAGAAATCAAAATCTTCACAGATAAGCAAAAGCTGAGAGAATTCAGCCCCACTAAACCAGCCTTACAACAAATGCTAAATGAACTTCTCTAGGCAGAAAAGAACAAGAGAAGAAGGAAAGGAAAAAGAGCAGCAAAAACAAATCCAAAGTAATTAATAAAATGGCAATAAGAACATACATATCAATAATTACCTTAAATGTTAATGGACTAAATGCCCCAACCAAAAGACACAGACTGGTTGAATGGATACAAAAACAAGATCCACATATATGCTGTCTTCAAGAAACCCACTTCACTTCTAGGAACACATTCAAATTGAAAGTGAGAGGATGGAAGAAAATATTTCATGCAAACGGGGATCAAAAGAAAGCTGAAATAGCAATACTCATATCAGACAAAATAGACTTTAAAATGAAGAATATTTTCAGGGACAAAGAAGGACTAAACATAATGATCAAAGGATAAATCCAAGAAGATGTTATAACAATTTTATATATCTACACACCCAACACAGGTTCACCACAATATATAAGGCTACTGCTAACAACCTTAAAAGGAGAAATTGACAATAACACAATCATAGTGGGGGACGTTAGCACCCCACTTACAGCAATGGCCAGATCAACCAGACAGAAAAACAATAAGGATACACAGGCCCTGAATGAAGCATTAAACCAGATGGACTTAGTAGATGTTTATAGGACATTCCATCCAAAAGCAACAGAATACACATTCTTCTCAAGTGCGCATGGAACATGTGATCATATCCTGGGCTACAAATCCAACTTCCGTAACTTTAAGAAAATTGAAATCATATCAAGCATCTTTTCTGACCACAACCCTATAGGACTGGAAATCAACAACAAGAAAAAAACTGCAAAAAACACAAACACGTGGAGACTAAACAACATGCTTCTAAACAAGAATGGATCACTGAAGAAATCAAATAGCAAATTAAAAAAATACCTAGCAGCAAATGACAATGAAGATACAACAATCCAAAACCTATGGGATGCAGCAAAAGCAGTTCTGAGAGGAAAGTTTATAGCAATACAAGCCCACCTCAGGAAACAAGAAAAAGCTCAAATAAACAAGCTAACTTTGCATCTAAAGCAGCTCAAGAGAGAACAACAGACAAGACCTCAAGTTAGTAGAAGGAAAGAAATCATAAAGACCAGAGCAGAAATCAATGAAATAGAAACAAAGAAAACCATAGAAAAGATCAATGAAATGAAAAGCTGGTTCTTTGAAAAGATCAACAAAATTGATAAACCCCTAGCCAGACTTATCAAGCAAAAAAGAGAGAGGACTCAAATCAATAAAATTAGAAATGAAAAAGGAGAAATAACAAAGGACACCACAGAAATACAAAGGATCATAAGAGGCTACTATATGCAACTATATGCCAATAAAATGGAAAACCTAGAAGAAATGGACAAATCCTTAGAAAAGTGTAATCTTCCAAGATTAAACCAAGATGAAATAGAAAAGATGAATGGACCCATCACAAGTACTGAAATTTAAACTGTGATTTAAAAACTTCCAACAAACAAAAGTTCAGGACCAGATAGCTTCACAGGCAAATTCTATCAAACATTTAGAGAAGAACTAACACCTCTCCTTCTCAAACTATTTCAAAAAATTGCAGAGGAAGGGATACTCCCAAACTCATTCTATGAGGCCACCATTACCCTGGTATCGTAACCAGACAAAGACTCCACAAAAAAAGAAAACTACAGGCCAATATCCCTGATGAACATTGATGGAAAAATACTCAACAAAATACTAGCAAACTGCATCCAACAATACATTAAAAGGATTGTACATCATGATCAAGTGGGATTTATCCCAGGGATGCAAGGGTTCTTCAACATCCACAAATCCATCAGTGTGATACACCACATTAACAAACTGAAGAACAAAAACCATATGATCCTCTCAATAGATGCAGAAAAAGCCTTTGACAAAATCCAACACCAATTTCTGATACAAACCCTTCAGAACGTGGGCATAACGGGAACCTACCTCAACATGACAAAGGCCATATAAGACAAACCCACAGCAAACATCATTCTCAATGGTGAAAAGCTGAAAGAATTCCCACTGAGAACAGGAACAAGACAAGGATGTCCACTCTCGCCACTACTCTTCAACATAGTTCTGGAAGTCCTAGCCACAGCAATCAGAGAAGCTAAAGAAATAAAAGGAATCCAAATTGGAAAGGGAGAAGTAAAACTATCCCTATTTGCATATGACATGATACTATACCTAGAGAATCCTTAAGACTCTACCAGAAAACTGTTAGAGCTCATCCACGAATTTGGCAAAGTCGCAGGATACAAAATCAATACACAGAAATTGATAGTGTGTCTATATACTAAAAATGAAAAAGCAGAAAATAAATTAGGGAAGCAATGCCATTTACCATCACATCCAAAAGAGTAAAATACCTAGGAGTAAACCTACCTAAAGAAACAAAAGACCTGTACTCTCAAAACTACAGGCCACTGATGAAAGAAATCAAAGATGACACAAATAGATGGAAAGATATATCATGCTCGTGGATTGGAAGACTTAATATTATCAAAATATCTATACTACCCAAGGCAATCTACGGATTCAATGCAATCCCTATCAAACTACCAAGGACATTTTTCACAGAACACAAACAAAATATTTTAAAGTTTGTTTGGAAGTACAAAAAAACCAGAATAGCCAAAGATATCCTGAAAGAGAAAAATGGAGCTGGAGGAATCAGGCTCTGGGGCTTCAGACTATATTACAAAGCAACAGTAATCAAAACTGCATGGTACTGGCACAAAGACAGAAATATAGATCAGTGGAACAGGATAGAAAGCCCAGATTTAAACCCATGCACTTACAGCCAACTAATCTCTGACAAAGGAGGAAAGAATATACAACGGAGAAAGGACAGCTTGTTCAATAAGTGGTGCTGGGAAAAGCTGACAGACACATGGAAAAGAATGAAATTAGAACACTCCCTAACACGATACACAAAAATAAACTCCAAATGGATGAAAGACCTAGACATAAGACCAGACACTATAAAACTCTTAGGGGAAAACATAGGCCATACACTCTCCGACATAAACGACAGCAACATCTCAGATCCACCTCTCAGAGTATTGACAATAAAAAGAAAAATAAACAAATGGGACCTACTCAAATTTCAAAGTTTCTGCACATCAAAGGAAACCCTAAACAACACAAAAAGACAACCCACAGAATGGGAGAAAATCTTTGCCAGTGAATCAACTGACAAGGGATTCATCACAACACCTTCTGCAGCTCCATACCAAAAAAAAAAAAAAAAAAAAAAACCCATCCAAAAATGGGCAGAAGATCTAAACAGACAGTTCTCCAAATAAGACATACAGATGGCTGAGAAACACATGAAAAGATGTTCCATATCACTCATTATTATAGAAATGCAAATGAAAACAACTCTGTTGTACCACCTTACACCAGCCAGAATGGACATCATCTGAAAGTCTACAAACAAGAAGTGCTGGAGAGGGTGTGGAGAAAAAGGAACAACAGTACACTGTTGGTGGGATTGTAAATTGGTGCAACCACTGTGGAAAACAGTATGGAGGTTCCCCAGAAAACTTAACATAGAACTACCATTTGATTCAGCAATCCCACTCCTGGGCATCTACCCAGAGAAAACCACAACTCGCAAAGACACATGTACTCCAATGTTCATTGCAGCACTATTTTCAATAGCCAAGACATGGGAACAACCTAAATGTCCATTGACAGAGGAGTGGATCCAGAAGATGTGGTACATATACACAGTGGAATATTACTTAGCCATTAAAAAGAATGAAATACCAGCATTTTTTGCAACATGGATGGACCTAGAAACTATCATGCTAAGTGAAGTCAGCCATACAATGGGACACCAACATCCAGTGCTTTCACTGACATGTGGAATCTGAGTAAAGGACAGACAGAACTTCTTTGCAGAACAGATGCTGACTCACAGACATTGAAAAACTTATGGTCTCTGGAGGAGACAGTTTGGGGGGTGGGGGGATGTGCTTGGGCTGTGGGATGGAAATCCTGTGAAATCAGATTGTTATGATCATTATACAACGACAGATGTGATGAATTCATTTGAGTAATAAAAAATAACAAAAAAATAAAATTAAAAAAGTAATATAAATAAATAAATAAATGAAGGATTTCTAATGCTCCCTCAGAATTCTCCCCAATAAGAATACATTTGGAGTGCCTTTTGAGTGATGGCATATATGTGCAATGACACAGGTCTCAGAGAGCAAGAGGCAGCACTTTGGAATTTTTCCCACAATTGTAGGAGAATTCTAGTTAGGGAAGAGGCAAGGGTTTCTTTCCTGAACAAAGACGATTTGGGGCTGGTGTCCATTCATTGAGTTGAATATCCCCTGCAAACATGATGCTTCCAAACTCTTGTTTGTGAATTGTATGAAATGTCCATTTTGCCATGGTCGTATGAATGAGCTATGTGCTGATATTCCAAGATATAGCATAGATGCATTTCTTATGCCAAATCAGACCCTTCTTTTATAGAGAGAACTTTTGGAATGCCTTTCAAACAAAGGAAACTTCCTGCCACACACAAGTGTTCAGAGAGGAAGAGGCAAGACTTTGGTGTCTTTACCATAATGATAGGAGAATTTGATGTGGGAAAGAGACAAGGGCGGCTTTCCTGAGAAAAGAGGCTTTGGGGAAGGAAATGTATAGGGAGATGAATGTAGAAAGAAAACACAATGCTTGCAATATCTTGCTTTGGGGTGCTATTTTCATGAATATTCTGCTTTTTTTTCCCACTGTACAGCAAGGGGATCAAGTTATCCTTACATGTATATATTACAATTACATTTTTCCCCACCCTTTGTTCTATTCCAACATGAGTATCTAGACAAAGTTCTCAATGCTACTCAGAAGGATCTCCTTGTAAATCTATTCTAAGTTGTGTCTGATAAGCCCAAGCTCCCAATCCCTGTGCTTCCTTTCCCTGCTTGTGCAAGCAAGGTATGGTCATGCCCAAACTGCACTATCCTGAAAGGCAAACACTTTTGAAGTGCCTTTCAGGCAACAGAAAGTCCCTGCACCAAAAACAGGTCTCTGAGCCAAAGAGGGAATACTTTGTTTTCTATGCCCTAAATATAGAAATCTAGCTGTAGAGAAGGCAAGGGTTGATTTCCCGAGCAAAGGCACAACTAGGCTGTTGTGCCTTCACGGATTTGATGATACAGTTGAACCAGGAAGCTTCCAAGCTCTGGTTTTTGGTGTTGGTGAAATGTTTTTTTGTCCTGGATGTACGAACTAGCTCTGTACTGACTTTACCTTATACGGAAAAGAAGGAATTCTCCTGCCAAATCAGACTTCTCCTCAAAGGAGGTCCAGTTTGGAGTGCCTTTCATGGGATGGAAACACCACGCATGGAACTAGTTTTCAGAGAGCAAGAGGCAACCCATGTGTTTATCTCCCATGAGGTGTAGGAGAATTCTAGGGAGGAAATGTCAGGGTTGCTTTCCTGAGCATAGATAAATTTGGTCTAGTGTCTTTTCACTGAGTTGAAAACACATTGCAAACAAGTCCCTTCCAATATCTTGTTGGTGACATTTGTTTAAAGGCAGTTTTGCCCCTGTTTTACAAACTAGCTATGTGCTGCTTATCCCTGAGATCAAAAAGATGGATTTCTCATGCCCAATCAGACTTCTCCTCTAAGGAGAATGCATTTGGAGTGGCATTAAAGTCATCTAAATTGACTGCACCTAACTATTGCTCAGAGAGGATGAGGCAGCACAAGTGTTTATGAGCCATACTTACTGGAAATTTCTATGTGGGTAATAGGCAAGGGTTTCCTGCCTGAGCACAGAAGCATTGGATCTCCTGTACCTTCATGGAATTTGTTTACCTGTTGAACCAGGAAGCTTCCAACGGTTTGGGGGCTGAGTTTGTGAATTGGCATTTGTACCCTGGTTGTACCAACTGGGTATATGCTGCTTGTCCCTGAGAAGGAAACAAGGATTTCTCATGCTCCCTGAGAGTTCTCCACAAAGGAAAACACATTTTTAGTGTCTTTTGAGGGATGGAAAATCCATACAATGAACCAGGGCTCAGAGAGCAAGAGGCAGCACATGGGTATTTTTCTTGAAATTGTAGGAGAAATCTGTTTAGATAATAGGCAACAGTTGCTTTCCTGAACCAAGATGCATTGGGGCTGGTGTCTGTTCATTGAGTTGAATATCCTCTGCACCCATGATGCTTCCATACTCTTGTTTGTGATGTTTGTGAAATGTCCATTTTGCCCTGTTCATAAGAACTAGCTCGGTGATTATATTCCCCAATATTTTAAAGAAGGATCTGTCATGCCAAATAAGACCCTTCTTCTACAGAGAACACTTTTAAATGCCTTTGTATCAGTGGAATCACACTGCCACACACCAGGGCTCAGAGAGGAAAAGGCAGGACATTGATGTCTTGCAGAGAGCCAAGAAGGTGCAGGTGTCTGAGGAAGGGAACTAAACTGATGGCACAGAACCTAGGGCGGGTTCCTAACTGAGGAAATAAGCCTACTCACTGGCACAGTTCCAAGGGTAGATTTAGAAATAGGGAAAAGTGCTTATCCAGAGGTAGAGTTCCGAGGGCAAGGTCTAAAAACAATGAGGCTCACCTGGTAACCCAACAACAATGGCAACAATGACAAAATGCAGGCTTTGCACAACAGTGCAAGAGTGGAAATCACTTCTTGGAAAATTCAGTCTTTCTTCTAATTTACTTATTATTCAGTCTTTCCTGTTATTTTTTGTTATTCCTTGTTATTTTTCTATATTGATTTGTGGTTCAATAAAATTGGGACAATAATATGATTGGAACAATAATAAATAAGGGTTTAACCTTGGTGGAATTCCCCCTGTTCCAATCTAATTTAGTTAAAAAATAAATTATTCCTTAGTTTGTCACAAATAAAAATAGGTCTCAGAGTTAGGTTTTTGTGGAATGTACAATAGGTTAAAATAGTTTGGGCATACATTATTCTCTTGATGGAAAAATAATAATAATATTGCTTTTAATGAATTTTTAGGATGCTTTTAAGTTTAGGAAAGTAATTTGTTTTAATATAAAAAATATATTCTGGAGTTCCCGTCGTGGTGCAGTGGTTGACGAATCTGACTAGGAACCATGAGGTTGCGGGTTCGGTCCCTGCCCTTGCTCAGTGGGTTAACAATCTGGCATTGCCATGAGCTGTGGTGTAGGTTGCAGACACGGCTCGGATCCTGCGTTGCTGTGGCTCTGGCGTAGGCTGGCAGCTACAGCTCTGATTCAAACCCTAGCCTGGGAACCTCCATATGCCGCAGGAGCGGCCCAAGAAATAGCAAAAAAAAAAAAAAAAAAAAAAGACAAAAAAAATATTTCCTCATACTGTCCCCTAAGCATAACGCTTTGAAGTTAGTACCCCAAGCTTTAATCTAAAAAACAAATTTTTGTAAATGTCAAATTCTTGTGCGTGTGACCTTTCTAGTTGTTAAAGATTAGCTTAAAACAATAATGGATGGTGCTTACTAAAAGTAACCACAAAACACTTTGTACCAAATCGCCTTCTTTTATATGATGTTTTTTCCACATGATGTTTTGTACCCATTATAGTTTTACATGATGTATTGTACTTGTTAGTTTTAATTAAAATTCTTAGAACACAATGTATATCCACTGTACAGTGTAATCAAGGGATAAAGTCTGAAAGGTTAACCTTTAAAAATATGACATAAGCACTGTGATGTAAGTTACAATTACACCATCTATATAAACTGTTACCTATGCCAATAAAATTAGAGCAGTCCAGCGCTCTGAAAAGAGACGAAGACGTTGTCTCCTTTTGATTCGCTGACACAATGCATCGCTGACAGGGTGAACATCCCTGGCTGCTGGAGCTGGACTCTGGCAGTGTTTTTACCATAATGATAGGAGAAGTGGATGTTGGAAAGAGACAAGGGTGGCTTTCCTGAGCCACGAGGCAATGGGGATGGAGTCCATATAAGGAGGTGAATATACAAAGAAACCATGTTGCTTGCAATATCTTTTTTGCTGGAGTATTTTTATGGCCATTCTGCCCATTTTTTATGAACTAGGCCTGTGCTGCTTTTCACTGCTTGTGCAAACAAGTCATGGTCATGCCCAATCTGCCATCTCCTGAAAGGAGAACACGTTTGAAGTGGCTTTCAGGCAATGGAAATTTCCTGCATCCAGCCATGGCTCCAAGCTTAAGAGGGACCACTTTGGTTTCTGTGCCCTAATTTTAGAAGTATATCTTTGGAAAAAGCAATGGTGGATTTCCTGAGCGAAGTCACAATGGAGCTGGTGTGAATTCACGGATTTGATGATACACTTGAACCAGGAATCTCCAAAAACCTTGATTGTGGTGTTTGTCAAATGTCTTTTTTATCCTAGTTATATGAACTACCTCTGTGTAGTTTTCCCATATATGGAAAGGAAGGAATTCTGCCAAATCAGGTTTCTCCTCAAAGGAGATCCGGTTTGGAGTGTCTTTCATGGAATGGAAACACTCTACAGAACCAGCGTTCAGAAAGAAAGAGGAAATACATGGGTTTATCTCCCACAACCTGTAGGAGTATTCTGGCGGGGGGGGGCAGGGGTTGCTTTCCATAGCATAGATATATTTGGGCTAGTGTATCTTCAACTGAGTTGAATACACGTTGCAACCAAGTCACTACCAATCTCTTGTTTTTGACGTTTGGATAAAGGTCGTTTTGGCCTGGTTGTACCAACCAGCTATGTGCTGCTTATCTCTGAGATTTAACAGAAGGATTCGCCATGCCATATCAGAATTCTCTTCTAGGAGAATATGTTTGATGTGGATTACAAGCCATATAAACTTCCTGCACCAATCTATTGCTCAGAGAGGATGAGGCAACACATGTTTTATTAGCCATACCTACTGGAAAATTCTAGGGGGGAAATAGGCAAGGGTTGCTTTCCTGAACCAATACACATTTAGGCTTGTGTCTGTTCATTGAGTTGAATATCTTCTGCAACCATGATTCTTCCAAACTCTTGTTTCTGAAGTGTGTGAAATGTCCACTTTGCCGTGGTCATACAAACAAGCTCTGTGCTAATATTCCCAAATATTGCAAAGAAGGAATTCTCATGACAAATCATAACCTCCCTCTACAGAGAACACTTTTGGAAGACCTTTCAAGCAAAGGAAACTCCCCATTGCACACCAGTGCTCAGAGAGGAAAAGGCAGGACATTTGTGTCTTTGCCAAATTATAGGAGAAGTCAATGTGGGAAGAAGGCAAGGGTGTCTTTCCTGAGTCAAGAGGCATTGGGGATGGAGTCCGTATATGGAGATGAATGTATTAAGCAACCATTTTGCTTGCAATCTCTTGTTTTGTGAAGTATTTGTGGTGGCATTCTGCCCCTTTTGTACAAAATAGCCTGTGCTAATTGTCCCCACCTGTGCAAGAAAGGCAAGGACATGCCCAATCTGCCATCTCCTGAATGGAGAATATGTTTGAAGTGACTTCCAGGCAATGGAATGTCCCTGCACCTAACCAGGGTCTGAGGCAATGAGGGACAATTTTGTTTTCTTTGCCCAAATTATAGGAGAAGTCTAGCTGTGAAAAATGAAATATTTTACTTCCTGAGTGAAGTTACAAAAGAGCTGGCATGTGTTCAATTAAATGATGATACAATTGAACCAGGAAGCTCCCAAACTCTTGTTTGTGGTGTTTGTGAAATGGCATTTGTGCCCTTCTTTTATGAACTTGCTCTATGCTGCTTTTCCCTGCTATGGAAGAGAAGGAATTCACTTGCCAAATCAGGCTTCTTCTCAAAGGAGATAAAGCCTGGAATACCTTTCATGGAATGTAAAACCCGTGCACAGAACCTGTTCTCAGAGATCAAGAGGCAACATGATGGTTGACTCCCACAATGTGTAGGAGAATTCTAAGGGGGGGAAGGCAAGGGTTCCTTTTCTGAGCATAGATGCTTTTGGGCTAGTGTCTATTCACTTAGTTGAATACACAATGCAACCAATACACTTACTATCTATTGTTGGTGACATTTGCATAAAGTGCCCTGGTTTTATGAACTAGCTCTGTGTTGCTTATCCTCAAGTTTGAACAGAAGGATTTATCATGCCATATAAGGCTTCTCTTCTAAGGAAAAATGCTTGGACTGGCTTTCAAGACATCTAAACTGCCTGCAGCAAACTATTGCTCAGAGTGAATGCGGCAGCACATGCATTTATGAGCCATCCTTACTGGAAAATCTAGGTGGAAAATAGGCAAGGGATGCTTTACTGAGCACAGAGACATTGGTACTCCTTTACCATCATGGGGTTTGTTTACCTATTGAACGAGGAAGCTTCTAAAAGCTTGGGGGCTGAGTTTGTGAATTGGAAATTTAGCCTTGGTTGTATTCTAGGGGAATGCAAGGGTTGCTTTCCTGAGCATAGACACACTTGGGCTAGTGTCTTTTCTCTGAGTTGAATACACCAGGTTGCTTCCAAACTCCTGTTGGTGACAATTTTGTCATGGCCGTTTTGCCCAGGTTGTACAAACTATCTATGCTCATTGAAAATAAGGATTTCTCAAGCAAAATCATATCTCTCCTCAAAGGAGGAGACATTTGGAGTGGCTTTCAATCCCTCTAAACTGCTTCATCATCGTATTCCTCAGAGAGGAAGAGGCAGCACATGGGTTTATGAGCCATACTTACTGGAAAAGTCTAGGCAGGAAATACACAAGGGTTGCTTTCCTGATCACAGAGGCCTTGGGGCTGCTGTACCTTCATGGGCTTGGTTGACCTGTTGAACAAGGAAGCTTCCAAATACTTGGGGCTGAGTGTGTGAATGGGCAATTTTAGCCTGGTTGTATGAGCTGGCTATGTGATGCTTGTTCGTGATAGGGAAAACAAGGATTTCTCATGCTCCCTAAGTGTTCTCCACCAAGGAGAACACGTTTGGAGTGCCTTTTGAGGGATGGAAAATCTGTGCAATGAACCATGTCTCAGAGAGCAAGAGGCAGCACATGGGAATTTTCCACCTATTGTAGGAGATGTCTAGTTAGCAAAGAGACAAATTTTGCTTTCCTGAACCAAGACACATTGTTTACTGGTGTCCGTTCATTGAGTTGAATATCCTCTGCAACCATGATGCTTCCAAATGCTTGCTTTTGAAGTTTGTGAAATATGCATTTTCCCTGCTCATACCAACTTGCTATGTGCTGATATTCCCTGATATGGCAAATAAGGAATCTTAATGCCAAATCTGACCCTTCCTCTACAAAGAACACTTTTGGACTGCCTTTCAATCAAAGAAAACTCCATGCCACACATCAGTGCTCAGCGAGGAAGAGGCAGGATATTGGTGTCTTTGCCATAATGATATTAGACGTTGATATGGGAAAGAGCAAGCATGGTTTTCCTGAGCAAAAAGGCATTGGGGATGGAGTACATATATGGAGGTGAATGTTTGAGAAAACCACAATGCTTGAAATCTCTTGTTTTCTGGAGTTTATTCGATGACGATTCTGCCCTGTTTGTAAGAACTAGCCCTGTGATTTTTTCTCTGCTTTTGCCAACAATGCATGGTCATGCCCAATCTATGGTCTCTTGAAAGGAGATCACGATTGAAGTGCCTTTCATGCACTGGAAAATACCTGCACTGAACCAGGGCTCCCAAGTGAAGAGGGACTACTCTGGTTTCAGTGCCAAAATTATAGGAGATGACTACCTGTGAAAAAAACAAGGGTTGATTTAATGAGTGAAGTCACTTTGGGGCCAGGGTGCATTCAGGAATTTGATGATAAAGTTGATCCAGGAAGCTTCCAAACTCTTGTTTGTGGTGTTTCTGAAATGGCTCTTTTGTCCTGGTTATATGCAATAGCTCTGTGCTGCATTTCCCTGATATGGAAAAGAAGGAATTATCCTGCCAAATCTGGCTTCTTCTCAACGAAGTTCCAGTTTGCTGTGCTTTTCATGGGATGGGAACACCTTGCACAGTACCATTGCACATAGAGCTAGAGGCAACCCATTGGTGGATCTCCCACAACTTGTAGGAGAATTCTAGGGGGGGAAAGGCAAGGGTTGCCTTCCTGAGCAGTTGGACTAGTGTCTTTTTACTGAGTTGCAAACGCATTGCAACCAAGGCACTACCAATCTCTTGTTGGTGACATTTGTGAACAGGGCATTTTGCCCATGTTGTACGAACTAGCTATGTGCTGCTTATCCCCGTGGTGGAAATGAAGGATTTTCCATCCAAAATCAGACATCTCTTCTAAGGTAAACACATTTGGATGGTTTTCAAGCCATTGTAAACTGCCTGTACCAACCTATTTCTCAGAGTTTGAGGCAGAACACATCTTTATGAGCCATACTTCCTGGAAAAGTCTAGGTGGGAATAGGCAAGGGTTGCTTTCTTGAGCACAGAGGCATTGGGGCTACTGTACCTTCATGGGGTTGGTTGACTGGTTGAACCAAGAAGCTTCTAAGTGCTTGGGAGCTGAGTTTGTGAATTGACAATTTACCCTGGTTTTACTAAATAGCTATGTGCTTCTTGTCCCTGATATGGAAAATAAAGATTTCTCATGCTCCCTCAGAGTTCTCCACAAAGGAAAACATGTTTGGAGTGCCTTTTGAGTGATGGAAAATGGGTGCATTTGACCAGGGCTCAGAGAGCAAGAGGCAGCACATTGGAATATTTCCCACAATTGAGCTGAAGTATAGTAAGGAAAGAGTCAGGGGATGTTTTCTGAACTAGCATTGGTGCTGGTGTCTGTTCATTGAGTTGAATGTCATCTGCCAACTTGACACTTTCAAAAACTTGTTTGCAAATTTTCTGAAAAAATCCATTTTGCCATGATTCTAAGATCTATGTGCTAATATTCCCTGATATTGCAAAGAAGGATTTCTCATGCCAAATCAGACCCTTCCTATACAGACAACACTTTTGGAATGCCTTTCAAGCAAAGGATACTCCCTGTGGCAAACCAGTGCTCAGACAGTTAGAGGCAGGACTTTGCTGTCTTTGCCATAATGATAGGAGAATTGGATGTTGGACAGAGGCAAGGGTGGCTTTCCTGATAAAAAGGCATTGGGATGGAGTCCTTATATGGAGGGGAATGTACAAAGCAAAAACTTTGCTTTCAATCTCTTGTCTTCTGGAGATTTTCTGATGAAATTCTCCCCTTTTTGTGTGAAATAGCCTTGTGCTTATTTTCCCTACTTGTAAAAACAAGACATGGACATGCCCAATCTTCTGTCTCTGAAAGGAGAACATCTTTGAAATGGCTTTCAGGCAATGGAAAGAAACTGCACCAATCCAGGGCTACAAGGCAAAGAGGGACCTTTTTTTTTGTGCCATAATTATAGGAGATGTATAGCAGTGAAAAAAATCGGGTTGATTTCCTGAGCGAATTCACAATGGGGATCGGATACATTGAAGTTTTTGGTGATACAGTGGAAACAGGACCTCCCAAACTCTTGATTGTGGTGTTTGTGAAATGCATCATTTTCCCTGGTTGTAGGAAATAACTCTGTGCTGATTTTCCCTGATATGGAAAAGAAGGGATTGTTTTGCCACATCAGGCATCTCCTCATAGTAGATCAAGTTTGGAGTGCCTTTCCTAGGATGGAAACCCCTTGCAAGGAACCAGTGGTCAGAGAGCAAGTGGCAACACATTGGTTGATCTCATGCAACGTGTAGGAGATTCCTAGTGGGGAAAAAAGGCAAGGGTTGCTTTCCAGAGCATAGATGCATTTGGGCTAGTGTCTTTTCACTGAGTTGAATACATGTTTCAACCAAGTCACTTCCAATATTTTGTTGGTAACATTTGTGTAAAGGCCGTTTTGCCCAGGTTTTACAAACTAGCTATGTGTTCCTTATCCCCAAGATGGAAAATAAGGATTTCTCATGCCAAATAAGACTCCTCTTCTAAGGATAACACGTTTGGCATGGCTTTCACACCATCTAAACTGCCTTCACCAAAATATAGCTCAGAGAGAATGAGGCAGCACATGTGATTATGAGACATCCTTACTGGAAAATTTGGAGGGAAATAGGCAAGGGTTGCTTTCCTGAGCACAGAGACACTGGGGATGCTGTACCTTCATGGGGTTGGTTGACCTGTTGAACCAGGAAACTACCAAACACTTGAGGGATTAACTTGTGAATTGGCAATTTTAGCCTGGTTTTACAAACAGGCTATGTGCTGCTTGCCCTGATAAGGGAAAGGAGGATTTCTCAAGCTCCCTCAGAGTTCTCCAAAAAGGCACAAACTTTGGATTGCCTTCTGAGTGATTTAAAATCCATACCATGAACTAGGACTCAGAGAGCAAAAGGCAACACATTGGAATTTTTCCTGCACTTGTAGGAGAAATCTAGTTAGGAAATAGGCAAGAGTGGTTTTCTGAACCAGCATTGAGTTGAATATACTTTGCAAACATGACGTGTCCAAACTTGTTTGTGGTATTTGTAAAATGTCCATTTTGCCCTGGTCTTATGCACTAGCTATGTGCTGATATGCTATGATATTGCAAAGAAAGACTTCTCGTGCCAAATCAGACCCTTCCTTTACAGAGTACATTTTTGGAATGCCTCTCCAGCTGAGAAAACTTCCTGCCATACACCAGTGCTCAGAGAGTAAAAAGCAGGACATTGGTGTTTTTACCATAATGATAGAAGAAGTTGATGTTGGAAAGAGGGCTTGGTGGCTTGCCTGAGCATAGAGGCATTGGGGATTGAGTCCATATACGAAGGTGAATATATGAAGCAACCAAGTGGCTTGCAATCTCTTGTTTCTGGAGTTTTTGCAATGGCTATTCTGTCCTGTTTGTACAAACTAGCCCTGTGCTGCTTTTGGTGGCTTGTGAAAAAAGATAGGTCATGCAAAATCTGCCATCTCCTGAAAGGAGAACATTTTTGAAGTGCCTTTTTGCAATGGAAATTCACTGCACCAAACCAGTGTTCCAAGGCAAAGAGGGGCCACTTTGGATTCTGTGGCCTAAATATAGGAGAAGTCTAGCAGTGAAAAAAAAAGTGTTATTTCCTAAATATAGGAGAAGTCTAGCAGTGAAAAAAAGGTGTTATTTCCTGTGCTTATTCACAATGGGCCTAGGGTTCATTCAAGTAATTGATGATACAGTTGAACCAGGATGCTCCCAAACTCTTGATTCTGCTGTTTGTGAAATGGATCATTTGCCATGGTTGTAAGAAATAGCACTGTGATGCTTTTCCATGATATGGAAAAGAAGGAATTCTCCTGAAAAATCAGGCATCTCCTCAAAGGGAGATTAAGTTTGAAGTGCCTTTCATGGCATGGAAAACACTGTGCAGAACCAGTGCTCAGAAAGCAAGAGGCAACATTTTGGCTGATCTCCTGAAACTTGTAGGAGAATTCTAGTGGGGACAAAGGCAAGAGTTGCTTTCTTGAGCATAGGTGCATTTGGGTTAGTGTCTTTTCACTGAGTCAAATACATGTTGCATCCAAGTCGCTTCCAATCTCTTGTTGGCAATGTTTGTGTAAAGGCCATTTTTTTTCCCTGGTCGTATGAACTAGCTAGGTGCTGCTTATCCCTGAGATGGAAAAGAAGGATTTCTCATGCCAAATCAGACTTATCTTCTAAGGAGAACACTTTTAGACTGGCTTTCAAGCTATATAAACTACCTGCACCCTACTATTGCCCAGAGAGGCTGAGGCAACCCCTTTGTTTATGAGACATCCTTACTGGAAAAATCTAGGTGGGAAAGAGGCAAGGGTTGCTTTCCTGAGCACAGAGTCATTGGGGCTGCTGTACCTTCATGGGGTTGGTTGAACTGTTGAACCAGGAAGCTTCCAATACTTGGGGGCTGAGCTTGTAAATTGGCAATTTTACCCTGGTTTTATTAACTGGCTATGTGCTGCTTGTCACTGATAAGGAAAGGAAAAATTTCTCATGCTCCCTCAGAGTTCTCCACAAAGGAAAACATGTTTGGAGTGCCTTTTGAGGGATGGAAAATCCGTGAAATGAACCAGGGCTCAGAAAGCAAGTGGCAGTACATTGGATTTTTTCCAGCAATTGTAGAAGTAGTCTAGTTAGGAAATAGGCAAGTGTTGTTTTCTGAACCAGTATTGTGGCGGGTGTCCATTCATTGATTTGAATATCCTCTGAAATCATGAACCTTTCAAACTCTTGTTTGAGAAATTTGTGAAATATCCACTTTTCCGTGGTTGTATATATCTAGCTATGTGCTTATGTGTCCTGATATTGCAAACAAAAAGGACTTCTCATGCCAAATCAGACCCTTCCTTTACAGAGAACAATTATGGAATAGCAATGGAATATCCCTGCTGCACACCAGGGATCAGAGAGGAAGAGGCAGGACATTGGTGTTTTTTGCCATACTGATAAGAGGATTCAATGTGGGAAAGAGACAGTGGTGGCTCTCCTGAGCAAAGAGGCATTGGGGATGGATTCCATATATGGAGTTGAATGTACAAATAATCCACGATTATTGCAATCTCTTCATTTCTATAGATTTGTGATGGCAATTCTGCCCTTTTTGTACAAACTAGCCATGTGCTGGCTTTCCCCACTTGTGCAACCAAGGCATGGTCTTGTCCACTCTGCCATCTCCTGAAAGCAGAACACATTGTAAGGGCCTTTCAGTCAATGGAAAAGGCCTGCACTGCACCGGGGCTCTAAGGCAAAGACAGACCTTTATTTTTTATGTACCATAATTTTAGGAGACGTCTAGCAGTGAAAAAGCAAGGGTTGATTTCCTGAGTGAAGTCAGAATTGTACTGGGGTTCATTCAAGTATTTGATGATACAGTTCAAAAGGTAACACCAAAACCCTTGTTTGTGGTGTATGTGAAATGCCTTATGTGCCCTGGTTGTAGGAACTATCTCTGTGCTGCTTTTCCTGGAAATGGAAAAGAAGGAATTCTCCTGACAAATTGGGCTTCTCCTCCAAGAAAATCAATTTTTGTGTGCCTTTTATGGGGTGGAAACACCATGCACATTACCAGCATTAGAAAGCAGGAGGCAACACATTGGTTGATCTCCCACAACATGCAGGAGAATTCTATGGGGAAAAAGGCAAGGGCTGCATTCCTGAGCATAGGTGCATTTGGGTTAATGTATTTTCACTGAGTTGAATACATGTTGCATCCAAGGCTCTTCCAATCTCTTGTTGGTGATGTTTGTGTAACGTTCATTTTGCCCTAGTCATATGAACTAGCTAGGTGCTGCTTATCATCGAGATGGAAAAGAGTTCATGCCAAATCAGACTTACCTTATAAGGAGAACATGCTTGTTTTTGCTTTACAGCCATCTAATCTGCCTGCACCAAACTATTGCTCAGAGAGTATGAGGCAGCACATGTGTTTATGATCCATCCTTACTGGAAAATCTAGGTGGGGAATAGGCAAGAGTTGCTTTCCTGAGCACAAGGGCTTTGGGGCTGCTCTACCTTCATGGGCTTGGTTGACCTGTTGAACCAGAAGCTTCCAAACTCTTGGGGGGTGTATTTTGTGAATTGGCAATTTTACTCTGGTTGTACGAACTGGCTATGTACTGCTTGTCCCTGATATGGAAAAGAAGGATTTTTTATGCTTCCTCAGAGATCTCCAGAAAGGACAATACATTTGGAGTGCCTTTTGAGGGACTGAAAATCCATGCCATGAATCAGGGCTCAGTGAACATTAGGCAGCACAATGGAATTTTTCTGGCAATTGTAGGAGATGTCTAGTTAGGGAAGAGGCAAGTGTTGTTTACTGAACCAGCATTGGGGCTGGTATCCTTTCAATGAATTCAATATCCTCTGCAACCCTGATGCTTCCAAACTCTTGTTTGAGAATTTTGTGAAATGTCCACTTTGCCGTGGTCCTATGAATTATCTATGTGGTGATATGCCCCGACATTTTAAAGAAGGACTCATCATGCCAAATCAGACCCTTCCTCTACAAAGAACACCTTTGGAATGCCTTTAAAGCAAAGGATACTCCCTACTGCACACCTGTGCTCAGAGAGGCAGATTCAGGACATTGGTGTTTTTGCCATAGTGACAGGAGAATTGGATTTGGGTAAGAGGCAAGGGTGGCTTTCCTGAGCAAAGACGCATTGGGGATGGATTCCGTATACGGAGGTGAATGTGCCAACAATCCACAATGCTTGTAATCTCCTGTTTTCTGGAGTTTTTGTGATGGCCTTTCTGCCCTTTTTGTATGAGCTAGCCCTGTGCTGCTTTTCCCTGCTTGTGCAAACAAGGTATTATCATGCCTAATCTTCCCTCTCCTGAAAGAAGAACACGTTTTAAGTGCCTTTCAGTCAATGGAAATTCACTGCAAGGGGAGTGTTTCTGTGCCATAATTATAGGAAAAGTCTAGCTGTGATACAAGCAAGTGTTGTTTCCTCAGCAAAGTAACAGTGGTTCTGGTGTACTTTCACTGATTTGATGATACAGGTGAAAAGAGAAGCTTCCAAACTTTTGTTTGTGGTGTTGGTGAAAAGGCTCTTGTGCCCTGGTTGTACAAACTAGCTCTGTGCTGCTTTTTCCTGATATGGAAAAGAAGAAATTCTGCCAAATCAGCTTTCTCCTCAAAGGAGATCTAGTTTGGTGTGCCTTTCTTGGGGTTGAAACCCTGTGCATGGAACAACTGTTTTGAGAATAAGAGCCAACCCATTGTTTGATCTCCCACAATGTGTAGGAGAATTATAAGGGGGAAAAAGGTGTGGGGTGCCTCCCTGAGCATAGATGCATTTAGGCTAGTTTCTTTTCACTGAGTTGAATACAATTTGCAACATTTTCACTCTGAATCTCTTGTTGGTAATGTTTGTGTAAAGACAGTTGTGTAAAGACAGTTGTGTAAAGACAGTTGAGCCCTGGTAGTACAAACTAGCTATGTACTGCTTATCCCCAATTTACAAAAGAAGGATTTATCATGACAAATCACACTTCTCTTCTAAGGAGAACATGTTTTGGGTGGATTTCAAGCAATCTAAACTTCCTGCACCAACCAATTGCTAAGAGATATTGATGCAGCACTTCGTTTTGTGAGTCACAATTACTTGAAAATTCTAGTTGGGTAATAGGTAAGGGTGCTTTCTTGAGCACAGATGCATTGGGGCTGCTGAATATTCATGGGGTTGTTTTATTTGTTGGACCAGGAAACGTCCAAATGCTTGGGGGCTGAGTTTTTTAAATGGCAATTTGACCCTGGTTGTATGGACTGGCTATGTGCTGTTTGTCCCTGATATGGGAAAGAAGGATTTCCCAGGCCACCTCTGCATTCTCCACAAAGAAGAACACATTTGGAGTGCCTTTCAAGTGATGGAAAATCCATGCAATGTCCCAGGGCTCAAAGAGCAAGAGGCCACACATTGGTTTATTTCCCACAATTACAGGGGAAGTCTAGTTAGGTAATAGGCAATTGTTGCTTTCCTGAACCAAGATGCATTGGGGCTGTTTTCTGTTCATTGAGTTGAATATTCTCTGCAACCATTACACTTCCAAACTCTTGTTTGTGATGTGTTTGAAATGTCCTATTTGCCCTGGTTGTACGAACTACCTATGTGCTGATATTCCCCAATATTGAAAAAAAAAAAGGTTTTCTCATGAATAATCAGAATCCTCCTCTACAGAGAACACTTTTGGAATTCCTTTCAAGCAAAGGAAACTCCCTGCCACCCACCAGTGCTCAGAGAGGAAGAAAGAGAACATTGGGGTCTTTGCCATAATGATAGGAGATATCTATGTACAAAAGAGGAAAGGGAGGCATTCCTTAGCAAAATGCATTGGGGATGTAGTCTGTATACTGAGTTGAATGCACAAAGCAATGCAGAAGCTTCCAATCTCATGTTTTCTGGAGTTTTTGTGGTGGAAATTCTTCCCTCTTTGTGTGAACAAGCCATGTGCTGCTTTTCCCCTCTTGTGTAAACAAGGCATGGGCAGGCCCAATCTGTTGGCTCCTGAAAGGAGATCACCTTTGAAGTGCATTTCAGGCAATGGAAATTCCCTGCACCCAACAAGGGCTCCAAGACCAAGAGGCAGTCCAGTGGTTTCTGTGCCAACATTATAAAATAAATCCAGCTGCAAAAAAAGCAAGGATTGATTTTCTGAGTGAAGCAACAATGGTGCTGTTGTGTGTTCATGGAATACGATGATACATTTGAACCAGGAAACTTCCAACCTGTTTGTGGTGTTAGTGAAATGGCTTTTTACCTCTGGTTGTAAGAAATATCTCTGAGCTGCTTTTCCCTGATATGGAAAAGAAGGAATTCTCTTGCCAAATCAGACTTCTCCTCATAGGAATGAAAGTTTGGAATGCCTTTATTGGGATGGAAACACCGGGAAAGGAACCAGTGCTCAGAGAGCAAAGGCAATATATTTGTTTATCTCCTGCAATGTGGTGGAGAATTCTAGGGTGGAAAAAGGCAAGGGTTTCTTTCTTGAGCATAAATGCATTTGGGCTAGTGTCTTTTCACATAGTTGAATACACGTTGCAATAATGTTGCTTCCAATCTCTAGTTGGGGATATTTGTGTAAAGGCTGTTTTGCCCTGGTGGTATGAACTAGTTATGTGCTGCTTATCCCCAATATAAAAGAAGGATTTCTCATGCCACCTCAGAGTTCCATACAAAGGATAACACTTTGGGAGTGTCTTTTGAGTGATGTAAAATCTGTGCAATAAACCAAGTCCCAGAGAGCCAGAGTCAGCATAGAGGTTTATTTCCTGCAAATGCAGGAGAATACTGGTTTGGAAATAGTTAAGGGTTGCTTTCCTGAACCAAGAGGCATTGGGGCTGGTGTCCATTCATTGAGTTGAATAGCTGTGCAAACATGACGCTTCCAAACTGTTGATTCTGAAGTTTGTGAAATGTCCTTTTTGCCCTGGTCGTGAAAACTAGCTATATGATGATATTCCCTGATACTGAAAAGAAGGTCTTATCATGCCAAATCAGATTCCTCCTCTTCAGAGAACAGTTTTGAATGCCTTCAGGCAAAGGAAACTCCCTGCAGCACATCAATGCAGAGGGAAGAGAGAGGTAATTGTTGTCTTTGCCATAATGATAGGTGGTATCTATGTGGGAAAGAGGCACGGGTGGATTTCTGAGCAAGGAGGCTTTGGGGATGGGTTCCATATACTGAGGTTATGTCTATGTGGGAAAGAGGAACAGGTGAACTTCTAAGCAAGGAGGCTTTGGGGATGGGTTCTGTATACTGAGGTGAATGTATGAATCAACAAGAATGCTTCCAATCTCTTGTTTTCTGTAGTCTTAGCAATGGCCATTCTGCACTATTTGTTCAAACTAGCCATGTGCTGCTTTTCCCCACTTGTGCAAACAATGCATTACCATGCCCAGTCTGTGTATCCTGAAAGGAGAACACGTGTTTGAAGTGAGTTTAAGACAATGGAATTAACCTGCACCAAACAAGGGCTAGGGAAAAATGAGGAAGCCCACTGATAGCTATGCCATACTTACAAGAGAAATCTAGCTGTGAAAAAAGCAAGGGTTTATTTCATGGTCAAAGTCCAAATTGGGCTTGTTTGTGGTCACAGATTTGATGATACAATTAAACCAGGAATCTAGCCAATTCTTCACTGTTTTTTTGAAATGGCTCTTTTGCCATGGTTGTACGAACAAGCTCTGTGCTGCTATTCCCTGATATGGAAAAGTAGGCATATTCTTGCCACATCAGGCTTCTCCTCAAAGGAGATAGAGTTTGGAGGACCTTTCATTTGATGGAAACACCATGAAAGGGACCATTGCTCTGAGAGAAAGAGGAAACACATTTGTATATCTACTGCAACGTGTAGGAGAATTCTAGGTGGAAAAAGGCAGGGGTTGCATTCCTGAGCATAGATACATTTGGGCTAGTGTCATTTCACAGAGTTGAAGGCACATTGCAAAAATGTTTCTTTCAATCTCTTGTTGCTGATTTTTGTGTAAAGACAGTTTTGCCCTGATGGTACAAAATAGCTATGTGTTGATAATCCCTGATATAGAAAAGAAGGATTTATCATGCCCAATCAGAATTCTCTTCTAAGGAGGACACATTTGGAGTGGCTTTCAAGCCACCAACATTTCCTGTACCAACCTATTGCTCAGAAAGAATTAGGCAGAACATTGGTACATGAGCCATAATTAATGGAATGTCTAGGTGGGATATAAGCAAACATTGCTTTCTTGAGCACAGGTACCTTGGGGCTGCTGTACATTCATGGGGTTGGTTTCCCTGTTGAACCAGGAAGATTTCAATCCTTGGTGGCTGAGTATGGAATATGGTAGTTTAGCCCTTATTGTACAAACTGGCTATGTGCTGCATTTCCCTGATATAGAAAAGAAGGATTTCTCTTGAAAGCTGAGATTCTCCACAAAGGAGAACACTTTGGGAGTGCCTTTTGAGGGATGGAAAATCTGTGCAATGAACCAGGGCTCAGAGCACAAGAGGCAGCCCATTAGTTTATTTCCAGAAATGTTGGGGATGTCTATATTGGAAATAGGCAAGTGGTGCTTTCCTGAACCAAGGTGCTTTCAAGCTGCTGTCCATTCATTGAGTTGAATATCCTCTGCAACAATGAGGATTCCAAACTCTTGTTTGTGAAGTTTGTGAAATGTCCATTTTGACCTGGTCTTACGAACTAGCTATCTGCTGATATTCCCTGATAGTGAAAAGATGGACTTCTCATGTCTAGTCAGAAACCTTATCTAAGGAGAACACTTTTGGAATGCCTTTCCAGCAGAGGAAACTCCCTTCCACACACCATTGCTCAGAGAGGGAGAGGCAGGACATTAGTGTCTTTGCCATAATGATAGGAGATGCATATGTGGGAAAGAGGCATGGGTGGCTTTCCTGAACAACAAGGCACTGGGGATGGAGTCCATATACTGAGGTGAAAGTACAGAGCAGCCAGGATGCTTCCAATCTCTTGTTTTCTGGAGTTTTTGCCATGGTCTTTCTGCCGTGTTTATACACACTAACCTTGTGCCACTTTCCCCCACTTGTGCAAACAAGGCATGTTCAAATCAGGCTTATCCTCAAAGAGATCAATTTTGAGGTGCCTATCCTGAGATGGGAACCCCATGCACAAAACCAGTGCTCAGAGATCAAGAGGCAACACAATATTTTATCTCCCACAACATGTAGGAGGAATAAGCCTAGGCTTGCTTTCCTGAGCATAGATGCATTTGGGATACTGTCTTTTCACTGAATTGAATACACATTTCAACATTGTTTCTTCCAATCTCTTGTTGGTGATGTTTGTGTAAAGGCCAGTTTTCCCTGGGTGTATGATATAGCTATATGCTTCTTATCCCCGAGAATGAAAAAGAAAGTTTTCTCACACCAAATCAGACTTCTTTTCTAAGGAGAGCACTTTTGGTGTGTCTTTCAAGACATTGATCCTTCCCTCACCAACCTATTGCTCAGAGAGGATGAGGCAGAACATGTATTTATGAGCCCCATTTGGGCTGCTGTACCTTCATAGGGTATGTTTACAATTTGAACCTGGAGTGCATTTTCATAGATGGGAAATCCTTGCAATAAACCAGGGCTCAGAGAGTAAGAGGCAGCACATTGTTGTATTTCCCACAATTTTCTGGGAAAACTAGTTTGGAAATAGGCAAGTGTTGATTTCCTGAACCAAAACGCATTGGGGTTTGTGTCTATTCATTGAGTTGAATATGCTCTGCAACCATGATGCTTCCAAACTCTTGTTTCTGAAGTGTGTGAAATGAATATTGTGCCTTGGTTGTATGAACTATCTATGTGCTGATATTCCCTGATATTGAAAAGAAGGGCTTCTCATGTCTAATCAGACTCCTCTACATAAGACACATTTGGAATTCCTTTAAAGCAAAGGAAACTCTCTGCCACATACCAGTGCTCAGAGGTGAAGAGGCAGGACATTGTTGTCTTTACCACAATGATTGAAATCTATGTGGGAAAGAGGCAAGGTTTGGCTTTCCTGAGCAAAAAGATATTGATGATGGAGTCAGTATACTGAGGTGTATGTACGAAGGAACCAGGATGCTTCCAATATCTCGTTATCTGGAGTTTTAGCAATGGCCATTCTGCCCTGTTTGTATGAACTAACCATGTGCTGCTCTTCCCCACTTGTTCAAACAAAGCATGCTCATGCCCAATCAGATGTCTCCTGAAAGTAGAATATGTTTGACATTCTTTTCAGGAAATGGAAAGTAACTGAACCATACCAGGGCTCTGAGACCAAGAGGGAGCCCATTGTTTTCTGTGACTTAATTATAGAAGTCCAGCTGTGAATAAATCAAGGGTTGATTTCCTGAGAGAAGTCACATTTTGGCTGGTGGCCATTCATGGATTTGATGATACAGTTGAACAGGAAAACTTCCAAAATCTTGTTTGTCGTGTTTGAGAAATGACTCTTTTGCCCAGGTTGTATGAACTAGCTCTGTGCTTCTTTTCATTACATGGAAAATAAAGAATTCTCCTGCCAAATCAGGGTTCTCCTCAATGGAGATAAAGTTTGGAGTGCCTTTCATGAAATGGAAACACCATGCAGGGCACCAGTGCTCAGAGAGCAAGAGGCAATTCATTGGTTTTTACCCCACATCTTGTAGGTGTATTGTACGTGGGAAAAAGGCAAAGTTTGCTTTCCTGAGCATGGATTCATTTGGGCTAGTGTATTTTCACTGAGTTGAATACATGTTGCAAAATTTTGCCTACAATCTCTGGCTTGGGAATTATGTTTAAAGGCCATTTTGCCCTGGTTCTATGAAATAACTATGTGCTGATTATCCCTGATATAGAAAAAAATGATTTCTCATGTCAATTCCGAATTCTCTTATAAGGATAGCATGTTTGTAGTGGCTTTCAATCCACCTAATATTCCTGCACCAACCAATTGCTCAATGAGGATATGGCAGTACATTGTTTTTTGAGCCAAAATTACTGGAAATGTCTACATGGGAAATAGGCAAATGTTGCTTTCCTGAGAATAGATCCATTTGGGCTAATGTCTTTTCACTGAGTTGAATACACATTTCAGTAATGTCTCTTCCAACCTCTTTTTGGTAACTTTTTTGTAAGGGCCATTTTGCACAGGTTGTACAATCTAGCTATGTGCTGCATATCCTCTAGTTTGAAAAGCAGTACTTCTCATGCCAAATCAGACTTCTCTTCTAAGGAGAATATGATTGGAATGTCTTTCAAGCCATCTAAACTTTCTGTACCAATCTAATTCTCAGAAAGGTTGAGGTAGCACATTTGTCTATGAGGCATAATTACTGGAAATATCTAGTTGGCACATAGGCATGGGTTGCTTTTCTGAGCACAGAGGCATAGGTGATGCTGTACAAACACAGGTTTGGCTTACCTGTTGAACCAGGGAGATACCAAATGCTAGTTGGCTCACTTTGTGAAATGGCGTTTTTGTCCTGGTTTTACAACCTGGCTATATGCTTATATACCCTAATATGGAAAAGAAGGATTTCTCATGGCACCTCAGATTCCCCAAAAGGAGTACACGTTTGGAGTCATTTTCATGGATGGAAAATCCGTGCAATGAACTTGGGCTCAGAGAGTAAGAGGAAGCATACTGGTTTATTTCCCAAAATTGTAGTGGAAATCTAGTTTGGAAATAGGCAAGTGTTGCTTTCCTGAACCAAGACACATTGGGGCTGGTTTCTGATCACTGACTAGAATACCTTTTGCTACCATGAAGCTTTCAAATTCTTGATTGTGATGTTTGTGAAATGTCTATTTTGTCCTGGTTGAATGAACTAGCTGTGTGCTGATATTCTCAGATATTAAGTAGGACTTCTCATGGCACATCAAACTCCTCCTCTACACAGAACACTTTTGGAATACATTTCAATCAATGGAAACTCCCTGCCACATACCACAGCTCAGAGAGGAAGAGGCAGGACATTGGTGTATTTGCCATAATGATAGGAGAATTCTATGTGGGAAAGAGGCAAGGGTGTCTTTCTTGAGCAAAGAAGCATTGGGAGTGGGGTCTGTATACTGAGGTGAATGTACAAAGCAAACAGGATGCTTCCAATCTCTTGATTTCTGCAGTTTTCTCAGTGGCATTTCTGCCCTTTTTATATGAAATAGCCCTGTGCTGATTTTCCCTGCTTGTGCAAACAAGGCATGGTCATGCCCAATCTGCTGTCTCCTGAAAGGAGAACATGTTTGTAGGGACTTTCAGGCAATGGAAAGTCCCTGCACCAAACCAGGGCTCCAAGACAAAGAGGGAACCCATTGGATTTTGTGCCATAATTATAGTAGAGAGTCTAGCAGTAAAAAAAGCAAAGGTTGATTTCCTGAGTGAAGTCACATTGGGGCTGGTGTGAGCTCATGGACTTGATGATATAGTTGAAAAGGGAAGCTTGCAAACTATTCTTGTGATGTTTTTGAAATGGCTATATTGCCCTTTTTTAACAACTAGCTATGTGTTTCTTATCCCTGATATGGAAAAGAAGGTATTCTCTGGCCAAATCAGGCTCCTTCTCAAAGGAGATCAGGTTTGGAATGTCTTTCATTGGATGGAAACACAATGCATGGAATCAGTGGTCAGAGATCGAGGCACTATATTGGTTAATCTCCTGAAATGTGTAGGATAATTCTGGGGGGGGAGGCAAGGGTTGTTTTCCTGAGCATAGACACATTTGGGCAAGTGGCTTTTCACTGAGCTGAATACATATTGCAACAAAGTAAACTCCGGTCTCTTGATTGTTACTTTGGTGTAATGGCCATTTTGCACAGGTTGTAGGAACTAGTTATGTGCTGCTTAACCATGAGATTGAAAGCAATAATTTCTCATACCCAATCAGAATTGTCTACTAAGGAAAACAAGTTTGTAGTGGCTTTCTAGCCACCTAAACTTCCCACACCAACCCATTGTTCAGAAATTAATGCAGCACATTGGTTTATGAGCCATAATTACTGGAACATTCTAGGTGGGAAATAAGCAAGTTTTGCTTTCCTGAGCACTGTGTCATTGGGGCCACAGTACCTCCACTGTGTTTGTTTCCCTGTTGAAACAGGAAACTTCCAAATGCTTGTTGGCTGAGTTTGTGAATTGGCAATTTTGCCCTGGTTGTATGAACTGGCTATGTGCTGTTTTCCCTGATGTGGAAAAGAAGGATTTATCATGGCACCTCAGAGTTCTCCACAAAGGAGAACAAGTTAGTAGTTCCTTCTCAATGATGGAAAATCCATACAATGTACCTGGGCTCAGAAATAAAGAGGCAGAACTTTGGTTTATTTCCCAAAATAATAGGGGAATTCTAGTTTGGAAATAGACATGGGTTGCTTCCCTGAACCAAGAAGCATTGGAGCTGGTGTCCATTCATTGACTTGAATATCCTCTGCACCCATGACACTTCCAAACTCTTGTTTGTGAAGTTTGTGAAATATCCATTTTGCCCTGGTCATACAAACTAGCTATGTGCTGATATTCCCCGATATTGCAAAGAAGGACTTCTCATGCCATATCATACTCCTCCTCTACAGAGTACACTTTAGGAATGCCTTTCAAGCAATGGAAACTGCCTGCCACAAACCAGAGCTCAGAGAGGAAGAGGCAAGTCATTGGTGCCTTTGCCATAATGATAGGAGACATCTATATGGGAAAGAGGCAAGGGTGGATTTCCTGATCAAAGATGCATTGGGGATGGAGTCCATATACTGAGGTGAATGTACAAAACAACCTGGATGCTTCCAATGTCTTGTTTTCTGGAGATTTTGTATGGCAATTCTGCCCTGTTTGTACATACTAGCCATGAACTGCTATTCCCTGCTTGTGCAAACAAGGTATGGTCATGCCCAATCTGATGTCTCCTGAAATCATACCACGTTTGAAGTACCTTTCAGGCAATGGAAATCCCTGCACAAATCCAGGGATCTGAGATTAAGAGGGAGCCCATTGGATTGTATGCCATATTTATAGGAGAACTCTAGCTGTGAAAAAAGCAAGGGCTAATTTCCTGAGTGAATTCACAGTGGGGCTGGTGTGCTTTCACACATTTGATGATACAGTTGAATGAGGAAATTTCCAAACTCTTGTTTGGGGTGTTTGTGAAATGGCTCTTTTGCCCTGGTTGTAACATCTATCTCTGTGCTGCTTTGCCCTGATATGGAAAAGGAGGAATTCTCCTGACAAATCCGGCTTCTCCTCACAGGAGATCACGTTTGTAGTGCCTTTCATTCATGCAAAACCTGGGCACGGAATCAGTGCTGAGAGAGCAAGAGGCAATACGTTGGTTTTTATCCCACATCTTGTAGTAGTATTCTAGGTGGGAAAAAGGCAAAGTTTGATTTCCTGAGCATAGATGCATTTGTGCTAGTGTCTTTTCACTGAATTGTGTACATATTACAACAATGTCACTTCCAATCTCTTGTTGGTGACATTTGTGTAAAGGCAGTTTTGCACTGGCTGTATGAACTAGCTATGTGATTCTTGTCCCCAATATAGAAAAGAAAATACCTCATGCCAAATCAGACTTCTCTTCTAAGGAGAACATGCTTGGAGTGACTTTCAAGCCATCTAAACTTCCTGCACCATCCTATTGCTCAGAGAGGATGAGGCAGGAAATCATATTTGGGGTGCCTTTTAAACAATGGTAACTTCCTGCACCTAACCAGTAGTCAGAGAGGAAGAGGAAGGAATTTTTTATATTTGCCATAAATGTAGGAGAATTCTATGTGGGAAATATGCCAAGATTGCTTTCCTGAACAAAGAAGCATTGGGGCTGGACTCCATATACTGAGTTCAATGTTCTAAGCAAACAAAATTCTTCCAAATTCTTTTTTTCAGGATTTTTTTAGATGTCCATTATGCCCTAGTTGTATGAACAAGCTATGTGCTGCTTTTACCCACTTGGGCAAAAAAAGCATTGCCATGCCCTATTTGATGTGGCCTGAAAGCAGAACACCCTTGGAGTGCCTTTCAAGCAATGGAAAGAACAGGCACCAAACTGAGCTCTGAGAGAAAGAGGAAGCCCCTTGGTTTATTTGCCATATTATAGGAGATATCTGGGTGGGAAAAAAGCAAGTGTTCATATAATGAGATAAGACACATTGGGGCTGGTGTTCATTCATATATTTGATTGTACTGTTGAATCAGGATGCTTGTGAAGTTTGTGTAAAGACAGTTTTGCTGTGGTTGTATGAACTAGGTATGTGCTGCTATAAATTTCTCATGCAAAATCATACTTCTCTTCTATGGAGAACACATTTGGAGTGAATTTTAATTGATGGAAAATCCTTGGAGTGTGTCAGGGTTCAGAGAATTAGAGGCAGCATGTAGGTATATTTCCCCAAATTGTAGGTGAATTCTCATTTGGCAATAGGCAAGGGTTGCTTTCCTGAGCAAAGACACCTTTGGGCTAGATTACATATATGGATTTGAATTTATTTAGAGCCCAGGTTGATTCCAAACTCTTGCTTTGTGAAGTTTGTGAGATGGCTATTCTGACAGCTTTGTATGAACTAGCTATGTGCTGCTCCTCCCCGCTTGAGCAAAGAAGGCATTATCATGCCCAATCTGATGTCTTCTGAAAGGAGAACATGTTTGGAGTGCCAGTCAAGCAATGCAAAGTCCCTGCACCAAACTAGGGCTCAGAGAGGAAGATGCAGCCCATTGTCATATTTGCCAAAATTATAGGAGAAATATAGGTGGGAAAGAGTAAGGGTTGTTTTCCTGAGTGAAGTTACATTAGGGCTGGTGTTCATTCATGGATTTGATTATACACTTGATCCAGGAAGCTTCCAAACTGTTGTATGTGGTGCTTGTGAAATGGCTATTTTGACCTGGTTGTACGAATTAGCTATGTGCTTCTTACCCCTGATATTGAAAAGAAAGATTTCTCATGCAAAATCAGGCTTCTCATCAAGGGACATCATGTTTTCAGTGCCTTTTCTACAATGGAAATTCCGTGTATTGAACCAGGACTCATAGAATAAGAGGAAGTATGTGATATATCTCCCCAATGTGTAGAATAAATCTAGGGGTGGGAAAAGGCAACGGTTACCTTCCAGAGCAAAGATGTATTTGGTCTGGTATCTTTTTACTGAGTTGATTATATATTGTGACCAGGTCACTTTGAATCTCTTGTTTGTGTAGTTTGTGTAAGGCCGATTTGACCTGGTTGTATGAACTAGCTATATTCTGCTTATTCACAATATAGAAATACACAATTTTCCATGTCAAATCTGACTTTTCTTCTGAGGAGATCACGTTGGGTGTGCCATTCAAGCAATCTAACCTTCCTGCACCAACCTATTACTCAGAGAGGATGAGTCAGCACATTGGTATATTAGTCATAATTATTGGAAAATCTAGGTGGGAAAAAGGCCAAGATTGCTTTCCTGAGCAATGAGGCATCAGGGCTGATGTCTGTTCAAGGAATGATTATACTGTTGAACCAGGAAGCTTCCAAACACTAGTTTGTGGAGTTTATGTAATAGCAATTGTGCCCTGGATGTACCAAGTGGCTATAAGCTGCTTTTCCCCAATATGGAAAAGAAGTGTTTCTCATGCCGAGTCAGAGTTCTCCACAAACAAGAACAGGATTTTAGTGCCTTTTACGTGAAGAAAAATCCTTGCAATGTACCATGGCTCAGAGAGCAAGAGGCAGCACATTGTATTATTTCCCCAATTTGTAGGTGAAGTCTAGTTTGGAAATAGGAAAGGGTTGCATTTCTGAAGCAAGAAGCTTTGGAGCTGGTGTCTGTTCCCTGAGTAGAATATATTTTGCATCATGACACTTCCAAACTCTTGATGTGAAGTTTATTAAATGGTAATTTTGCCCTGGTTGTAAGAGCTAGCTATGTGGTGATATTCCATGATATTGAAAAGAAGTATTTCTCATGCCAAATCAGACTACTTCTCTAAGGTTAACTTCTTTGGAGTGCCTTTCAAGCAACAGAAACTCCCTGAAGCTAATCAGTGCTCAGAGAGGAAGAGGCAGGATATGGGTTTCTTTGCCATAATTATACAGGAAATCTATGAGGGAAATAGGCAAGGGTTGCTTTCTTGCTCAAGATGTTTTGGACCAGAGTCCATATATAGAATTGAATGTACTAAGCAACCAGGATGATTCCAATCTCTTGTTTTCTGGAGTTGGTGAGATGACCATTCTGCCCTAATGGAATGAACTAGCTATGTGCTGCTTTTCCCTGCTTGTGCAAACAAGGCATTGTCATGCCCAATCAGACATCTCCTGAAAGCAGAACACGTTTGGAGTGCATTTCAAGCAATGGAAATTCCTTGCATCAAACGAGGGCTTCAAGAGGAAGAGGCAGCCCATTGGTCTACCTGCCATAATTATAGGAGATGTCTAGGTGGGAATAAAGCAAGGATTGATTTCCAGAGTGAAGACATATTGGGGCTGGTGTTCGTTCATGGATTTGATTAAACTGTCGATCCAGGAATCTTCCAAACTCTTGTTTGTGGTGTTTGTGTAATGCATATTTTTCCCTGGTTGCATGAACTATGTCCTGCTTTCCCCTGATATTGAAAAGGAGCATTTCTCCTGCCAAATCAGGCTTCTGCTCAAAGGAGATCAAGTTTGGATTGCCTTTCATTTAAAGGAAACTCCGTGCAATTAACCAGTAATCAGAGAGGTTGAGCTAGCTCATTGGTATATCTCCCCAATGTGTTGGAGAAATGAAGGGGGAAGAGGAAGGTGTTTTCCTGAGCACAGAGGCATTGGAACTGGTGTTTGTACATGGAAATGATTATACTGTTGTACCAGGATGCTACCAAACTCTTGTTTGTAGAGTTTGTGATATTGCTATTTTGCCCTGGTTGTATGAACTATCTCTGTGCTGCATTTTCCTGGTATTCAAAGGATTTGTCATGTGAAATCATGCTTCTCCACAATGGAGATCACTTTTGGAGTACTTTTCAAGTGATGGTAATTCTGTTTACTGAATCTTTGCTCAGAGAACAAGAGGCAGCACATTGGTATATCTCCCCAATATGTAGGAGAATTCTAGGGGTGAAAAAGGCAAGGGTTGATTTCCTGAGCTAAGATTTTTGGGGCTTGTGTCTGTTCACTGAGTTGCATATACATTACAATAGGAGGCTTGCAATCTCTTGTTTGTCGAGTTTGTGAAATGGCCATTTGCCCTCTTTGCAGGAACTAGCTATGAGCTGATTTACCCTGATATTTTAAAAATGGCCTTCTCATGCCAAATCAGACTACACCTCTAAGGTGAACACGTTTGGAGTGCATTTCAAGCAATGGAAAATCCCTGACCCTACCCAGGGATCATAGAGGTAGAGGCAGGACATTGGTTTATTTGCCATAATTATTGTAGAAGTCTATGTGGGAAATAGGCAAGGGTTGCTTTCCTGAGTAAAGACGCAGTGGAGGTGGAGTTCGTAGACTTAGTTGAAAGTATTAAGTAAGGAGGACTCTTCCAAACTCTTGTTTTCTGGAGTTTGTGAGATGGTCATTCTGAGAAGCTATGTGCTGCTTTTCCCTGCTTGTGCATAGAAGGCATTGTCATGACTAATCTAACTTCTGCTGAAAGGAAAACATGTTTGGAGGGCCTTTCAAGCAATGCATAGTCCCTGCAACCAACCAGTGCTCAGAGAGGAAGAGGCAGGTCATTGGGATATTTGCCAAAATTATGAGAGAATTCTATGTGGGAAATAGGCAAGTGTTGCTTTCCTGAGTAAAGATGCATTGGGGCTCCACTCTGAATCCTGAGTTGAATGTATTAAGAAACCTGGAAGCTTCCAATCTCCTGTTTCCTGGAATTTGTGAGATGGCCATTCTGCCCTGGTTGTACAAACCAGCTATGTGCTGATTTTCCCTGCTTGTGCAAAGAAGGCATTGTCATTCCCAATATGATGTCTCCTGAAAGGAGGACATGTTTGGACTGCCTATCAAGCAATGGAAACTCCGTGCACCAAACGAGTGCTCAGAGAGGAAGAGGCAGGACATTGATTTATTTGCCATAATTATAGGACAATTCTACGTGGGAAACATGCGAAGGTTGATTTCCTGAGCAAAGATGCTTTGGGGCTTGTGTCTTTTCACTGATTTGAATACACATTGCAAAAATCTTCCTTCCAATCTCTTGTTTGGAAATTTGAGAAAAGGCCTTTTGCCCTGGTTGTAAAAACTAGGTATGTGCTGCTTATCCCCAATATGGTTAAGTAGGATTTCTCATGCAAAATCAGACTTTTCTTCTAAGGAGAACACGTTTGAGTGCTTTTCAAGCAATCTAAACTTCATGTATCAACCTATTACTCAGAGAGACTGAGGAAGCACATTGGTTTGTTAGCCATGACTATTGGAATATTCTAGGTTGGAAATAGGAAAATGTTGCATTCCTGAGCAAAGAGAAATTTGGGCTGGTGTTAATTCATGGAGATGATTATATGGTTGAACCAGGAAACTTTCAAACTCTTGTTTGTGGAGTTTGCAAAATGGCTATTTTGCCCTGGTTGTACAAACTAGCTCTGTGCTGCTTTTTCCTGGCATTAAAAAAAGGAATTCTCATGCCCAATCATGATTGTCTGAAAAGGAGATCACATTTGAAGCGCCTTTCAGGCAATGGTAACTCTGTGCACTGAACGAGTGATCAGAGAGTAAGGATGGCCCATTGACTTATTTCCCAAAATTGTAGGAAAAGTCTGGGGGGTGGATGGCAATTGTTGCTTTCCTGAGCTAAGATACATTGGGGCTTGTGTCCATTCACTGTGTTGAATATACATTTCAAACATGAAGCTTCCAAATTCTTGTTTTTGAAGTTTGTGAAGTGGCCATTGTGCCCTGGATGTATGAACTATGAAGATGCTTCTTATGCCCGATATTGAAAAGAAGGTCTTTTCATGACAAATCATACTACTCCTCTAAGGAGAACACATTAGGTTTGCCTTTTAAGCAATGGAAACTTCCTGCACCAAACCAGTGTTCAGAGAAGAAGAGGCAGGACATTGGTATATTTGCCATAAGTATAGGAGAAGTCTATGTGGGAAATAGGCAAGGGCTGCTTTCCTGAGCAAAGACACATTGGGGCCAGACTCCATATACTGGACTGAATGTACTAAGCAAACAGAATGCTTCCAAACTCTTGTTTTCTGGAGTTTGTGAGATAGCCATTCTGCCCTGGTTGTATGAACTAGATATGTGCTGCTTTTCTCCTCTTGTGCAAAGAGGCATTATCTGACATCTCCGTGAAATTAGTACATGTTTGGGGTGCCTTTCAAGCAATGAAAATCCCTGCAACTATACAAGGGGCCAGAGAGGAAGAGGCAGTCCACTGGTTTATTTGCCATAATTATAGGAGAAGTCTAGTTGGGAATAAAGCATGTGTTGATTCCTGAGCAAAGACACATTGGGGCTGATGTTTGTTCACAGAGTTAATTATACTGCTCAACCAGGAAGTTCCCAAACTCTCCTTTGTGGAGTTTTTGAAATGGCTATTTTGCCCTGGTTGTACAAACTTGCTATGTGCTGCATTTTCTGGATTTTGAAAATAAGTATTTCTCATGCCACATTGGACCTCTCTTCTAAGGAGAATATGTTTGGAGTTCCTTTCATGCAATGGAAACTCCCTGCACTGAACCAGTGTTCTGAGAGCAAGAGGCAGCACATTGGTTTATCTCCAAAAAATGTAGGAGAATTCTAGGGGGGGAAAGGGAGGGGTCTCTTTCCTGAACAAAGATGCATTGGGGCTTGTGTCTTTTCCACTGACTTGAATACACATTTGCAACACTCACTTCAGATCGCTTGTGTGTGAAGTTTGCGAAAAGGTGTTTTTGCCCTGGTTGTATGAATTAGCTATGTGCTGCTTATCCCTGATATTTAAAATAAGGATTACTGATGCCAAATCAGACTTTTCTTGTATGGAGTACTTGTTTGGAGTGTCTTTCAAGGAATCTAAACTGATTGCACCAACCTATTGTTCATAGAGGATGAGAACCCACATTGGTGTATTAGCCAAAATATTGGAAAAGTCTAGGTGAGAAACAGGCAAATTTTGCTTTCCTGAGCAAAGATGCACTAGGGCTGGTGTTCATTCCTGGAGTTGATTATCCTGTTGAACCAGGTCCCTTTCAAAACACTGTTTTTTGAGTTTGTGAAATGGCAATTTTGATCTGGTTGTCTGAACTATCAATGTTTTGCTCTTCCCTGCTTGTGCAAAGAAGACATTGTCATGTCTAATCTGATGTCTCCTGAAAGGAGGACAGGTTTGGAGTGCCTTTCAGGCAATGGAAAGTCCCTGAACCAAACCAGGGCTCTGGGAGGAAAAGGGAGCCCATTGGATTATTTTCATTATTATAGTAGAAATCTAGGTGGTAAAAAATCACGGGTTGATTTCCTGAGCAAAGAGTCATTGGTGCTGGTGTTTGTTCATGGAGTTGATTATACTGCTCAACCAGGAAGCTCCCAAACTCTTGTTTGTGGAGGTTTTGAAATGGCTATTTTGCCCTGGTTGTACAAACTAACAATGTGCTGCTTTTCCTGGTACTGAAAGGAAGAATTTCTCATGCAAAATCTTGCTTTTCTGTAAAGGAGATCACATTTGGAGTGCCTTTCAAGAGATGATAACACTGTGCAATGAACTAGTGCTCAGAGAGCAAGAAGCAGCCCATGGTTTTATTTTCCCAAATTGTTGGTGATGTCTGGGGAGAGGGAAAGGCAAGAGTTGCTTTCCTGAGTAAAGATGAATTGGGACTTGTGACCATTCACTAGGTCGAATATACATGGCAAACATGAATCTTCTAACCTCTCCTGTGTTAGGTTTGTGAAATGGCCATTTTACCTAGTTGTGTGAACTAGCTAATTGCTGCTTTTCCATGATCCTCAGAAAAGAAAATCATGGACTTGGAGAAAAGACTTGTGGCTGCCTGATGGGAGGGGGAGGGAGTGGGAGGGATCTGGAGCTTGGGCTTATTAGACACAACTTAGAATAGATTTACAAGGAGATCCTGCTGAGTAGCATTGAGAACTTTGTCTAGATACTCATGTTGCAACAGAAGAAAGGGTGGGAAAAATGTAATTGTAATGTATACATTGAAGGATAACTTGATCCCCTTGCTGTACAGTGGAAAAAAAAAAAAAAGAAATGAAGGCACTCCACACTTGATCTACTTTGAGGAGAAGCCTGATTTGGCATGAGAAATCCTTCTTTTCAATATAATGGAATAATAGTTTGACAACAGGGCAAAATAGCCATTTCACAAACACCATAAACAAGAGTTTGGAAGTTTCCTGTTTCAACAGTATAATCAAAACCATGTAAGAATACCAGACCCAATGTGTCTTCAATCAGGAAATCAACCCTTGCTTTTTTCCAAATTAGGCATCTGCTATAATTATGGCAAATATACCAATAGACCCCCTCTAACCCATGGAGCCATGGTTTGTTGCAGGGATTTTACATTGCTTGAAAGGCACTCCAAATGAGTTTTAATTTCAGGTGACATCAGATTGGGCATTACATAGCCTTATTTGAACCAGCAGGAAAAAGCAGCAAATAGATATTTCATACAACCAGGGTAGAATTGCCATCTCACAAAAGTCAGAAAACAAGAGTTTGGAAGCATCCTCATTGCTTAGAACATTCAAGACTATAAATGGACTACAACCACAATGCCACTTTGCTCAGGAAAGCAACCCTTGCATATTTCCCCACATAGAATTCTCCTATAATGATGGCAAATAAATCAATGCCTGCCTCTTCCTCTCTGAGCACTTGTTTGGTTCATGGAGTTTCTATTGCTTGAAAGGCACCCGAAACATGTTCTCCTTAGAGCAGTAGCCTGATTTGGAATGAGAAATCCTTTTCAGTATTGGGAATATCACACATAGAAGTTCATACAACCAGGGCAAAATTGAAATTTTACAAACTTCACAAACAAGAGATTGGAATCATCATGTCTGCAAAGTATATTCTACTCAGTTTACATACAGCAGCCCCAATGCGTCTTGGTTCAGGATAGCAACCCTTGCCTATTTCAAATTAGACTTCCCCTACAATTTTGGGAAATAAACCAATATTCTGCTTCTTGCTCTCTGAACCTTGTTCATTGCATGGATTTTCCATCACTTATAAGGCACTCCAAACCTGTTCTCCTTTTGGGAAAACTCTGATTTGTCATCAAACTTACTTCTATTCCATATTGGGGGAAAGCAACACATAGCCATTTCCTAAAACCAAGGCAAATTTACCATTTTGCAAATTCAACAAACAAGTATTTGGAAGCTTACTGTTTTAACAGTGTATTCAAATCCATGAAGGAACATCATTCCCAATGCTGTTTTTCCCAGGAAAGTAACCCTTTCCTATTACCCACATAAATGTTTCCAGTAATTATGGCTAATAAGCCAATGTGCTTCATCATCCTCTCTGAGTAATATGTTGGTGAAGGAAGTTTAGATTGCTTGAAAGGTAATCCAAACTTGTTCTCCTTGGGAGAGAAGTCAGATTTGGCATGATAAATCCTTCCTTTCAATTAAAAGATAAACAGCACATAACTCATATGTACAACCAGGGTAAAATGGCCTTTAAACAAACTTCACAAACAAGTGATTGGAAGCAACATTTTTGCAATGTGTATTAAAAGAGGAGTTCCCATCATGGCGCAGTGGTTAACGAATCCGACTGGGAACCATGAGGTTGCGGGTTTGGTCCCTGCCCTTGCTCAGTGGGTTAACGATCCGGCGTTGCTGTGAGCTGTGGTGTAGTTTGCAGACGCAGCTCGGATCCCGTGTTGCTGTGGCTCTGGCATAGGCCGGTGGCTACAGCTCTGGTTAGACCCCTAGCCTGGGAACCTCCATATGCCGCGGGAGCGGCCCAAGAGATAACAACAACAATAACAACAACAACAAAAAGACAAAAAAAAATCACGGAAAAGACACTAGCCCCAACACATCTTTGCTCAGGAAAGCAAGCCTTTCCTTTTTCCCGCATTGATTTCCCCCTCATGTTGGGGAGATAAACCAATGTGTTGCCTCATGCTCTCTGAGCACTGTATCAGTGCACAGAGATTCCATCACATGAAAGGAAATCCAAACATGATCTCCTTTGAGGAGAAGCCTGATTTGACATGAGAAATATTTCTTTTCAATATCAGGGAAAAGCAGAACATAGCTAGTTGATACAACCAGGGCAAAATAGCCATTTCACAAACATCACAAACAAGAGTTTGGAAGATTCCTGTTTGAACAGTATAATCAAATCCATGAACAAACACCAGCCCCAATGTGTCTTTGCTCAGGAATCAACCCATGGATTTTTCCCACCTAAATTGCTGCTGTAATTATGGCAAAGTAAACAATGGGCTTCCCCTCATCTCTGAACCCTGGTTTGGTGCAAAAAGTTTCCATTTCTTGAAAGGCCTTCCAAACATGTTCTCCTTTCAGGAGAAGTCAGATTGTGCATGACTGTTCCTTCTTTGCACAAGCAGGGAAAATCAGCACATAGCTAGTTTGTATAACCAGGCCAGAATGGCCATCTCACAAACTCAAGAAAACAAGAGTTGGGAAGCTGCCTAATTGCTTAGTACATTCAACTCTGTGAATGGACACAAAACCCAATGTGTCCTGACTCATCAATGCAACACTTGCCTTTTGCCCACCTAGATTTTTCCTATAACTTGGCAAATAAACAAATGTTCTGCCTCTTCATCTCTGAGCTACATTTTGTTTCAGGAAGATTCCATCACTTAAAAGGCACTCCCAACGTGTTCTCCTTTGAATTGAACTCATTTTGTCATGAATAATACTTGTTTTACATATCAGGGGAAAGCAGGACATAGCACGTTTTTACAACCAGGGCAAAATTACCATTTCATAAACTCCACAATCAAGAATTTTTAAGCATATTGCTTAAACAGTGTCTTCAAATCCATCACCAAACACCAGCCCTAATACATCTTTCTCAGGAAAGCAAAACTTGCTTTTTCCCTTTTATTTATTTATTTATTTATTTATTTATTTATTTATTTATTTATTTTTTTGCCATTTCTTGGGCCACTCTCACAACATATGGAGGTTCCCAGGCTAGGGGTTGAATCGGAACTGTAGCTACTGGCCTACACCAGAGCCACAGCAATGCAGGATCCGAGCCACATCTGCAAACTACACCACAGCTCACTGCAACGCCGGATCGTTAACCCACTGAGCAAGGGCAGGGAGCAAACCCACAACCTCATGGTTCCTAGTCGGATTCATTAACCACTGTGCCATGATGGGAACTCCTGCCTTTTTTCTTTTAGATTTCTGCAATAACCAGGACAAATAAAGCAATGTGCTGCCTCTTACTCTCTAAGCAATAGTGTGGTTCAGGGAATTTCCATCACTTAAAATGCAGGACAGAAGTGTTCTCCTTGGAGAAGAAGCCAGGTTTGGCATGAGACATCCTCCTTTTCAATATCAGGGAAAAGCAGCACATAGCTAGTTGGTACAAATATTGCAAAATGGCCATCACATGAACACTGGACAACAAGAGTTTGCAAGCATCATGGTTGCAAAGTATATTCTACTCAGTCAATGGACACCAGCCCAAAAGCATCTTGGTTCAGGAAAGTAACCATTGCCTATTTCCAAACTAGACTCCATCTACTATTTGGGGAAATAAACCAATATGATGCCTCTTGCACTCTGTGCCCTGGTATTTTGCATGGATTTTCCATCACATCCAACACACCCAAAATGTATTTTCCTTTGTGGATAACTGATTTGTCATGAGAAATACTTCTCTTCCATATTGGGGAAAAGCAGAACATAACTCATTCTTACACCCAGGGCACAAAGACCATTTCACAAACTCTACAATCTAGAGATTTTAAGCCTACTGCTTTAACAGTATATTCAAATCCATGACCAAACAACAACCCTAATGTTTCTTTCTCAGGAAATCCACCCTTGCCTTTACCCATCTAGATTTCTGCAATAACCAGGGCAAATAAACTAATGTGCTGCCTCTTGCTCCCTGAGCAATAGTTTGGTTCATGGAATTTGCATCACAAACAAGAGTATTCAAGGCAACAAGGCAAAACAAGAGTGTTCTCCTTTGAGAAGAAGCCAGTTTTGTCATGAAACACCTTCTTTTCAATATTGGGAATAAGCAGCACATAGCTTGTTTGAACAGCCAGGACAAAATGGCCATCTCATGAACACCAGACCATAAGAATTTGGAAGCATCATGGTTGCAAAGTATATTCTACTCAGTGAAAAACACCAGCCACATTGCATATTCGTTCAGGAAAGCAACCCTTGCCTATTCCCAAACTAGACTTCACCTACAATTTTGGGAAATAAACCAATGTGATGCCTCATGCTCTTTGAGCCATGGAACCATTGCACGGATTTTTCCATTACTGAAAAGGCACTCCAAATGTGTTCTCTTGGAGGAGAGCTCTGATTGCCATGAGAAATACTTCTTTTCTATATCGGGGAAAAGCAGCACTAGGCTAGTTCATTAAACCATGGCAAATTTGCCATTTCACAAACACAACAAACAAGAGTTTGGAAGCTTTCTGTCTCACCAGCGTAATCAAATTAGTTAAAGAACACCAGCCCCAATGCGTCTTTGTTCAGGAAATCAACCATTCCTTTTTTTCCTACCTAGACTTACCCTATAATTTTGCAAATAATAAAATAGGTGACCTCTTACTCTCGGAGCCCTGGTTTAGTGTAGGGACTTTTCATTGCTTGAAAGCCACTCCAAATGTCTACTTTCTTGAGAAGTCAGATTGGGCAAAACAATGCCTTCTTTGCACAAGCAGAGAAAAAGTGTACATTGCTAGTTTGTACTACCAGGGCAGAATTGCCAATTCACAAATTCCAGTAAACAAGTGGTTGGAAGCATCATGGTTGCTTATGACATTCAATAGAGTATATGGACATCAGCCCAAATTTATCTTTGTTCAGACAAGCAATACTTGCCTATTTCCCACTTAAACATCTCCTATAATTATGGGGGGAAAAAACAGAACTTGCTCTCTGAGCACTGGTCAGGTGCAGGGACTTTCCATTGCTTGAAAGGCACTCCAAACATGTTCTCCATAGAGGAGTTGTCTGATTTGGCATAAGAAATCCTTGTTTTCAATTTTGGGGAGATCAACAAACAACACATAGCAAGTTTGGAAAATCAATGCAAAATGGCTATTTCACAAGCACCACAAACAAGAATTTTGAAGCATCATGGTTGCAATGTAAATTCAACTTAAGGAAGGGACAAAAGATCCAAAGCATCTTCACTCAGGAAAGCAACACTTGACTTTTTTAACTGTATATTGCTCCTAAAATTGGGGAAGTAAAACAAAATGCTGCCTCTTGATCTCTGAGCAGTGGTTTAGTGCACAGTGTTACCATCGCTTGAGAGGCAATCCAAACTTGATTTCCTTTGTGGAGAAGCATAATATCACATGAGAAATCCTTCTTTTAAATACCAGGGTAAAGCAGCACATAGCTAATTCATACAATGAGGTCAAATGGCCATCTCACAAGCATTCTGGTAGCTTAGTACATTCAAATCAATGAATGGACTCCAGCTACAATGAGTCTTTGCTCAAGAAAGCAACCATTTCTTATTTCCCACATAGATTTCTCCTATAATTATGGCAAAAATACTAATGTCCTGCCTCTTCCTCTCTGAACACTGGTTTGGTTTAGGGAGTTTCCAATGCTTGAATGACACTCCAAACGTGTTCTCCTTAGAGGAGTAGTCTGATTTGGCATGAGAAGTCCTTCTTTTCAATATCAGGGGGAATCACCACATATCTAGTTCATACAACCAGGGCAAATAGGCCATTTAAAGAACTTTAAAAACAAGAGTTTGGAAGCATCATGTTTGCAATGTATATTCAACACATGGAAGGGGCAAAATACCCAAGGAATATTAGCTCTAGGAAAGCAACACTTGCTTTTTCCCATATAGACGTATCCTGAAATTTAGTTAAATAAACTAATTGGCTGCCTCCCACTCTCTGAGCACTGGTTCAGTGCACATAGTTACCAGCACTTGATAGGCACACAAAACATGATAACCATTGCAGAGTGTCTTGATTAAGCATGAGAAATCATTCTTTTCAATACCAGGGAAAAGAAGCATACAGCTTGTTCTTACATCCAGGGCAAAATAGCCTTTCAGTAACTCCACAAACAAGAGTTTAGAAGTTTCCTGGTTCAACAGTATAATCAACTCCATGAATAATCATCAGCCCAATTTCATCTTTGCTCAGGAAATTAATCCATGCTTGTTTCCCCCTAGATTTCTCATATAATTATGGAAAATAAACCAATGGGCTGCCTTTTCCTCTCAGAGATCTGGCTTGGTTCATGGACTTTCCATTGCTTGAAAGGCACCTCAAACTTTTTCTCCTTTCAGGAGAAGCCAGAATTGGCATGGCAATGCCTTCTTTGCACAAGCAGGGAAAAGCAGCACATAACTAGTTTGTACAAACAGGACAGAGTGGCCATCTCACAATCTCCACAAAACATTACTTTGGAAGACTGCTGGTTGCTTAGTACATTCAGTGAACAGACATAAGACACAATGTGTCTTGAATCAGGAATGCAATGCTTGCCTTTTTCCCACCTAGATTTTTCTTATAACTAGGGCAAATAAACCAATGTGCTGCATCTTCCTCTCTGAGCAATCATTTTCCCTTGCTGAAAAGGCAAAACAAACGTGTTCTCCTTTGAGCCAAACTCTGGTTTTGCATGAGAAATACTTCTTTTCAATATTGGGGAAATCAGGACATAGCTTGTTTGTACAACCACCAGACAATGGCCATTTGGCAAACTCCACAAACAATCATTTGTAACCCTACTGCTTAAAAAGTGTATTCAATTCTGTGACCAAACACCAGCCCTAATGTGTCTTTGCTCAGGAAAGCAACCCTGGCCTTCTTCCTATCTGAATGTCTCCAATAACTAGGGCAAAAAAAAAAAAATGTGCTACACCTTGTAGTCTGAGCAATAGATTGGTTCAGGGAATTTCCATCAATTACAGGGCACAAGAGTGTACTCTTTTGAGAAGAATCCAGATTTGTCATGAGACATCCCTCTTTTCAAATTCAGGGGAAAGCAGCACATAGCCAGATCACACAACCATTGCAAAATGGCCGTCAACAAATGTTTGCAAGAATCATGGTTGCAAAATATATTCTACTCAGTGAACGGACACCAGCCCCACTGCATCTTTGTTCAGGAAGGCAACACTTGCCTATTTCTAAACTAGAATTCACCTAAAATTTGGGGAAATAAACCAATGCTCTGCCTCTTGCTCTCTGAGCCATGGTTCATTGCACGGATTTTACATCACTAAAACTCCAAGAGTGTTCTCCTTTTAGGAGAAGTCAGACTTGGCATGAGAAATACTTCTTTTCCATATCAGGGAAAAGCAGCACACAGCCAGTTAATACAACCAGGGCACAATTGCCATTTTGTAAAGTCAAAAAACAAGCATATGGAATCTTCCTGGTTCAACAGTATAATCAACTCCTAGAAGGAACACCAGCCACAATGCCTCTTTGAACAGGAAATCAACCACTGCCTATTTCCCACCTAGACTCTTCCATTAATTTTGCCACATAAATCAATGGGCTGCCTAATCCTCTCCCAGCAATAGGGTGGTGCAGGAAGTTTAGATTGCTTGTAAGCCACTCCAAGCATGTTCTCTTTAGAAGATAAATCTGATTTTGCACGAGAAATATTATCTTTTCTATTCAGGAATAAGCAGGACAAATCTAGTTCGTACAACCAGGGCAAAATGGCCTTTACACAAACTTCACAAACAAGAGATTAGAAGTGACATTGTTGAAATGTGTATTCAATTCAGTGAAAAGACACTAGCCCAAATGTATCTTTGCTCAGAAAAGCTAACCTTACCTTTTCTCCCCCTAGAATTCTCCTCCACGTTGTGGGAGATAAACCAATATTTTGCCTCATGCACTCTGAGGACAGGTGCCGTGCACGGTGCTTCCATCCCATGAAAGGCACTCCAAATTTGATCTCCTTTGAGGATAAGCCTGATATGGTATGACAAATCCTTCTTTAGATATCAGGGAAAAGCAGCACACAGCTAGTTTGTACAACCACAGCAGAAAGGCCATCAAACACAAACGCCAGAAATCAAGAGTTGGAAGCATTCTTGCTGCTTAGTACATTCAACACAGTATACGTGTTCCAGCCACAATGCGTACTTTCTCAGGAAAGCAACCCTTACCTCCTTCCCATATAGACTACTCCTATAATTATAGCAAATATAACAATGTCCTGCCTCTTCCTCTCTGAGTACTGGTTAGGTGCAGGGATTTCCATTGCCTGAAAGCCACTCCAAATGTGTTCTACATAGAGGAGTAGCCTGATTTGTCGAGAATTCCTTCTTTTCAATATCAGGGAATATCAGCACATAGCTAGGTCGTACAACCAGGGCAATATTGGCATTTTATAAGCTTGACAAACAAGAGTTTGGAATCATCATGATTGCAAAGTATATTCTACACAGTGAATGGACAAGAGCCCCAATGGGCCTTGGTTCAGAAAAGTAATGCTTGCCCATTTCCAATCTAGAATTCACCTACAATTTGGGGAAATTATCCAATGTGCTGCCTCTTTTCACTGAACACTTGTTCATTGCAAGGATGTTCCATCACATAAAAGGCACTCAATACGTGGTCTCCTTTGTGGAGAACTGTGATTTGGCATGACAAATATTTCTTGCCCATGTCAGAGAAAAGAAAAACAGGCAGTTTGTACAACCAGGGCAAAATTTTCATTTCACATACTCCACAAACTAGTGTATGGAAACTTCCTGGTTCAACAGTATAATCAAATCACTGAAGGAACAACAGCCCCAAATTGTGTCTTTGCTCACTAGAACAACACTTGCCTATTTCCCACCTAGAATTTTCCAGTAATTATGGCTCATAATATGATGCACTACCTCATCCTCTCTGAGCATTAGGTTGGTGCAGGAAGTTTAGATTGCTTGAAAGGCACCCCACACATGTACTCCTTAGAAGAGAATTCTGATTTATCATGATAAATCCTTATTTTCTATTCAGAAATAAGCAGCACATATCTAGCTCATGCAAACAGGTAAAACGGCATTTACACAAACTTCACACACGCAAGATTGGAAGCAACATTCTTACAATGTGTATTCAACTCAGTGAAAATCACTAGCCCCAAAACATCTGTGCTTAGGAAAGCAACCCTTGCCTTTCCCCCCTTGATTTCTTCTCCACATTAAAGAGATCAACCAATGTTTTGTCTTTTAATCTCTGAGAACTTGATCAATGCACTGATTTTCCATCCATTGAAATGCTTCCAAAACTTGATCTCATTTGAGGAGAAGCCTGATGTGGCATTCAAAATCCTTCTTTTCAATATCAGGGAAATCAGTGCATAGCTACTTCATAGAACCTGGGAAAAATATCCATTTCACAAACACCACAAACAAGAGTTTGGAAGCTTCCTGGTTCAACAGAATAATCAAATTAGTGAATGAACACCAGCTCAAATATTTCTTCACTCAGGAAATGAATATTTGTATTTTCCCACTAGCCTTCTCATATAATTATGGCAAATAAACAATTGGCTGCCTCTGCTTTGTGGAGGCCTGGTTTGGTTCAGGGACGTTCCATTTCTTGAAAGGCACTCCCAACATGTTTTCCTTTCAGGAGAAGGCAGATGTGGCATGAAAATGCCTTCTTTGCACAAGCAGGGAAAGCACAGCATAGCTAGTATGTACAAACAGGGCAGAGTGGCCATCCTACAAAGTCCAGAAAACAAGAGTTTGTAAGCATCCTGGTGGCTTAGTACATTCACCTCAGTATACAGACTCCATCCCCAATGCCTCTTTGCTCAGGAAAGCCACCTTTGACTCTTTCCCACATAGACTGCTCCTATAATTATTGCAGGTAAATGAGTGTCCTGCCTCTTCCTCTCTGAGCACTGGTTATGTGCAGGGGTTTCCATTGCTTCAAAGGCATTCCAAGCATGTTCTCCTTAGAAAAGAAGTCTGATTTGGCATGAGAAGTCCTTCTTTTCAATATTGGCGATGATCAGAACACAGCTAGTTAATACAAGCAGGGAAAATGGCCATTTCACAAACTTCATAAACAAGGGTATGGAAGAGTCAAGCTTGCAAAGTATATTATACTCAGGAAAGTGACACTAGCCACAATATGTTTTTGTTCATGAAAGAAACCCTTGCATATTTCCAAAGTAGATTTCACCTACAATTTGGGGACATAAAACAATGGGCTGTCCCTCTTTTTCTGAACCCATGCTCATTGCACAGATTTCCCATCACTTAAAAGACACTCAAAATGTGTTCTCCTTTGTGGAAAACTCTGATTTGGCATGAGAAATACTACTTTTCCAAATCAGGAAAAGCAGCACATAGATATTTTTTACAACATGGGCAAATTTGCCATTTAGCCTACTCAGAAAACAAGCTTTTGGAAGCTTCCTATTTCACAGCTATAATAAATTCCTAGAAGGAACACCAGCTCCAGTGCATATTTGCCCAGGAAAGCAACCCTTGCATATTTCCCACCTAGAATTTTCCAGTAATTAGGGCTCACAAACCATGTGCTGCCTCACCCTCTCTGAGCAATAGGATGGTGCAGGAAGTTTAGATGGCCTGAAAGCCACACCAAACGTGTTCTCCTTAGAAGAGAAGTCTGATTTGGCATGAGAAATCCTTATTTTCAATTCAAGGATAAACAGCACATATCTAGTTCTTACAACCTGGTCAAAACCACCTTTATAGAAACTTCAAAAACAAGAGATTGGAAGTGACATTGTGGCAATGTTTATTCAACTCAGTGAAAAAACACTAGCCACAATGTGTATTTCCTCCCAAAAGTAACCCTTGTTTCCCCACCCCCTAGATTCTCCTTAATGTTGGGGAGATAAATGAATGGGTTGCCTCATGATCTCTGAGAAATGGTTCAATGCATGGTGACTCAATCACAGGAAAGGCAGCACAATCTTGATCTCCATTGAGGAGAAGCCTTTTTTGGCATTAGAAATCCTTCTTTTCAATATCAGGGAAAAGCAGCAAAGAGCTAGCTCATACAACCAGGGCAAAATAGCCATTTCACAACCACCATAAATAACAGGTTGGAAGATTCCTGGTTCACCAGTAAAATCAAATACATGAACGAACACCAGACCCAATTTGACCCTGCTCAGGAAGTCAACCCTAGTTTTTTCACAGCTAGACTTCTCCTATAATTATGGCAAGTAACCCAATGGGCTGCCTCTAACTATCAGAGCCCTGGTTTGGAGCAGGGACTTTCCATTGCTTGAAAGACACTCCAAACATGTCCTCCTTTCAGGAGATGTCAGATTTAGCATGACGATGCCTTCTTTGCACAAGCAAGGAAAAGCTGCACATAGCTAGTTCATGAAACAAGGGAAGAATGGTCATCTAAAAAAATCCAGATAACAAGAGTTTAGAAACATTAGGTTTATTATAAATTCACCTCAGTATATGGACACCAGAACCAATGCCTCTTTGCTAGGAAAGCACCACTTTCCTATTTCCCACTTATACATTTCAAATAATAATGGCTCAAAAACAAATGTGCTGCCTCATACTCTCTGAGCAATAGGTTGGTGCAAGAACATTCAATGGCTTGAAAGGCACTCCAAACGTGTTCTCCTTAGAAGAGAAGTCTGATTTGGCATTAGAATTACTTCTTTTCTATATTGGGGATAAGCAGCACATAGCTAGTTCATACGACCAGTGCAAAATGGCCTTTACACGCACTTCACAAACAAGAGATTGGAAGTGAATTGTTGAAATGTGTATTCAAATCTTTTAAAAGATGGTAGCTCACTTGCATCTTTGTGAGGGAAAGAAACACTTGCGTTTTCCACCCTAATTTTCTCCTATAATTTGGGAAGATAAAACAATGATTTTCTTCTTGCTCTCTGAGAAATAGTCCAGTGTGCAGTTTCCATCCCATCAAAGACACTCCAGACATGATCTCCTTTGAGGATAAGCTTTATTTTACATACGAACAATTTCTTTAAATATCAGGGAAAAGGAGCACATAGCTAGTTCGTGCAATCACGGCAAAATAGTCATTCCACAAACACCACAAACAAGCAATTTGATGCATCCTTGTTAAACAGTATCATCAAATGAGTTAATGAACACCAGACACACTGTGTCTTAACTCAGGAAATCAACATTTGTTTTTCACATCTAGACTTCTCCTATAATTAGGGCACAGAAACCAATATACTCCCTCTTGGCCTCTGAGCCCAGGTTTGTTGCATGGAATTTTAATTGGCTGAAAGGCATTTAAAACGTGTTCTAGTTAAAGGAGATATCAGAGTGGGCATGAGCAGGCATTGTTGCCACAAGCGGGGAAAAGCAGCACATGCATAGTTTGCACAAACAGGGCAGAATGGCCATTCCCAAAACTCCAGAAAACAAGAGATTGGAAGCGTCTTGGTTGTTTTGTATATTAACATCCATATACGGATTCCAGCCTCATGATCTCTGAGGAAAGTCATCCTTGCCTCTTTCCAACATAGATTCTCCTTTAATTATGGAAAATGCACCAATGTCCTGCCTCTTCCTCTCTAAGCACTGGTGGGTGGCAGGGAGTTTCCTTTGCTGGAAAGGCATTCCAAAAGTGTTCTTTTTAGGGGAGGAGTCTGATTTGGCATGAGAAGTCCTTCTTTTCAATATCGGGGAATGTCAACCCATACCTAGTTGGTTGCAGAGCATATTCACCTGAATGAACAGACACCAGCCCCAACGCATCTTGGTTCAGGAAAGCAACACTTGCCTATTTCCAAACTAGACTTCACCTACAATTGTGGGAAATAAACAAATGGGCTGCCTCTTGCTCTCTGAGCCCAGATTCATTACACTGATTTTCCATCACTCAAAAGAAACTCCAAACGTGTTCTCCTTTGTGGAGAAATTTGAGGTGGCATGAAAAATCCTTCTTTTTAATATCAGGGAAAAGCAGCACATAACTAGTTCATATAGCCAGGGCACATTTGCCATTTCACAAACTCAGCCACCAAGCATTTGGAAGCTTCCTGGTCCAACAGGTAAACCAACCCCGTGAAGGTACAGCAGCCCCAATGCCTCTGTGCTCAGGAAAGCAACCCTTGCCTATTTCCCACCTAGATGTTTCCAGTGGTCTGGAAATCAGGGCTCTAAAACCAATGTGATGCCTCATACTCTCTGACTATGAGGTTGGTGCAGGAAGTTTTGATGACTTGAAAGCCACTGCAAACATGTTCTCCTTAGAGGAGAAGTCTGATTGGGCAGGATAAATCTTTCTTTTCAAACTCAGGGATAAGCAGTCCATAGCTACTTCATCCCACCAGGGCAAAATATCCTTTACACAAACATCACTAACAAGAGGTTGGAAGCGACACTGTTGCAATGTGTATTCAGCACAGGGAAAAGAGACTAGCCCAAATGCATCTATGCTCAGGAAAGCAACCCTTGCCATCCCCCCCCCAAGAATTCTCCTACACATTGTGGGAGATAAACCAATGGGTTACCTCCTGCTCTCTGAGCACAGATACCATTCATGTTGTTTCCATACAAAGAAAGGCACTCCAAACTTGATCTCCTTTGAGGAGAAGCCAGATTTGGCAGGAGAATTCTGTCTTTTACTTGTCAGGGGAAAGCAGCACAGATCTACTTTGTACAACAAGGGCTAAAGAGCCATTACACAAGCAACACAAATAAGAGTTTGAAAGCTTCCCTATTCAACTATATCATCAAATCAGTGATGGCACACCAGCCCCATTGTGACTTCATTCAGGAAATCAACCCTTGCATCTTCCACTATAGAATTCTCCTGTAATTATGGCAAAGAGAGCAATGGTCTCCCACTTGGTCTCGGAGCCCTGGCTTGGTGCAGGGACTTTCCATTGCCTGAAAGGCACTTCAAAAGTGTCCTCCTTTCAGGAGATGGCATATTGGGCATGCCCAAGCCTTGTTTGCACAAGCAGGGAGCAGAGGCCCAGGGCTAGTTCATACCACCAGGGCAGAACCACCATCACACAAACTCCGGAATACAAGAGATTGGAAGCATCTTCATTGCTTCATATATTCACCTCATTTAACGGATTCCATCCCCAATGCATCTTTGCTCAGGAATGCCACCCTTGCCTGTTTCCCACATACACATCTCCTAACATTATGGCAAAGACAAAAATGTCTTTCCTCTTCCTCTCTGAGTACTGGTGTGTGGCAGGAAGTTTCCTTTGCTGGAAAGGCATTTGAAAAAAGTTATCTGTAGAGGAGTAGTCTGATTTGTCATGAGAAGTCCTTCTTTTCAATATCAGGGAATATCATCACATAGCTAGTTTGTAAGACCAGGGCAAAATGGACATTTCACAAATATCAGAAGCAAGAGTTTGGAAGTGTCATGTTTGCAGAGGTTATTCAAATAAATGAGGGCATGAGCCCCAATGCCTCTTGGTTCAGGAAAGCAACCCATGCCTATTTCCAATCTACATTTCCCCTGCAATTGCAGGGAAAAGAACAATGTGCTGCCTCTGTTCTCTGAAGCCTGGTTCATTGCATGGATATTCCATCAAACAAAAGGTCCTCCAAATGTGTCTTCCTTTGTGAAGAATGCTGAGGTGGCATGAAAAATCCTTCTTTTCCATATCATGGAAAAGAAGCACATAGCCAGTTCATACAACCATGGCATATTTTCTATTTCAATATCTCATCCCCAAGTGATTGGAAACTTCCTGGTTCAATAGAATAACCCAACCCTGTGAACGTAAAGCAGCCCCAATGCCTCTGTGCTCAGGAAAGCAACACTTGCTGATTTCTCACTTAGATTTCTCCAGGAAGTATGGCTCAAAATCAAATGTGCTTCCTCATCATCTCTGAACAATAATTTTGTGCAGGAAGTTTAGGAAGCTGGAGTTACCCCAAACGTGTTCTCCTTAGAAGAGAAGTCTGACTATGCATGAGAATTCCTTCTTTTAAAACTCAGGGATAAGCAGCCCATAGCTAGTTCTTACAAAACGGCCATTACACCTACATCCCCAACAAAAAATTTGAAGCAACATGGTTTTAGTGTGTTTTCAACTCAGGGAAAAGACACTAGCCCAGATGCATCTATCCTCAGGAAAGCCACCCTTGCTTTTTCTCCCTTAGAATTTACTTCAACTTTTCCAGAGATAATATAATGTGTTTTTTCTTGCTCTCTGGGCAATGGCGTCATGCATGATGTTTCCATCCCATGAAAGGCACTCCAAACTTGAGCTCCTTTGAGGAGTATCCTGATTTGGCAGGAGAAATGCTTCTTTTCCCTATGAGGGAAAAGCAAAACAGAGGATGTTCATACAACCAGGGCAAAAGAGCCACTTCCCAAGCACCACAAACAAGAGTTCCTGTTCAACTCGATCATCAAATCCATGAATGTGCAACAGCCCCATTCTGAATTCACTCAGGAAATCAACCCTTGCTACATTCTCCCATAATTATGCACAGAAACCAATGGGCTCCCTCTTGTTCTCAGAACCCTGGTTTGGTGCAGGGACGCCATTGCCTTAAAGGTATTTCAAACGTAGTCCCCTTTCAGGAGATAGCAGATTGGGCATGACCATGCCTTGTTTGCACAAGCGGGGAAAAGCAGCCCAGGGCTAGATCGTACAAACTGGGCAGAATCTCCACCACAAAAACTCCAGTAATGAAGACATTGGAAGAATCCTGTTTGCTTCATACATTCACCTCTGTATATGAATTCCATCACCAGTGCCTCTTGGCTCAGGAAAGCCACCCTTGCTTCTTTCCCACAACAAATTCTCCTATCATAATGGCAAATACTACTACGTCTTGCCACTTCCTCTCTGACCACTGGTGTGCAACAGGGATTTTCCTTTGCTTGAAAAGCATTCCAAAAGAATACTCTGTAGAGGAGGATTTAGATTTGGTATGAGAAATCTCTCTTTTCAATATCAGTTCATATCAGCACATAGCTAGTTTGTACAAACATGGCAAAATGGACATTTCACAAACTTCACAAACAAGTATTTGGAAGCATCATGGTTGCAGAGAACATTCAACTCAATGAATGGACGCCATCCCCAGTGCTTCTTAGTTCAGGAAGGCAACCTTTGCCTCTTTCTTAACTAGATTTCCCCAATAATTGCAGGAAATAAACCAATGTGCTGCATTTGCTCTTTTATTTCTGGTTAATTTCAAGGATTTTCCAAAACTCAAATTGCACTCCAAACGTGTTCCCCCTATGGAGAATGCTGAGATTTCATGAGAAAATCTTTTTCATATCAGGGAAAGGAGGCACAGAGATAGTTTGTACAACCAGGGTAAAATTGCCATTTCACAAGGTTAGCCAACAAGTGTTTTGATGCTTCATTATTCAACAGGTAAAACAAACCCATGAATGTACAGCAGCCCCAGTGCCTCTGAGCTCACAAAAGCAAGCCTTGCCTATTTCTCTCCTAGACATTTCCAGTAATTATACCTCAAAAACCAATGTGCTGCCTCATCTTCTCTGAGCAATAGCTTGGGTGCAGGAAATATAGATGGCTTGAAAGCCAATCCAAACATGTTCTCCTTAGAAGAGAACTCGGATTAGGCATGATAAATCCTTCTTTTCCATATTGGGGATAAGCAGCACATAGCTACTTCATACAAGCAGGGCACAATGGCCTTACACAAACATCACCGACAATAGATTGGAAGCAACATGTTTGCAACCTGTATTCAACTCAGTGAGAAGACACAAGCCCAACTTCATCTATGCTCAGGAAAGTAACCCTTGCCTATTTCCCCCCTAGAATTCTCCTCCACATTGCAGGAGATATAACAATGTGTTGCCTCTAGCTCTCTGAGCACTGGTTGTGTGCCCAGTGTCTCCATCCAAAGAAAGGCACTCCAAAATTGATCTCCTTTGAGGAGAATCCTGATTTGGCAGGAGAACTCCTTATTTTCCATATCAGGGAAAAGAAGCATAAATTGACTTTGTACAACCAGGGCAGAAGAGCCACCTCAAAAACAAAACTAACAAGAAGTTGGAAGCTTCCCTGTTCAACTGGATCATCAAATCTGTGAATGCACACCAGCCCCATTGTGACTACGCTCAGGAAATCAATCCTTACTTCTTTGACAGCTATACTTCTCCTATAATTATGGCACCAAAACCAATGGGCTCCCTCTTGGTCTCAGAGTCCTGATTTGGTGCAGGGAATTTCCATTGTCTGAAAGGCTCATCAAACGTATTCACACTCCAGAGATGGCAGATTGCACATGACCAGGCTTTGTCGGTACAAGAGGGGAAAAGAAGCACATGGCTAGTTTGTACAACCAGGGCAGAACGGCCATCAAAATAATCTCCAGGAAACAAGAGATTGGAAGCATCCTGGTTGCTTTGTACATTCACCTCAGTATACGGACTCCATCACCAATGCCTCTGTACTCAGAAAACCCACCTTGCCTCTTTCCCACAATGAATTCTACTATCATGATGGCAAAGATACCCATGTCCTGCCTCTTCCACTCTGAGCACTGGCGTGTGGCAGGGAGTTTCCTTTGGTGGAAAGTCATTCCAAAATGTTCTCTGCAGAGGAGGACTCAGATATGGCATGACATGTCCTTCTTTCAATATCAGGGAATATCAGCATATTGCTAGTTCATTCAGCCAGGGCAAAATGGACATTTCACAAACTCCACAAACCAAAGTTTGGAATCACCATTGATTTAGAGGATATTCAACTCAATGATCAGACATCAGTCTGAGTGTTTCTTGGTTCAGGAAAGCAACCCTTACCTATTTCCAAACTAGACTTCCCTTATCATTGTAGGAAATAAACCAATGGGCTGCCTCTTGCTCCCTTAGCCCTGGTTCTTTTCACGGATTTTCCATCACTCTAAAGGTACTCCAAACGTGTTTACTTTGGGGAGAACTCTGAGGTGGCAAGAGAAATCCTTCCTTTTGATATCAGGGAAAAGTAGCACAGAGCTAGTTCATACAACAAGGGCAAAAGAGCCATTTCACAAACACCACAACCAAGAGTTTGAAAGATTCCCTGTTCCACCCTACCATCAAAACCATGAATGTGCAACAGGCCCATTGTGACTTCGATCAGAAAATGAACTCCGGCTTGTATCCCAGCTAGAATTCTCCTATAAATATGGCAGAGAGAGCAATTGGTTCCCTCTTCACCTTGGAGCCCTGGTGAGGTACAGGGAATTTACATTGTGTGAAAGGCACTTCAAAAGTGTTCTCCTTTCTATAGATGGCAGTTTGGGTATGACAATTCCTTGTTTTCACAAGTAGGAAAAACAGCACAGGGCAGAATGGCTATTGAAAAAACTCCAGAAAACAAGAGATTGCCTTCAACGTGGTTGCTTCATACACTCACTTCCACATACAGACTCCATCTCCAATGCGTATTTGCTCAGGAAAGCCATGCTTGCCTCTTTCCCACATCGACTTCTCCTGTAATGATGGCAAAGACACCAGTGTCCTGCCTCTATCTTGTGGAGCCCTGGTGTGCGACAGGGAGTTTCCTTTGCTTGAAGGCATTCCAAAAGTGTTCTCTGTAAAGGACTGATTTGTCATGAGAAGTACTTCTTAAAATATCAGAGAAGCTAGTTTGTACAACCAGGGCAAAACAGACTTTACTCAAACATCACCAACAAGTGATTGGAAGGGACTTGGATGCAACATATGTTCAACTCTGTGAAAAGACACTAGCCCAAGTGCATCTATGCTCAGGAAAGCAACACTTGCTTTTCCCTACCTAGAATTCTCCTACACATTGTGGGAGGTCAAATAGTGGGTTGCCTCTTGCTCACTGAGCATGGGTACTGTGCAAGGTGTTTCCATCCCATGAAAGGCACACCAATTTTGATCTCCTTTGAGGATAAGCCTGATTTGGCAGGAGAAGTCCTTCTTTTCTGTATCAGGGAAAAGCAGTACAGAGCTAATTCATTCAATCAGGGTCAAAGAGCAATTTCACAAACACCAGAAACAAAGAGTGGAAGATTCCTGGTTCATCACATCCGTGAAAGCACCCCACCCACAGTGGAACTTTGTGCAGGAAATCAACCTATGCTTTTGTCAGACCTAGACTTCTTCTATAATTAGGGCACTGCAAAAAAAATGTGTCCCTCTTTGCCTTGGAGCCCTGGTGATGTACAGTGAATTTCCATTGCATAAAAGTCACTTCAAATGTGTTCTCCTTTCTGTAGATGGCAGGTTGGGCATGACCATGCCTTGCTTGCACAAGTGGGGAAAACAGCACAGGACTAGTTCATACAAACATGGCAGAAAGGCCATATAAATAATTCCAGTAAACAAGAGATGGCTAGCAACATGGTTGCTTCATACATTGACATCCATGTATGGACTCCATCTCCAATGCCTCTTTGCTCAGGAAAGCCACACTTTCCTCTTTCCACATCAAATTCTGCTATCATGATGGCAAAACACCAATGTCCTGCCTCTTCATCTCTGAGCTCTGTTTTGCATCAGGGAGTATCCTTTGCTTGAAACGAATTCCACCAGTATATTCTGTAGATTGAGGGTCTGATTTGGCATGAGAAGTCCTTCTTTGCAATATCGGGAAATATCAGCACAGAGCTAGTTCGTAAGACAAGGCAAAATGGACATTTCACAAACTTCACAAACAAGAGTTTGGAAGCATCATGGGTGCAGAGAATATTCAACTCAGTGAACGGACACCAGCCCCAAAGTCTGTTGATTCAGGAAAGCAACCCTTGCCAATTACCTAACTAGATTTCTCCTGCAACTGCTTGAAAAATTCCAAAGGGCTGCCTCTTGCTCTCTGAGCCCTGGTACATTGCATGGATTTTCCATCCCTCCAAAGGCACTCCAAACCTGTTCTTCTTTGTGGATACATCTGAGGGAGCATGACACTTCCTTCGTTTCCTTATCAGGTACAAGCAGCACATAGCCAGTTCACACAACCAGGCTGAAATTGCCAATTCACAAACTCAGCCCCAAAGCATTTGGAAGCTTCTGGTTTCAACAGGTTAACCAATCCCATTAAGGTACAGCAGACCCAATGCCTCTGTGCTCAGGAAATCACCCATTGCCTATTACCCTCCTAGACTTTTCCAGTATGGATGGCTCATAAACACATAGGCTGCCTCATCCTCTCCAAGCGATATGTGGGTGCATGAAGGTTAAATGGCTTGAAAGCCACTCCAAATGTGTTCTCCTTAGAGGAGAAGTCTGTTTGGTATGAGAAATCCTTTCCAATCTCGGGGATAAGCAGCACATAGCAAGTTTGTACAACCTGGAGAAAATGGTCTTTACTCAAACATCACCAACAAGTGATTGGAAGCGACTTGGTTGCAACATATATTCAACTCTGTGAAAAGACACTAGCCCAAATGCATCTATGCTCAGGAAAGAAACCCTTGCTTCACCCCCTCCCCAGAATTCTCCTACAGGTTGTGGAGATCAACCAGTGTGTAGCCTCTTGCTCTCTGAGCGCTGGTACCATGCAAGGTGGTTCAATCCCATGAAAGGCACTCCAAAATTGATCTCTTTTGAGGAGAAGCCTGATTTGGCAGGAGAAGTCCTTCTTTTTCATATCAGGAAAAGTAGCACAGAGCCAAGTTCATACAATCAGGGTAAAAGAGCCATTTCACAAACAAGAGTTTGGATGCAAAACTCAGGAAAGCAACCCTTGCTTTTTTTCCCCCTAGAATTCTCCTACATGCTGTTGGTTATAAACCAGTGTGTTGACTCTTGCTCATTCATTAGCTACTCTCTTCTGAATAAAATCAGGTTTTCACAGGGGATAAAAAGTAATTTTTATTGCTTTTAGGGACTTCTTGGTTTTGCTGTTAAGGACAGCCCTATTATTGATGAATTTCCCTCTTTCCCTCCCTTCCTCTCTGTTTTTTCTGTCTCGCCTGTCTTCCCTCTTTCCTCCCTACCTCCCTTCCTTCCTCTCTTCTATGCTGACTCTTTGCCTTCCTTCTTGTCTATATTTCTCTCTTTTTTTTTCTCTTTATGGCTGCTCCTGTGGCATATGGACAGTGTATGCTAGGGGTTAAATCTGACTTGTTGCTGCCAGCCTGATCCACAGCCACGGGCATGCCAGACCCTTGATGTGTCTGTGACCTACACTGCAGCTCACAACAATGCTGGATCCTTAACCCACTGAGCAAGGCCAGGGATGGAACCTGGATCCTCATGTGTTTTAGTCAGTTTCTTAACCCACTGCATCACAATGGGGACTCCTTCCCTCCATTTTTGCAGGGGAAGTGTCTAACAAATCATCCACGTGGTTAAAAACTCAGAAGTATCAACATCTCCCCCTCTATCCCTTCCTTCCCAATTTCTAGTTTCCTTCCCCAGGGAATTTCACTGTTAAACTCTTATCCCCTAGATTAGGCTTGCATTGCATCTGCAAACACTCTAATGTTATATTCTTTCTTCCTCACCCATATAAATGACAGCGTATCACACACATTTTTCTCTGGAGCTTATATTTAACTTAATATTCCTGGGTGATCCACATGGAAAGATAAATCTTTATGGATTGTATGATATTTTGTTGAAGAGCTACATTGCTTCATATGTTTAATAATATTGTCTTCCCTTTTGGTGGATATTTACATGGTTTTGATCATTATTAATGATATAATCTTATAATAAATAGACTAGTGTGCATAAGTGTGAATACATCTATAGGATTAAAAGATATTTAGAAGAACCTCCAGGTCAAAGGGTACAAAAACAGTAGATAGACATTGCCTAACTGTCCTTTGGAACAAGGCTCTGTCAATTTAAATTGCTTCTAGCAAATCTAGAGCAATTATTCTGCAAATACTCTAACACAATGTGAAGGATAAAAAATTCTATTAATTTTTTGCCATTGTGATAGGAAAAAAACATATGTTATTTTTATTTGTTTTCTCCTATGAACCAGATTTAGCATCTTTTCCTATGTCCAAGAACCATTTGTATTTCTTTTTCTGTGATTTCCCTGTTTACATATTTTGCCCTCTGAAAAATATTTTGTTTGCTTTTATATTAATATCTTGAGTCAAAAACTCTTCCTTCCTTATAAAATTTGCAAACATTTATTTCTCAATATGAATTATTTGCCTTGTTAAATTGTGTATTTTGACAGGCAAAATTTTTTTTATTTTCATGCCAGAAATTTATTTTGTATTTTGTGTTATATTTATAAAGACCTTCTTTACCGCAATGTTTAAAAAAAAATACCTACTTTTAATGTTTTCTGTCTTTTTATGGTCACACCTAGGGTATATGGTCATTCCCAGGCTAGGGGTCAAATCTGAGCTGTAGCTGCTGGCCTACTCTACAGCCACCGAAGTGAGGGATCTGAGCTGTTTCTAACCTACACTGCAGTTCAGGGCAATGCTGGATCCTTAACCCACTGATTGAGGCCAGGGATAGAACTTGAGTCCTCATGGGTATTAGTCAATTTCCTTACTGCTGAGCCACAACGGGAACTCCATCTATTTTTTTTTAATGGAACTTGAGGTTTAGTATTTATTTACTTGTTGTTTACAATGAAGTTATTTCAGTCATCAGCTTTAAATATACCTTCATATTTTAAACAAGGTTGAATTTTTATTCCTTAGTCTGCTCCTGAATAAGACAAGTTACTGAGAGTTTTTCACTTCCATCTGAAGAGCTTATTCCTAAGTTTCAAGGTATTCTATCTAGAATTTTAATAATAGTGCATTTAGATACATATAAAAATTCCTGTTACTACTTTATTTTAAATTTTGCTTAAACACTGGAATTAAGAAAAAATGTTTAACCTAAGGAAAAGTTTTTAAGTATCTTTGGGCATGATTTAATGATTTATCTTTTAAAAATTAATACATACATTATTATATTAAAATATTTTTCTAATATTGAGGTATTTTCTTCTCCTGTAATACAACTAACCCAATTATGGTGTATTATTCTTCACTATGTTCCTGAGGTTTTTTTTCTTTGTGTATGTTTATATTTTTAGCACGTATTTGTATATTAATCTTTGGGTGTGGCAGTGGAGTATAGTTTTTAAGCTGTCTTTGATGTTTACTTTATAAAACATATGTTGAAACATTTGTTATATTCCCATGGTCAATGACAGATCGAGGTATTGATATTGTCTATTTCTTAATATTTGTTTAGAACTCTAGGTCTTGGTGCTTTTTGGCAAAACTGTTGCACTTTCACAACTTTATTTCTTCTATGTTACCTGCTCTTTAACTTTTCCTATGGTAACATTTTGCAATCAGTATTCCCTTAGGAAAACCAGTCATTCCATCAGATTTGCTAATACATTTGGATATTGTTATTGTTTAGTATTCTCTCATTTACATATTTTTTGTTCCCCAGTATTATTTTTCTTGGTCAATCAGCAAATGATTTATCCATTTTATTGTGATGTTACCTTTAGCACCAGAAAATGAGTACTTGATATTACTATTACTGTTACTTAATAGATTTTATATATTAATTTAACAAATAATTATCACTCTCTTATCCTTGCCTTATATTATTTTCTCATGCCTTAAAATGTATGCTTACAGGAGTTCCAACTAGGAACCATGAGGTTCAGATTCGATCCCTGCCCTTTCTCAGTGGTTAAGGATCTGGCATTGCCATGAGCTGTGGTGTGGGTTGCAGATGTGGCTCGGATCCCACGTTGCTGTGGCTCTGGCATAGGCTGGTGGTTACAGCTCTGATTTAACCCCTAGCCTGGGAACCTGATATGCCATGGGTGCAGCCCTAGAAAAAGGCAAAAAGACAAAAAAAAGTATGCTTACATAATTTGTTATAATTATTTACTATTTACTAACACTAGTATTTATAGAGCTATAAAATTTTATTTGAAAATCCTTTGTAGATTATAGAGGATTATGTAATTGTTTGCAAATTATTGTTTTATAGATATGTAGCAATATTATTTTTATTTCATCTTCACCCTAAGGTTTGTTTCAATGAGAACTTTCAGTTTTAGGAAGAAGAATTTAGTTTTTACTTTCAAACTTTATTATTAAATTCCAGCTCTAGGATTTTGAAGCAGATAATATTTTATATACTCTTCCTGATTTTTGGTATTGATTGTATTTTTATATTAATGCCATGGACACATGAATAGGAAAAAAGAAAGGATGGAAGGAAGAAAAGGAAAAAAAAAAGAAAGAAAGGAAAAATGGAAGAAAGAAAAAAGGAAGTTAGTTTCCTGGCTCCATGTCATTATGAAGATAAAATTCAGTTCCCCCAATATATCAGACTGTCATGTGTCTAACACAATGTCAATAGTCACAAAAAGCCAGTAAGAAACATGTTTCTACCTGGACCTCCCATGACCAGAAGGCAATGGGAAAGGCTAGCAGCTCCTTCTTGTAAGGGATGAAGACTTTTTCTCACCAACGACATAACTTTCCTACCTTTTCCCTTCCCCCTCTTGAGCATTGCTTACTGAAATACCTATGCTTTATGACAGTATCCAAATCTAGAGGGAGTACCTGGGTCCCTGGTCCATACCTGGAAACCTTCAGCAATGCCCATAGCCCATATCCCATAAAAAGCCCAGCCCCATGCCTTCTGTCTGAGCTGTCCACAGCTTCTGTGGAACGTGCTGCAGAAGCCAAATTTTAACTCCTAAACTTTGCCTCCAGGTGTGTTTTGTTGGTGGGCCTTAAGAATATAGAGTTTCTCAATACAAATTTTTTCTCATTGATTATGTCAAGTAGCTCTTCTGTAATCTCATTTTAAAATTTATTGGCCTAGGAGTTCCCGTCGTGGCGCAGTGGTTAACGAATCCGACTAGGAACCATGAGGTTGTGGGTTCGGTCCCTGCCCTTGCTCAGTGGGTTAACGATCTGGCGTTGCCGTGAGCTGTGGTGTAGGTTGCAAACACGGCTCAGATCCTGCGTTGCTGTGGCTCTGGCGTAGGCCGGTGGCTACAGCTCTGATTCAACCCCTAGCCTGGGAATCTCCATATGCCACAGGAGCGGCCCAAGAAATAGCAACAACAACAACAACAGACAAAAGACAAAAAGACAATAAAATAAAATAAAATAAAATTTGTTGGCCTATTATGGACAAGAAGAAATTTACTACAATTTTGTGTTTTCTTTGTCCCTGTATTTTCTATTTTTCTGCTTTATGAATATTAAGTTGTTATCATTTAATACACATTTTTCCCATGAATATTTTTGCCCTGTTAAATTCCACATATGAAGATAGTGAAACCTAAGATTTGCCTCTGTCTCCTGAGACAATTCATCTAAAGGTAGAAGTAAAGATTTCTTCTTCCCCTTCAAGAAAGGACTTGCTAACCTACCATATTGAAAAGAGGGTTTCTCTCCGCAGAGGGTAATATGGACATGTCACCAGAACTCCTGAAAAAAAAATTAGAGTTTCCTAATTTTGGCATTCATCTCCTTTAGTGCATTCCTATAGTGGGATGGTATTATCTGAATTTTCTTGGTATTATTCAGGTTATCATCATCTCCAAATCACAGGATTTCTTCCTCAGTCCATAGTTTGGGACTTCTGGAAATGTTGAGAAACCCTGGGAACTTCCATGCTCTCAGTTTTCTTATTCACAACTTCTTATGGTTTAACTGAATAATGAGATTGAGAGAATAAATACCACATGGGATCTCAGCCTTTTTGATAACATCTGTCTATAGGATGGGTATATGCTTGATTTATTTTCTCCCAAGTGGATAGAACACTCGTGTTCAAGTCCGGGCATGACTTCTTGTGTTTGGCCTGGTTTCTTCCAACTTTCTCCACTCTTGGAGATTGAGGGAAATAAAGTAGCAATTCTGGATTAGTAAGTCTGCTCTGAAGCACCAAATTCAGCATTGAATTTGACCCTTCAAGAAGGCACAAGAGGAGAGTCAAGTTATATTTAAAATACAACTTTACCAATAGTACACTGATATACTCCCTATCTGCCAGATGCCTATGTCAGGTTCCTAGCTGGTTAGAGCTCATGTACAGAGGGGAGGGGTATTTATCCATAGTTCCTCATACATGTATGAGGATTCATTCAACTGTTCCTTTCTTCCTCTTGCTTTGTGCACATTTTCTCCAAAGATATGGAGAATTTCTGTAACTCATTCTTTACAAACAAGAAAATAGCTTAGCTATAGAGTAAAAGCAAGAGGAATGGTATCTGTTAAGGGAAACTGAAAAGATTTTTTCCCTGGTTAGTATTTATGCTACAGTTGTTGGAGATAATTTCCAACACTCAATATCCACTTTTCTCTATTTTTATTTTCTATTTTAAAGGCAAGTATTTGCCAAAAAGGCGCCTCAGAATGGACAAAAGAAATATCAAAGCTCTTTTAAGATGCTTTCTCTCCAAGAAATATATGAATTAGAGGTTATGTATTTCATCAATTTAGATGTTTTTATTACCTATCACAAAGTTTTCATATAGCTAAGAAATTACATTTTACATCATTTTTGTTTGTTTGTTTGTATCTCACACATATTTGCCACACCTTCTGCTGTTGAGAAATGAGAGAGAAATTTTGGCTTGCTTGTTGAACATGCTGAGTTAGTAGTTGGTTTCCAAGCTAGAAATACTTCTTTCCAACCCCTTTCAGAGCTTCTCTCACATCTTGGTTTCTCAGGCTGTAGATGAGGGGGTTTAACATAGGGATCACAATCCCATAAAACACAGAAGCCAGTTTTTCTTGCTCTTGAGACTCTAGGGAGCGATGGTGCAGATACATGTAAGACTGAGTCCCATACAAAACGGTGACTGCTGTCAGGTGGGAGGCACACGTGGAGAAGGCTTTTTTCCTCCTTGCAGCAGAGGAGATCTTCAGGATGGCATCCAGGTTAAATATTTAGGAAAAGATGATGACCAACACAGTGAACATCAAGTTAAACCCACAAAGGCTGCTAGTAACATGATGTTGAAGTAAATACTGGAGCACGAGAGGGCAAGAATTGGGGGTTCATCACAGAAAAAGTGGGTAATTTTATTGGATTTGCTAAAGTTCAGTTGGAAAGTAAAACCTGTGTTTACATAAGCATTTAGGAAGCCCATGAAGTATGAACCAATTGTGAGCTGAATGAAGACTCTTCTGGGACATGACTGTTGGATAGCGGAGTGGGTTACAGATGGCCACATAATGGTCTACTGCCATTGTAACCAGGCTGTAGCTGTCACTTGTTGCAAAAGCAGCATGCAGGTTAGCAACTGCACCACGCATCCTATGAATGAGATAGATTGTTCTGTTCCTGTAAAGTTTTGCAGCAATTTGGGAGTGATTGCAGAGGTGTAGCAGAGATCCACAAAAGCCAAGTTTTGGAGGAAAAGGTACATGGGGGTGTGAAGGGAAGAATTGATCTTGATGAGCAGGATCATGCCAATGTTACCCACCAGGGTGACCACATAGATCACTAGAATCACTATGAAAAGGACAAGCCAAGGCTTGTGTTGACCAGCAAATCCAAGGAGAATGAATTCAGTCATTTTGGTGCCATTGTTTTGTTCTATGGCTGGTAAAGATTAAATATCAGCTGAAAAGATGCAAAGAGAAAAGAGCAGAGAAATCTAAGACCACTGTGATCCTTTAATTCTGGCATTGGAAATGGCATCATCTTTAATTTCATAGTGGGGTCAGAGAATAATTTCCATGGCATAATCAACTTAGATTTTTTAAGCCTAAAACTTGATACCTGACTTAGATATTTTCATCTATAGTTTGAGGATGTTGTCATGGACCAGTATTGGTTTCTCAGTGTGCAGAGTCATTGGTATTTCTTAACTATATCAATTCAGGAACAAATCACATATACTTTTACTTAATCTTTCTTTTATGTACTCCACATTTTAATTAGAATGAATGATTAATTAGAATGTAATGATTGCTTAAATACTTGTCATCATATTTGAAATCTTCAAATATCCATAGAATTCTATATGATCTTCCTTACACTTATCTCTATATTCTCATTTCAGTCTTTCTTAGTAATAACTTTTTTCTGTCATGATGTTCTCATGGAATTGTAGCATTCTTTGTGGAAGTGTTTATCAAAGTATTGGTAGTAAAGTATCATTCTCTTTTAAAAATTTCAGTTTTGTCTCTTTTTGTAAAAAGCAATAAAAAAATTTTCAGCATTGTCAAAATTTGTGATCGTTTAAAAGCTTAATCTCACTTTTGGTAGTTAAGTGCATCATAGAGTGGAAACAGAGTCCAAGGACTGATGCTGGTCCCTGGGCCACACACTGAGTAGCACTGCTCTGTGGTGTCCATTCATCAAAATTTATTCATGTGTTTTCCTAGTGATGGATAGTAGGTTATGTACAACTTGTCTCCACTACAAATAACTCAGGGTGAAATGTTCCTAGGGAGTATTCCTAGGAACAAAATTGTTGAGTCCAGAGGTATGCACACATTTAACTTGAATGAATTTTTCCAGATCACTTTCCATAATGGATTAGCCAGTATACACTCCTAGCATTTGTGCATGGGGGCTCCCATGTCTTTACCTCCTAGTGAACATTGGTATTTTCCTAATATTTTTTGGCCAGGAAAATAAATGCAAAGCGTTGTCTTGTTTTCTTTCATTCTCCGCCCTTTAGTTACAAGTAAATTTGATTACAGTCTTATGTTCTTTTTAGAATTGTGGGTTTCTATTATTCTGTAAATTGCCTATTTATTTTTTTGCAAATTTACTATTGAGTTGATTTTAGATGTTCTTTGCTTATCCAAGATTTGAATTTCTGGTCGGTTTTTGACTTAAAATTTTCCTTACATCCTATCTATCATCTATTAATTTTGCCTGTGCTATCTTTTATAGAACATAAATCCTTAAATGTAAAATAATAGTTCTTATTTTGTGCCTTATTGTTTATTCTTTTGAAAAATAAATTTCACCCATTTAATTTCCTTAATATAGTAAAAAGTAATAAGAAAACTTTTTTTTTCACTTTAGTTTGCTGGCACATGGTATTTGTGGCACCATGACATTTTGTATCATATATATAATTTGATAAATGTCATTTGTGTTTTCTCAATTTTTTTTTAAAAAAGTAGGCAAGCAAGATAGAGAGTGATAGTAGTCACTGTGTGTCTCTCTGTGTGTATGCTAAAAATTTAAATACTTTAAAATCATTAAGTTATTTTACTTTTTCTAAATTTACACACAGACACTAGACCCAGTTATGTTACAGGAAATTTCTACCTAACATTTTTGGAACAAATAATTCTAATATTAAAAAATTTTTCCTGTAAGTTGCAAAAGAAAACATTCCACAAGTCATTTTGTACAGCTAATGCAACCCGGCCCCCCAATAAGGACAGTTTGAGAAAAGAATATCAGAGAGATTTAATGTGTGAAAACAGATGAAACAGCATTCAATAAGTACACACTCAATAATCAAACCTATCCATTCATGAACAAATGATTGCTATGGTTTTAAAGAGGCTTTAGTAAATAGCTATTCTCTTCTTTTCTCTGTGTATGGACAGAGAAAAATAAAAGAAGTGTATAGATGGAGACCATTATGTCACCTTCAGACACCTGTAGGAAGACTTTCTTAGTCAGGTTACTTGTGCCCAGTGAACACCCTGAGTAGACAAGCTTATCTACACAGTGTTTGTGGCAGTGACTGGGTTATGCCTTTTGCACATTGTGGCAAAGCACCTCTGAGATGCAGGGGGACAAGGGCCCAGCAGGCTGGCTGTTCCTGAGCGGGTGGAGCAAAGCATGCCAGGTGGTTCCTAGATTTACTGATCAGATATGTTGTTGTACCCTTCTAGGAAAACTGATTGACTAGAAAGGGAACAGGATGGCCATGATTCCACAAAATGAGCTCATTCTGCAGGACAGAAACATTAGAGGCAGGGAAAAAGCATTTTCCCATCAGCGGTCAAGAGATAATTGTATCAACATGGTATTTCCTCACATACTAATTTATAAGTTCAATGTAATTTCAATTAAATGCTTGAGGGAACTTCACAAGTACTTGCAAAAACTTACAAAATTTATACGGAAAAGAGCTAAAAATAGCTAGGAGAATTTGAAAAGGAAAAATGTTGGGAGCTTGTCCTATCAGATATCAGAATTTATTATAAAGCAGTAATAATAAAGACAGGTGGTACCAGTCTGAGGGTAGACAAATCAATGGAACTGACAAGAAGATATCATGAACAGACCCATGAATCTTTAGAAGCTTGATGTATGAAAACAGTAGTATGTGAATCAGTACAAAAGACCCCGTGGACTGTGGTGCTATAAATGCTTACACATATGAATAAAGTATACTGTAATTCTACTTTTCATTTTATCAGTTCCAAATGGATTAAAGATTTACACTGAAAACCTGTGAGGGTAAAATATAGCAAAGTATCTATGACTTAGCTATGCAGTAAAAAACTTAAATAAGACATTTAAAACATAAAACTTATGTTTATGTGTTTTACATAAACATAAAACTTATGTTTATGTGTTTTACATAAACATAAAACACTGAAAACTTACCTATATCTAAAGTAAAAATACCAACACTATAAAAAAGAAAATCCCAGGTACTGACTAAAAATTTACTTAGGTAAACTTGTTTGAAATACATATAAATGTCAAAGGATTAGTATCCAGTATATTTAAGTATTTTTTATAAATTTCCCCATGGGAAAAATTCACAAAAGATATAATCAGGATAATTATAGAAGGAGAGACTTAAATGGTTAATATAAATATGGATATACAAAGAAATCACTAGTATTCAGATAACTGTATATTGATATTGAATTAAATATAACTTTACACTCCTCAGGCTAAAATGAAGCTTCTGTGACAATGTGGACTCGTATTTCTGGTCAGAAGGTAAATTAGAATAGTAACATTGGGTACCATATTGGGAACATTAATAAATTAAATATATGCCTCTCTTTGGTCCAGAATTTCCATTATAGGTATATATTCCAGATAAACTTATGACCACATAAAGAAGGATGCACAGACACACATATATGGAAGAATGTTCTTCATAATCCTGACCATAGAAAAAAATAAGAACTATTAATAAATCAATGAGAATTCAGTATACTGATGCTACATATTTATGTGGACAAATTTCTCAAGTGGAATGCTGAGTAACAAGCAAGTTGCAGAACTCAGATGACAAGTACATGAATGGCTGCCACGTTATTTTATTTTGAATTTTTTATTACAGTAAAGTTGATTTACAGGGTTGTGTCAATTTCTGCTGTACAGCACACTGACCCAAATATATGTATATGTATATATATATTATATATATATATATGTGTGTGTGTGTGTGTGTATATATATATACATATATATATATATGTGTGTGTATATATATATATACATGATTTTTCTCATATTATCTTACATCATGGTCTATCCCAAGAGATTGGATATAGTTCCCTGTGCTATACAGCAGGACCTCATTTCTTATCCATTCTAAATGTAATAGTTTGCATCTACTAACCCCAAACACCCAGTCCACCTGACCTCTCACCCCCTTGGCAACGACAAGTCTGTGAGACTCCATGTCGGCATCTGTTTCTGTTTTGTAGATGTACCATATGTTAGATTCCACATATAAGTGCTATCAAAGATACTTTATTTCAAATATATTTTAATACACTTTAAAAGTCTCCTCACAGAGTAAAAAAAAAAAAACACATGCCCACATATCAGCAGAGGGCTCCTTACTCTGATGTCAGTAACACCAGGAAGAGCTGCAGAAGCCATAGATGTGATAGTCACTGTGGGATAAGAAGGGACTCCAGGGTTCAAAACCGCATCCTCATGTATAGTAGTTGGGTTTGTTACCACTGAGCCACAACGGGAACTCCCATATTTTTTAATCTTTTGCTACATCTGGTCTCTTTTCCCCTCTGTGCTTCCAAAGGGAGAGTCTGTCATATATTCTTGCTGAATTATTTGGAATAAACTTCATTGTTATTGTAATCTCAACTTGTCATTCATATTGAGAACATTGTTTTTACAATTTTGCTGTGTGAAGGAAATTTTATGTATCATTTTTACACACACATGTGGGAGGAGTGAGTGATAGGGTTTACTATACTATAATGGTTAATATCTCTGAGTAAGATAGTTCTGAGATCAAAACTTATTGTTGCCACATAGTATGTGAGCTTTGGCAAATCAAAGCTCTTTAAATTTGAGTTAAAGGATAATGACAGAGATATTGTCAGGATTAAAAAATTCTTGTAGACCTTTTATTACCAATAAATGCTCCAGAGCTATTTGCTATCATGAACATTATTGCTGGAGTCTCTATAACTGTGTAGAATGTTTGTCACAAGACATGTTTCTACAATATTTTCTTAGCCTTTTTGCTTTATTTTCTATGCTGAAAACTCCATCTTATCCTGCTTTACTTAATCCCATCTTTCTGCTTGGAAAACAGTCTCAGTGCTGGTAAATGTCATAAGCTTAAGAACAAACACCCAAAGACATGAGTTATTCATGTGGTCAGCTGAATGAGGACATAATGTGTTGGTCTAGGCACACCGGATCTGTGCAGATGGGCATGCCATTTACACAGCACATGTCCTCTAAAGAATAAGAGGAAGATGAGCCTCATGGCCCCAAGGGGTTTAGGAGGGGTCCTTAGCAGGTTGTGCATTAGCAAGGAGAACTGAGGGTGCAAACCTAGGCACGAGGGGTTACTGCAGATAGGCACACTGTCTGCAGAATCACAATGATGATTCTCTAGATGCTATGCATAGATAGCTGACACCAAGTTTCCTCAAGGCTAATGATTGTTAAATGCCTAAATGTCAGAATAAATGCTTAATCAGCTAATGGCTCGGCAACATTTAAAATAATTAAAAAACGAACCTATATCCTGCACCTACAACCCTCTCCTCACTTGACATAATCCCAAAGAGCACAATAAAAGCAGTGTGGTGTCTTGAGGTGGCACTCTTGGTCCCTGAGACCTTTGGTTCCCCAGTTCCCACCTTTACTTAAGATAAATGTCTCCGTGTCTTGTTTTATGTTCACTTTTTCCTTAAGTTTCACAGCACCCGTTCTTCAGCCCTAACCTGCTGAGCTGGTCTCCACAAATATTCATTAATCTAATGCTTTTGAGCATTAGAAGGGAAAATACATAATTTCTCTGCACCTGCTGTGAAGAATGATACTTTTTTTTTTTTGGCTTTTCTTGGGGGCGCACCTGTGGCATGTGGAGTTCCTAGGCTAGGGTGTTGAATCAAAGCTACAGCTGTCAGCCTACACCAAAGCTGCAGCAACTTGGGATCCAAGGTGCCTCTGTGACCTACACCATGGCTCAGAGTAATGCCATACCCACAACCCACTGAGAGAGGTCAAAGAATGTTACTTTGAACTGACTGGCTTTGTAGGATTTCTTGGGGGCTGGAGAGATTTCCAACATCCTTGGCCATTACTGTACCACTCTCTCCTAGTTTTCTGATCTCCATTGGCCTCATGTCTCTTAGGCTTTAGATCCAATTATGGGTATGGTTTTCTCATGATTAAAAGACCAACAAGTCATTTTATGAACTTGAGATCAACACAGCAGGCAATCAGAATATGAACAGATATTTGTTTAAAGGAGGTAGTAAGATGAAATGGTAAAAGCAGACTTGAGTCACATTTCCTGGGTGTTAATGTAATCTGGGGAAGTTATTTAACCTTTCTACCTCATATTTTATATCTGTAAATATAATAACAATGATGTCTATCTCATAATGTTTTGGAACCAATTAGGTGGGTTTATATATATTAAGTGCTTAAGAGAGTTCCTGGCATATTGTAAATACTACAAAAACTATTTTTTTTGTATTTTTCAAAAAGTTTTACTGACTCCCAGGACATTGTAGTAGAGCAGAATGGATATTGTTGGGAGACTATAAACAGTGTTATAGAAAAAATTTTGTCTTATTAGAAGGTAGAGAAGGGAAAAATACTAAACCTTCTATCTGAATTGTTTGGAAGGTCAAGGGGGAGTTTAATTTTCTGACACAGTTTTTGGAGGTTGGAGGTTTTGTGTTGTTTACTCCTCAACTGTTTTGGGATTTTTCACCTCTTTTTTAATACCTGATGTTTAGTTTAATTCAATTGTAGTATGAGAACAGACATTACATGATTTCTATTGTTAAAAAAATTTAAGGTGTGTTTTATGGCTCAATATGTGGTCTCTCTTGGCAAATGTTCCATGTGAGCTTGGAGAGCATGTCCTTTGCTGTTGCTGGATGAAGTAGTCTATAGATGTTAATTATATCCAGTTGACTGTTGTTGCTGTTGAGTTTAACTATGTCCTTACTGATTTTATGCCTGCTAGATTTGTTTATTTCTGATGGTGAATTTTTGAAGTCTCTATAATACCTTACTAAGTTCTATTTTTTTGTTGTCTGACTCTCTTATGAGAGTTATAATGTCAGTGTAAGCAGAGATTTTATCCTGATTTTTTAAATTTATTTGTATATCCTTAGCTCATAGCATAGAAAATGGCACAAAATACATGTTCATTTTTTTAAAAAAATAATGAATGATTTGATAAATAATTAGTTATTACATATACCTTAGAGATGAAATTTTCATATATGCAACCTCACTCTTATACAAAAAACACTGAGTATTAGGGAAAAGGAAAAAAAGTCTCGCTATAACAAAGAAGGGAAAGTGGCCAACTCATTTTCACTGGAACAAAATGACAGGGCTGATATTTTTCACTGGAAATATTTCCATAATTGTTCTGACACTTTTTTCTCCTTGTTACATCTTCCTTACACTAGTTATGTGATGTGATTGGTTTAATAGGTTTTTTTTTAAAATGTATAGATGTTCTTTTAAAATATGGTAGAAAATCCTCAGTGAATTTAATTACGTAAAAATCTGTTTTGGACATATTCCAATTTCAGGAACATCATTAGAAGGTATAAAACCTTCATGATCTTTGCTCATATTTAGTAGAAGATGCTGTCCTCTTAAAAACAAATGTATTTATTTCAGGAACTGCCTAAAACATGATATAAATATATACAAAACTGCCCTCTCCAAATCTCAAGTATAGCAATTGAATGAGACTGACTAAACCTCTGAATGGTAATTATTCTTTATTGATATTACTAAAAAAAAACTGATGAGATAAAAAGTTACCTGGTAAAATGGCTAGTTGCTATCTTCACATGTAGACCTAAAATTACATACAATTTTTTTGCAATTCTGATACATTTTTCTAATGGGAAATTTTTAGTTTTTCCTGTTACACCATGACTCCTATATGCTACAACACAAGTGATAATGTTCTGAAATATTTAGTAGATTCCGTGGAGAGAATGAACTGACATAGGCATATGAAATCAAATATACCCTCAAATAATAATACAGATTTTTGCCTCCTGTGGGGAAAGTAGATGGAAGAAAAATTTCCAGTTCTATATTGTGAAATAAAAGTCCACCTTCAAATAGTGATCGAGCTTCCAAAAGGTAAGATTTTAATGGTTATTAGTGGAAACCAGGCTTTGCAGTTGTGTATGTTTCTTTATCACAATACGTACAAAACAGTATCACTTGAATTTCTAAGAACCAAAAAGTTTAAAAAAAACTTCTGCTGATAGTACAGAAATTTTGAAATAAATCAAACTTAGATTCCAATTCCAGGTCTGTCACTTAAAAATGGGTAACTTGGAAAAGTTAATTTTAAATTTTGAGACTCAGTTGTTTTTTGTTTACTATAAAATGGAGATAATAATTTTTGTTATTGTGAGAATAAAATGTGATACATTAAATATAATTATATGTATTTATTTCTTTTAATGTGCATGTATATGCATGTGTGTATCTGATTGTGTACACATAACATGTGAGTATGCATGGGTGTAACATCTGAACATGATTTTGCAAAACAAATGAACTTATAGATGTTACTATAACATTTTCTTTCATTACATTTTGGGGTCTATATCAATGGAAATGTTGGAATAAAGTAAATTATTTTTTTTACCATGTTGTTTTGTATTTTATAGGAATATAAACTTGTGATGCATGCTGATATACTTAAATTGAAGCTTCTGATGTTTTATAAGAAAACAAAAATTGATTACCCATTTAAGTCCAAGAACTGTGTTACATATCTTCATATATTTTAGCCCACTAGATACAAAAATTCAGTATCATAAGTTACTTTATTAATAGGCAAATTACCACCCAGTGTGGTCACTGCCATCTATTTAAGGTATTATAACTAGATTTATAAAAATATAATTTACTGATTCTATATCTTTCACTACAAAAATGATATATATTATCTAAAAGAAGAATTGTGTAGACATTTCAATAACATAAAATTGTTCCTACACATACATTAATGATAAGGGCTATGTGAAAGCAAGTATCATAAAGCTTTTTGGCTTTCATGGCATATAAACTAAGTATCTTAAATAAGGAGGAAGAGTTATAATCAGATGTGATAGTTAATTAGCAATATGGAAATTTCCTCAAGGAAAGGTCAATATCATTGAATAATAAGTGGGAAAAAATTATAAAGTGGCTGGTCATGACTTATGGTATTCATCATGTAGAGGTTAAAAAAAATTCAGTGAATTCAGCAGCCGTCTTATAACCACAAGAGGTGTACGTATCTGCAAAAGCAGGAGAGTGATGATGAAAAGGTGATTTCCTCCATCATTTCTGGTCTCTGATGATATGACTCTAGGTATAGACCCTAACCCTTAATGAATTTGTAGACCTTCTGAGATAGCTGGGAGACTACGTTATCTGAAAGGTGTGATCAAATGCTAAGTACTTGATAAACATGTGTCAAATGAATAAACAAGTAAAGATTACATTTACATTATACTATTCTACATATTTCCCATAATTTTTAGAGGGAAAATGTTTCTTATCCCTGAAATTAGAATCTACAAAAGAATTAATGGAACTGAAGGAATGGAAAAGCACTTTGCATATTTGAGGACTAGCATAAAGTCCTGAGCAGACTGAACATGGAGAATTGTAGGACATGAGTTTGGGGAGGTGGCCAGCTCCTAAGCTGTCTGGGGTCTCTTTGCCAAATGTATACCAAGGAATTACATTTTAGTGAGTGTTATAGAAATCAGCTGTAGAAATTTTCAACAGGGGAATAATATGATTTGAATACAATTTAAAGAAAATTGGGAGTTCCCTTTTGGTGCAGTTCGTTAACAGCAGCTCAGGATGCTGCTGTAGCAGGAGTTTAATGCCTGGCCTGGGAACTTTCACAGGCTGCAGGTGCAGCCAAAAAATAAAAATAAAGAATGAAAAGATTACTTGGGCTGCTTCATGAGAATAATTTGTGAGGGCCAGAACAAAAATGGAGAGAACTTGCAGGAGGCTACTGGAATAGATAAAGGAAGGAATAGGTGGTGTGTTAATGATCAAACTTGCAATATATTTTAAAAGGAGTCATTGGGACTGCTTATAACTTTCCATAAATAATGCAAGAAAAGCAAAGGAGTGAAAGATATTGTCAGATATAAATTCTGAATAATAACATGCAAGATGGTGCCATTTAATTAGGGAATGTCTAGGAAGGAATAAGTTTATTGCAGAAAATAAATAGTTTTATAAATATTTAATTGATATTTATTTCAAGATGTCAATTACATAGTTGCATATACAAATTTGAAAATTAAGGGAGAGATAGAGACTGAAAGCATATATTTATTTATTTATTTATTCTCTGCTGTACAGCATGGGGACCACGTTATACATACATGTATACAAACTTTTCCTCCCATTGTTGTGCTGCAGTGTAAGTATCTAGACATAGTTCTCAATGCTACACAGCAGGATCTCATTGTAAATCCATTCCAAGAGCATTATTTTGGATCCGTTAACCCCACGCTCCTGATCCCTCTCTCTCCTCCCGGGCAGCCACAAGTCTGTTCTCCAAGTCTATGAAAACATACAATTTTAGAGTGATTTAGCATTTATAGTTAATGAAAAAGAAGAGGATCTAAGTAAAGACACTAACTAAGAAGGAGTTTTGGAGTAGTGTTAGACTATTGGGACAACAATTGCTATGGGTTATATGAGAGTCAGCTTATACAACTATCGTTCTACTGTGTCCTCTTAAAATGTATGTGTTGGTTCCTAATCCCCAAAACTTTATAATATGGCCTTATTTGGAGAAAGGTTCTTTACGAAGGTATTTGAGTTAAAATAAAATCACTTGGGTGAACCTTAATCCAACATGATGGGTTTTCTCATTAAAAGGGGAATTTGCATAAAGGCATGCTCACATGGAGAACATCATGCAAACTCAGATCTGTTCATCTATAAGCCAAGGAAGGAGATATGGAACAGCTAATTTCCCTACAGGTTTTAGGAACACCCAACCCTGTCAACACCTTGATTTTGAATTTCTATCATCCACAATGATGTGGTGATAAAATTCTATGGTTTAATCCACCCAGCTCGTATTATTTTGTTATAGAAGTTCTAGTTAGCTAAAAAAGAAATTTGAGTCTGAGAAGTGGAGTGCTGCTATAATAAATATCAGAAAATACAGAGGTGACATTTGGATTTCAGCATCTGCTTAAAAAGTTTTGGAATGTATGATGGAATAGATCATAGGTTACTTTGAAGAGCCATTTGTAGAATATGAGCAATGAAAAGGGATCTTGGTGCTGGCCCAGAAGGGAGCATGGATGGTTGAAGAGAAAGCACTTATCATCTAAGAGAACGTAGATATGAACATCATGAACAGAATGTTGCTAGAAATATGATGTTAAGGTGGAGGCCTCAAAAGGAAAGAAGAACAACTTATTGGAAACCAGAAGAAAGAACAATTATTGTTCTAAATAAGCAGTCCTAGCAACTATACAGTGACCTTATATCTATTACCTTACTTCACATTTGTTTCACTGACTTTTGAGTATGCAAATTGTCTTAAATGAATCCTCAGTATCACACTTTTATGACTTTGTACAAGGTGCAAAGTTTCATGTTCTTCTCTTCCTATCCTTTTTTGTTTTCTCCCTTCTCCTTTAAACTCAGCTAAAGCATTGCTTCCTCTGCGAAGCACTTCCTACTCCCAGCTTGATTCAAATATTTCTTAGCACAAAATGAATATGTTTATAATGGTATTTATTAAATTGGCCTTAAATTTTATAATCCCATCATTATATATCATGTCACTGAGACATGGACATATACATAATATTATTCAAAATGGTAATCCCAATTTTTTTATTAGAGTATAGTTGATTTACAGTGTTCTGTCAATATCTGCTCTATAGCATATGTGCCCAGTCATATATATTATCTTCGACCATGGTCTATCCCAAGAGATTGGGTATAGTTCTCTCTGCTAAATGGTAGTTGCTGATTGCTTATACATTCTAAAGAGAAACAGACTCATACACATAGAGAACAGACCTGTGGTTGCAAAGGGGGAGTGGGGAGAAGTGGGATAGATGGGAAGTTTGGGGTTGGTAGATGCAAATTATTACTTTTAAAATGGTAATTCCAATTTCTATGGCAGGTTTATACATATAGATCCTCCACTGGAATTTAAAAAATTGAATTAATAAGGAAAATATTAAGCTTATAAGACTTTCAAACATCTTTTCCTTGATTTTCAGGCAAACTATTTCTAATATCTGAAATCAGTATCTATAAAAAATAAATGGAACCAAGGAACAATGTGACTTACTTTGTCCTCCTGAGCCTCACACAGAATCCAAATGAACAGAAGTTCCTATCCATTATGTTTTTGCTCTTCTACATGTTGACTGTGGTGGGGAACACGCTCATTGTTGTGACTGTCACTTTCAGTAAGACTCTGGGCTCACCAATGTACTTTTTTCTTGCTAGCTTATCATTTATGGATGTCATTTATTCCTCATCTATTACCCCCAAACTGATTTCAAGTCTGTTCATTGGGAAAAATACCATAACATTCCAATCCTGTATGATCCAGCTTTTTATAGAGCACTTTTTTGGTGGATCAGAGGTCTTCCTTTTGTTGGTAATGGCCTATGACCGCTATGTGGCCATTTGTAAACCCTTGCATTATTTGGTTATCATGAGGCAGTGGGTGTGTATTGTATTCTTGATGGTGTCTTGGGTTGGGGGTTTTCTCCACTCAATCATTCAGCTTGGCACTATTTATGGGCTCCCATTCTGTGGCCCCAATGTCATTGATCACTTTATCTGTGACATGTACCCTTTATTGAAACTTGTCTGCACTGACACCTCTGTCATTGGTATCTTAGTGGTGGTTAATGGAGGAGTGATCTGCAGTATCGTGTTTCTGCTCTTACTCATCTCCTATGGAGTAATCTTGCACTCTCTAAAGAACCTGAGTCAGGAAGGGAGGCAGAAAGCCCTCCAGACCTGTGGTTCCCACATCACTGTGGTTGTCTTCTTCTTTGTTCCCTGTATTTTCATGTATGCAAGACCTGCCAAGACCTTCTCCATTGACAAATCATTGAGTGTGTTTTATACAATCATAACCCCCATGCTGAACCCATTAATCTACAGTCTAAGAAATTCTGAGTTAACTAATGCTATGAAGAAACTCTGTAGAAGAAACATGAAGAGGATCATATGACTTTTGGGCTCATCTCCTTGAAAACTAAAATTCTCTTAAAACTGACTCACCTATTCCTTTCCTTTAAAACATGTATTATAATGAAGAATTAGCTATATGTTTGGGTTATTAATGTTTCTGTGGTATAATTTTACCTCTATATGTAGTGCCTTGTTTATCACATCCCCTAGAAAATTGTGATACATATAAGGTGGGAGTTGCTATAATAAAATGTTTATAGTTTCAATGATTTTTAATCAATTTATGTACTTATCTTTAACTTTTTTCTGAGACCCTTTAATTTTTTAGCTATATTCTTGCCATTTTTGTCCATTCTTTTTGTTTTACTGGTGAAAATATTTAGTTCTATATATAAGTATATTTAATTATATTTATTATGTATAAATATATAGAATATATACATAATAGTCTCTGTATTCAATTTATATTGTGAGTGAAAATTCTTCTTTCACAATATTTCAAAACAAGGTAAGAAGAAAAGAATGATAAATTTGACCATATTAAGAACCTCTGTTCAACAAACACATTTGAAAGAAAGCAAAAAGGCAAGTTACAAACTGAATTGAGATTCACAGGATGTGTTCATACAAAGTTGGGATGATTTGCTGCTTGAAAGCTTAGTACAACATCCTGTAAAATAAAATTCAAACAAACCAAAAAAACCAAACCAAACCTCTTTTCCATCCCTTTTTAGTGCTTCCCAGTGTTCTTTCCCAGAGTAGTAACAAAAGTCTGTGTCTAAAGATTCTTCAAATATTAATCCTTTTAAATACAAGCATATTTACTTATGGGTATGTGTATATATGTCTACACAAAAACATTTGTGTTTTACTATACAACACTTTGTGGATCTTTCCATATCAGTCTATATAGATCTAATATTCTCAATTATTCTTATAATATGCAATATTTGCTTATAATATTCCTGAATAAGTGTATCCAGTACTTTTCATGTCATTTCCAGTTTTTTACTATCACATATAATTATGCAATAAATATATACTTTCTGGATTATGTGTTCCTAGAAATATTAGTTACTAGAAATAGTGATTTGGGGTCACAGAAAATATGTATTTTAAATAATGATATTCATATTTATTGCCAAAATGTGATTCATGAGGTTGTACCTACATTTCTGCTCTCAGTCCGTGAGAGTATCTGCTTGTCCACATTCTCAACAATCAGTGTGGGATGAAGATTTTTTGTTTATGGCAATATAACTCATTAACAAAATTGTAATCCATTTAGATACATTAATTGAAATTCTGAAAACATCATTGAATTAAGCCATCTTTCCCATTTTAAAGTTATATGTAGGTAACTTTGAATCATGTATTAATGTTTTTTAACCTATTTTCTTTGATTTCTACTCTTTTTCCATACTGATTTTTATAAGTAATTGTGTACTAAGAAAATAATCTTTAAAAAGTTATTATCTATGTACCTAATTTTCTGTGTTGTGACATGATTTTAACTTTCTTCTCTGATATGGAATATTTTTGGATATATACTTTTTCTTATTTAACTAGTCAGTTTATGAGTATTTTATTTGGTTTTTGTATCATCCTTAAAAGATTTTGCTCATTTCCTCCTACCAAAAATTTTCCACATCTTTTTAGAAGTTAATAATTATTAGCACTTTTGTGATTTTACATTTTATATGAAATTTTTGAGCTATCAGGTATTTATTTTGGTATCTAAGAAGTTAAATATAAATTGGGTTTTGTTTTCTGAATCAACATTTTTTGGTAGTTGCATAATTACCTTCCACCACGGATTTGAAATCCTAACTTTATTGTATTTTAAAGTTCCATTTCTATCTGAATGCAATTCAGGACTATTTTATTTCACTATTCTCTTCAGTCATGAACAATTTAATGCAAGATGTAATTATAAATAATCTATAATACATTTTAAACTCCAACAAGTCTAACCTTTCCCCATTCCTCTTCTTTTTCAGAATTAGATCTGTTCTTACATATTCATGGTGTCAAATTAAATTTATAATAAGCAAAGCTAGTCACAAAAGTGTCTATATGTTCCAATATGTTTTGAGTTAGGAAGATTAATGTAGGAAGGGTTTATATCTTTAGCAATTTCAAAATTCCTATCCAGACTGGGTCACATTTTACAAAGCATTAGAAAGTAGTTAATAAAACCTCAAGACCCCTGCTATATTCAACATACTGTTTCTCTTCCTTACTGGTGTGGTTTTAGCTGATTTTTACCTGTAATTTGTCTGTTATCTTTTGTTTCTACATCATTTGTTGTGTCCTTCATTAAGAGACATCAAACATGAGCAAAGAAATCAGAAGATTTTAGCCTCTATTGGTGGATGGAGATTGTAGAAAGGACACCCCTGCTCTGAAGTTCTTTCTCAAATACTTTTCACTTCTTTCCCTGTAGAGCGAGTGGGAAGGACATGGATGTTAAAGCCAGCAGTTTGTGGTTAAATTTCCAGATCGAGCATCTGCTATTTGTTATATTTTATCTCTTTAATTATGAGTTTCCTACCAGTAAAATAGGATCGTAAGATCTAAAATGGACAGTTTCCTATCCATGAGAACCTGAATAGACTGATCAAACTCAGTCATTACTAGGAATTATTATTATTATTATTATTATTATTATTATTATTATTATTATTATTTACTTTTTAGGGTCACACCCATGGCATATGGAGCTGGGATTCGAATCAGAGCTGTAACTACTGTCCTATGCAACAACCACAGCAGTGCAGGATTCAGGGCACATCTGAACCCTACACCACAGCTCACAGCAATGCAAGATCCTTAACCCACTGAGCAAGGCCAGGGATTGAACCTACTACCTCATAGTTACTAGCTGGATTCATTTCTGCTGCACCACAATAGGAACTCCCAAGCATCTAATCTTAATTTAAAAAAAAGAAAGAAAAGAAAACTCAATATCTCAAGTTAAGGAATTAATCTATTTTCTATATATGGGGAAAATGCCACATTAGAGCACATTGTGGTCATTCCTTGGGTATGCACCTCAGTTCTTTGGGGCCAGTATGCTGGGTTCTCTCATCCTGTGTCTCCTCAGTGTTTACCATTGGGGCTGGCTGCAGTGGTGGGCATTGTTTCCATCTTGAGTTCCCTTAAAGCTCACTGTCCAGGTATCTGTAGTGTAATGCTTGATGGTTGTCACATCCTTTGTTAACTGATATGGCAGGCAATATTGCTCATTCACCCGTCTAAAGCAAAATACAATGTACCACTCTTAAAGTTGTTCAATAAGGAATGCATAATGAATTTTCAACTACCTACAAAACTGGTTTTGTCTATAATGGCCAGAGAAATTGAGACATCTACTGAAAGATGATGATTTCAGTAGATGGTTCTCCTTGTGGTTATGGCCTGTAACCACTGCGTGGGCATCTGTTGACCTTTGCACGGTGTGACCATCATGAACAATGACACATGGAAGTGGGTTTTCTTCACTTGACTGGACAGATCCTTGTCACATTCTGGCTTCCATGCTGTGGTACAGACATCATGGCTCACTTCATGTGTGACATTTTACCCTTGATACACTTGCCTGCATAGACTCCTTGATGGCCTCTTGGTTGTTGCAATGTTGGGATAATCCCTGTGATCAATTTTGTATCCTGTGTGCCTTGAGGACTCTGCAGAGATGTAAAAGTCCCGTCTACCTGTAGCTCTCTCATCACAATTTTGCCTTGTTTTTTGTGTCTGTATTTTTATGCATCTGTGATGAGTAGTTACATTCTCATGGATAAAGCCATAGCGGTATTCATTATTATTCTTACTCCCATGAAAAACCCTCTTCCTTACACAGTAAAAATACTGAGGTCAAAATGCAACTAAGATGCAATGCAGACAATAGATGACACTAAAAGAAAATTTTATTTCCATCATGATCTTTATATTTTCATATTTTATGACTCCAAATTTCTTCCCATGCCTCTCACTTGACACTAAAAGCACCTAAAAGGTATCATGATTATTCCCATTCCACACATGAACAACATGCAGTTCAAAGAGTTAAATAACCCACCCAGTATTAGAGTCAGAGCTAGTGTTAAGATGTCTATTCTTCTAAAACCAACTTGATTCTCTTTCAATAGTTTCAATGCTGTTAGAGAAAAGACCATTCCCTCAGTACCTCTCTTATTTTGTAGTAATTGAAAATTTTTCCTTCACAGAGTTCCCATTGTGGGTCAGCAGGTTATGAACTGGACTAGGATCCATGAGTTTTTGGTCTTTTCTCATTGGGTTAAATAACCAGCATTGCTATGAATTTTATGTAAGTCACAGATGCACCTCAGATCCTGCCTTGCTGTGGCTTTGGCATAGGCTGGCAGCTGCATCTCCAATTCAACCCCTAGCCTGTGAACTTACATATGCTGTAGGTTTGGCCCTAAAACCAACCAACCAAACAAACAAACAAACAATTCTTTCTAAATAATTAGTTATATACTGTGCCTACATATAAAATCAGTGCGCTCTCAAAATGCTGTATGGCCAACTTGTATCTAGGATGCTGTGGAGTATGAAATAAAAAGAAAATACTTACCAGTACTTTCTTGACACATAACTGATACAACTATCCTAAGGTTATTGGAGTTCCTATTCTATGGGATGAGTTGTCAGTGATTATAAAATTTAATAGCACACTATTTAAGCTGATGTGAAAATTATGAAGTATTCTGAAATGGTTACAATGCAATAATAAAATTAAAATTTTGTGTTCTTAATTTACAGAAATAAAATGAGTATCAGAAAGTTTAATTAGATCATTGGACCTGAAAGTCAGCTTTGAGACTAAATACTCTTCCTCTACATTTTGTGATCTTTATATTTCACAGAATGATTTGGTGCTTGTATTTGATTATAGTTTGGTATATAAAGAAATTTTTGATTATATGCCATAGGCAGTGATAATTGTTTAGATTAACAGTTATTACTAGCAATTATGTTTGGGTGCTTTTCAAAATCGTGCAGTAAAATACATGTGTAAAAAATTTCACTCTTAGGCATTTGGCTTTACATTTAGTTACTTGAATCTGGAATCCTCTTTGAAAACTGAGGAGATGAGTTATGAGAAATATGTGAATTAAAAAAAAATAGGAATCATTACTCCACAGTTGATCAAAGAAAGGATTTGTCAACTAAACAAATACCCAACATATAAGACTTTGTTGTAAATATATTTTGGCTCTTTTCATGAATGAAGACTGCTTCTAAAATAAAAATGAATACAAATATGTGTATATGTGTTTATAGTTTCCTATTTGAAAGAAAGATACAGTTCTCATTTCATGGCTACAATATGCTGTATTGAAGAAAGCAGTGGACTTTGGATATATAGCAATATTTACAAGCATATGGTGGTTATGAAAACATAAGGAAGAACACTAGCATCAGGATCAGGAGACATGAATTTTATTTCACACTATGCTATCACCTCCTGTTTTAACCTTAAACAAAGTGCCCTATTTCTACAAGTCATTTACTTAGGTAAATTGGAAGGTGTTTCCAAATTCTGCAAGTCTGTCCAAGCCAATATGTTTATTGCCATAAATACTGTTCTATCGGCTTTTACTTCAATTAAAGGTAAAATTGGAAGAGTTTTGATTCCACATTCCACTTCTCATTCCTGGTAAACAGTTTAGGGGATGGCATTATAGGATGAGAGATTTTGGAATGGATTAATACCATGGGAGCTCTGCTCTGAGTGCTTTGATATTTTGAGATTGATTCTCTACCTATTGAAATGTATGAAATTGTCCATAAGAACAATGTAGCAGATACCTGTTTTATGTTAATTAGTCTCTGAACCTTCCAAATATCATACCATACCTCAATTAGTTTCTGATCAATTGTGCTAAGATCCATATTCAATTTCTCCTGCTTCTTTCTGGTTTACCCTTCAAGTGTGAGATCCTGTGTTGCTGTCACTTTAGGGTTTTAAACCACTATGTCCTTGCATTTGTAGTCTGGAAACTGCCTTTTCTGGTATTACTCCAGGAACTCCTCTTGTGCAAAATTGTTTTCATGGACAAGTGTCAAAAATTTAGATCTAAACTTGACTTGTTTTCCATTCCATGATACTTTAGGGATTAAGGCTAGAATAGATGGATGTATGAGTTCTAAAACAAGCTTTATACCCTGCATTTAGCTTTTTAAGTAGAAACTGGATTACCACTGAATGAATGATTTCAATTTTTCATGAGGTTGGAAATTATGACTTTTTTAGTACATGCTAATTCTCTGAACTGTGGCTTTCATTCCAGAGTCGAGAGACAAATTCAAGAGTTAAATCCACATTCCTTATAACTTATTAGATAATCTCAAATCCTCATTCAAGCTGTCATTGTCATCTACCATCATAAATATTATTTTGGCACTAAAATATTGGAGTGCTTAATCACACTAGGTTGAAGCCTGTAATAGCATTCTTTTTTTTTTTTTTTCCTTTTCTAGGCCTCACTCATGGCATATGGAGGTTCACAGGCTATGTGTCTAATCAGAGCTGTTCTGCCAGCTTACACCAGAGCCACAGCAATGCCAGATCCAAATCATGTCTGTGACCTACATCACAGCTCACAGCAACACAGGATCCTTAACCCACTGAGTGAGTTCCTAGTTGGAGTCGTTAACCACTGAGCCACAATGGGAACTCCTGTAATAGCATTCTTAAACAATTTTCCTTCATGGCACATGCTGCTCACAGTGACTGCATTCTCTGGAGCCCATCCAGAGTTATGTTCAATTTACTTTTCTTATTATTAATGCAAGCATATTTGAATATGGTGAGTAAGTGAGCTTCTACATAGGAATATTCCTGAGTTGAACTGAATTATATTTACTTTTACAATATAATTTCAAATATTGGTATTTGTTTTTTATTATAGATTGTTTTAGGCCTTACAATTGGTGGCACTATACAAATATCCTGACTCTTTACTGGTAAAACAACATTTGAAGATAAGAAACTTGGTCTGTGATTACTGACCTAGCTTCTTTTTCCCCTTGGACAATGGTGCTCTTATCCCACATGTTGTATTTTCGATTTATAAATTGTGAATATTATTGCCCATTTTTGTTTTTCATAAGTATACTTTGAGATTAAATTTAAAATACTTGTAAAGGCATTTTACCATCTTCGAACATATATATATATATATATATATATATATATATATATATATATATATATATATATATTTTTTAGGGCCACACCCAGGGCATATGGAGGTTCCCAGGATAAGGGTCTAATTGGAGCTGTTGTTGCCAGTCTACACCACAGCCACAACAACACCAGATTCTAGCCGTGTCTGTGACTTACACCACAGCTCATGGCAACACCAGATCCTTAACTCACCAAGCAAGGCCAGATATCAAACCCACAACCTCATGATTCCTGGTTGGATTCATTTCTGCTGCGACACAACAGGAACTCCATCTTTGAATATAATTTAAAAATGGAATTCCTTCCATCATTATCTTGTATATCTAGTTCCATAACTGGCACATGAAAGCTACTTTGAAGATATAGTGTAATTTTTAACTGGTGTGAAGTGCCAATATTATAAAAGGGTTCATAATGACCACCTAGTATACACCAGAAAATATTTAAATATTATGATGAGCTTAATGTTAGGAAACTAAAAATAAAATATTTGTATTCCTTTAGTGGCTCAGTGGGTTAAGAACACAACATTGTCCATGAGGATGCAGGTTTGACCTGTTTGGGGTCAAACAGTGTCTCATTTGCTGTGGCTATGGCATAGACTAGCAACTGTTTCTCTGATTTGACCCCTGGCCTGGAACTTCCACATGCTATGGTTGCAGCTGTTAAAAGAAGAAAAAAATCCATAATGAAAAAATTAAAATAAGATAGTGACCTCCCTAAGTGTTTAATTTATACATTCATTAGTCAATATTCAGATTCCGTAGTTCCCGTCGTGGCGCAGTGGTTAAAGAATCCGACTAGGAACCATGAGGTTGCAGGTTCAGTCCCTGCCCTTGCTCAGTGGGTTGACGATCTGGCGTTGCAGTGAGCTGTGGTGTAAGTTGCAGACGCGGCTCGGATCCCGTGTTACTGTGGCTCTGGTGTAGGCCAAAGGATACAGCTCCGATTTGACCCCTAGTCTGGGAACCTCCATATGCCTTGGGAGCGGCCCAAGAAACAGCAAAAAGACAAAATAAATAAATAAATAAATAAATAAATTTTAAAAAAATATTCGGATTCCATATTACGTATACTTCTTATCAAATGCCAAATTTCAGATGTGGTTCACTTGCTGTTTTTTTTTACTCATATTATTTTGTCCTCATATAGACCTATGGAATAATTCACAATTAAAAATGAATAGAATAAAACTTATCTGCATTTCAGATATGTGAAATAATTGAATTGTTGGTATGATCTGCTAAAGGTGGTGAAATAGCCCTAAGGTCCAATTAGCCACAGTTAAGACACTTCACAGCATTTGCCTACAAAAAGAATATATGGTAGCCCTTTTAAGGCTCAAGAAAAATGCATTATGCAAAGGTACTATTTATAAATCAACAGAGACATTTATGGTCACTATCATTTTTAATCTTATAACTTTTTTCTTGGTGAACCAACAGCTGCTGTGGGCCCTTTCCATGGAGCTATGTCAGACAAATTCATAGGTGAGATTTTTTCCAGGAAATCATATAATCATAGACTCTTGCGTTTAAATGCATCTTACAAATTTATAAAATCATTTCTCATACTCACCAGTCTGAGCTTTAAATCCCTTCTCTATTTAGCATGAAGAAAGATAGATTCAAGAACAAGACTATGAAATAGGAAGTAAAAATAGTTGATTTTTCTCTGTCATATATGTTTAAGTTGATTAGAAAAAGGATAAAATTAGCTGGAATTAAATTTTGTAGAATAATTATACAATTCAAATTTGTGTCCAAAATTCTCTCCACTTTACAGTACAACTTAAGAATGTACCTGGAGTTCTCATCATGGCTCAGTGGTTAATGAATCTGACTAGAAACCATGAGATTTTAGGTTCGATCCCTGGCCTTGCTCAGTGGGTTTAGGATCTGGCATTGCCGTGATCTGTGCTGTACATTGCAGATGAGGCTCAGATCCTGCATTGCTGTGGCTCTGGTGTAGGCCAGCAGCTACAGCTCCGATTGACCCCTACCCTGGGAACCTCCATATGCTGCAGGGGCGGCCCTAGAAAAGATGAAAAGACCAAAAAAAAAAAAAAAGAATGTACCTATGATATCACACATCTTTTTAAAAAACTCTTTTGTTAAAAAGAACATATTAAGCAAAGAGATACACTGCATTTTAATAAGCCATTTCTCTAATGTTGAATATTCCATATCGTCTCTAAATTTTCCAAAGCTCTTAATAATTGTATTAACATATATGTAAATAATGATTTTTCTCCTTCAGGGTTTATTCCTAGAAAGAGTATTGTGGAGTCAAAGAAAAAAGCAGCAGTGAAATTTATTTCTTCACAATTATTCTAAATCACTTTCAGTAATTATATCTAAATTCTTATTTTAAACACTACACTTTTCAATGAAAATTTGGGGGATTAAAAGTAAGGAAAAAAGTAGTCCAATGAGGTTGATGGACTTTGCATGTATGTATACAATTTTCATCTTTGAAAATTAAAAAAAAAGTTTTTTACACAGTTATCTTTGAAAGGAAAAAACATGCTTTTTGCAGGAATACATTTTTTATGTTCATATTTTCTGTCACTTTTCATAGGGATGTCTATGTTCCCAAAATTTCTCAATCTATTAGTAACACAGTAGCCTGTAACCAGGAATGATGGAGGAAGGATACTATGGAAAGATGGGAGAAGTAGGCATGGGAATGCATGTAGCAGAAATATAAAGGAGTGGGAAAGTCATTCATATAATGAAGGGATGACTCACTGGTATTTCATGATGAAATTTCAGGTATTAAGTGCATTTAACAGGGAGAATCTTCATGATTTTATGTAAACAAACATACATTCATATACATAGTAAGAGTCCTTTAAATATTTGTATAATGACTGAACATGTAGTAGGTACTTATAATTAAAAGGCTTTATATGTTTGTGTATACATGTATATATGTATATATGCATGGTACCTTATTTATCTCACCCAGTAAAATATTTCTTTTTGCTTTTCATTAATTTCTATTTTTAGAACTTTGAAAATAAGGATTTCCTTTGTTTGATAGATCCTTGCATATTGAACAGCTATGCAAGAGATTTCTTATCTTTTCATCCAGATCTATGGAAGTGGTAAGTTTACTGAATATGACTATTTAAAGTTGCATGTGGCACAGAATTAAAAAAAAATAAACATATTGATTACTAAATATAATACTATCTTGAAAGAAAAATGACCCAGTAAAACTCCCTTACCTAGAGGTAATTAGTATTTTCACACTTACCTTTTAAAATGTGTCAGAAAAAAACTAGAATGCCACTTCTTTTCAAATGTTTATTTATGATTTTCTTAAAGTAAAGAGTAATGCTAAATAGAGTATGGGAATTAAAACACTTGAATTCCTCCTCGGTTTAGGGATTGAAGAAGCATACATATTCTCACCATGGAGAGTGGCAATTTATAAGCAATTACATAACCTCTAACAAGTTTCAGATGCTGTGGACATTATAACAGGTACTATGGTAAGTGAAGAAACAGTTGAATAGAGCATATGTGTTTCCATAGGTACCAGGGAGGGTGTTGCCAACAACATGTACATCTCCCTAAACTGGCTGTTTATGGCAGATATTTATTGACAGTGCCTTTCTTTCCACATTTTAGAGTTGAGGGTTCAGTTGTCAATTCTCATGGAGGAGAGAATAACTCTTACCTCTATGTGGGACCTCTCATCTCACAAGATATATCTGAGAATTACAGTGTGTAAGTTCACAAATGCAGAGGAGGGCTCAGAATCATGGGACACTGAGATGACTTACAAAGTCACCTGGAGATGGAACCAAGAGGAAAACCCATATCTCTCAAAGATAGCACAGTTTTTTCTCAGTAAATTACTCACTCAGTGTTGCCCTATAGATGTTTCACAGGTGACAGGTTTTAGGTTTCTGAAGAGATATAAATTATCATGGAGAACATAAGAAACAATTGAAGCAAGTATTGGGGCAAGATTTCCAGGAACAAGCTCTTCACTGACAGTGACTACTCTGTTTAGTTCTGAGAAATTGAGACTACAATTATTTTATGGCTAAAAGGTATCATTCTTTATTCCTTTGTAGAAAATTTGGGAACCTGGAAGGTACTCCTTGCTGAATGGACCTGCCCATGTCTTCCAACAATGTGAATGAATTTGTTCTCTTAAGACTCACACAGAATCCACACTTGCAGAAAATACTCTTCATGGTCTTTTTGTTCATTTTCCTGGCAAACCTGTTCATTGTCATTGCCATTTCCCTCAGCCCCACACTTTCAGCTCCCAGGTATTTATTTCTCACTTACTTGGCCTTCCTGGATGCTGCCTTTTCCTCATTCAATACCTCCAAAATTACCATTGACCTGCTGTATCAGGGGACAACCATCTCTTGGCATGGCTGCCTGACTCAGCTCTTTTTGGAACACTTCCCAGGAGGATCAGAGATCATTGCCCTCATTGCCATGGCTTATGACCACTATGTGGCCATCTGCAAGCCTTTGCACTACACAACCATCATGTGACATGGGCTCTGCCAGCTCCTGGTGGTGGTGGCCTGGATTGGGGGGATACTCCGTGACACTGTGCAGATTCTCTTTGTGCTTGACTTGCCCTTCTGTGGTTCCAAAGTCATTGACCACTTCATGTGTGAATTCTTCTCACAGTTGGAAATTGCCTGCAGTGACACATACTGGCGTGGAATGGTGGTATCTGCTAACAGTGCTTGCTCATCTTTTTCATGCTCCTCATCTCCTACATGGTCATTCTGAGCTCCCTGAAATCCCATGGCTCTGAAGGAAGGCACAAAGCCCTCTCTACATATGGCTCCCACTTTACAGTAATGGAACTCTTTTTTGTCCCTTGTATATTCATCTACATATGTCCTGTGGCTCCATATTCTGTGGATAAGTTGGTGAGTGTGTTTTATGGAACCTTCACTCCCATGTTATAGCCTATCATTTATACAGTGAGAAACATGGAGGTGAAAATTTCCATGAAGAGGAGAGTAACTTGGTCTGTGCCTGATGCCTAGAAATTGATAATTTATATACACAGGGAGTTGTAAATTCTAAAAGAAAACTAAGAAATTATGTATATCATTGATAGAAAAAAAAGGCTGATTCTAATATTTGCAGATTATTAAAATGTTTCTAGGCCTTTATTAGGCATTTTGATAACATTTAACATTTTTAGCAAGCCTGTAATATTCATGTTCATAGCTTCAGAATCAACAATGGGAAAAATCCTATATAACCCTAGTTTTATGAATATAGAGTATGTGTTATTTCAGAGTCTTTCATAACTTTACTAAATTCTTTACTTGTGTTACTTGGATGGAATTGGCTTTTACAGAGCACCTTGGTCTCAGAACTTCTTCCATTTTTGCCTAGCCTGCATTAAAGCAAAGAGGCAATGGATATTCTATTAGGTACCTAGGAAGGGGACAGTTGCAAGAAGGAATCATAGTAGATTTTTTCTAACATGATATTACCAAAATCAGAAATAGAGTCACTCATAAAAGAATAACTCATAATCCATTTGTATACTTGGCATAAAATATAAGCCAGAAAATTTGAAATTACTCTAAATTTGCTCTATATACTGAAGTATCTTATGGCTTACAGCTTTGAATATAAAATAAATGTTTTCATTTTCCATACCATGACTTGAGTCATTTGAAACAAGATCGAGCATGTTTTATAAAATTTGAACATGAAAGACATATGAGTAAGATATAAAGCTATTGCTCTGTATGTCTGATACACATATTTACATTAAATCAACACTGTATTGACTATCAGGCATAATCACATCACTTGATTTACCCTATAAAAACCTGTAGTTTCATTACAAGTATTACAAATACAAGAAAGTAAATTAAAGCCTAACGTGTTTTACTGATTTTCTTGCCTTTCGCATCACCCATGCTTCCTCCATAAGTTATGCTAGGAAATGTGACACTAAAATGCAGCTTCCTTTCAAAGTTTTAACCACAAGCATCTAATCCAAGTCTTTAAAACTCAAAACTACTTTCTTTCTAATGAAATATGATTATCTGTGTTATGTTTAACTCTATAAACAGCAAAGCCATCTGTAGTCATAAGAAGCAATTCTTTTTGAACTTCAAGGAAATAGCATCCATGAGATGTGGACTTTCTCACATGTAGCAATATATTTCATCACTGTAGTTATTTTCCTCTCTTTGAACGTTCAAGCTATGCCACTTCACTTTCGCAAAAGACCAGCACTAGTATGGTAACTGTTTTATTGTGTGTGTGTGTGTATGCACAAAAGTAAATATCCCCTCCAGATTTATTTCTCATAAGTGAAAAAATGCACTAACATAGACCTTCATAAAATCAAAATGGCTGAGTTGAACGTTCAGAAAGTGGGATATACTTGCAATGTGCTTCTCACTATCTGGAGAATACCAGGAAATTCCAAATTATTACATCTCTGTTCATCCAAGCCTCTCTTTCTCCAACACTCCAACTCATGGTTACTTCTCACAAAATCACATTCTCCAAGTCAGTGGTTAACCTGAACTCTTTCTTCCATCATCTGGCCATACTTTAATGCCCCAGAATGGCACTGGGGACAACATGGTTATGAGGTTGTGCATGGTGTTCTCCAAGGAGGCAAGAATATACAATAGAGAAAAGAGAGTCTCTTCAACAAGGGGGGCTAGTTTCAACCAAAAAAAAGTGTACAACCTAACATTTGGGAGTTATGTTTTATCTGGTGGGTATTCTGAGAACTCAAGTCTGTGAGAGTGCATCTCAGCTAATGCAAAGAAATTTGTTCTGAAGAGGCAAGGGGAGGAGCCAGGATATATGGGAGGTTTTGCAACAAAACATCAGGAAGTCAGAACACCAAGATTACTATTAATAAAGGAGAACTTCATAAATCAATTTAAGCAACTTAGAGCTTTTCCATGTATGGGAATATGCATGGTCTGGGCTCACTGCAATCATCCCTTGGATAAGTACCTCAGTTCTCTGGATCAGTGTCCTGTGCTTTCTCATTCTGAGTCTCCTCAGGGTGCCCAATCTGGGATCTCTGCAGCAGGTGGCTGCTAAATGACTGGTCCTTTTTGTTTCCATCCTGAGTTCCCTCAAGGCTTACCTTCAAGGTGGCTGTAATGTGGTGGCTTGATGGCTGCCACATCCTTTGTTTACTCACATGGCCTGCAACATTGTAGTCCACAGTCCCACCCTTTACCCCCCAAATTCAGCCAATATCTGAACAACTTATGTCTTATGTCATTAGGAATTTCATCCCAGATCAGGCGAGATATATGCTGTTGATGTGCCACTCCTGGTGATAATTTGTGGATTAGGCCCTGTTGAGAAGTTTACATTCTCAGGAACTTCTGTTTTACCATGCCAATATGATCCAGGAAATATTTTCCTTTCTTCTTTCTTCTCATACCTAGAATCACTCTATTAGAATTATTTTTTGTCATAAATATGGTTGATTTATTCATGGTATTCAGACATGTTAAATTTTATTGGAGTCTTGGATACATATTGGTTTATGTAAGAGAAAACATAAGACATACAGGATATAAGTCATACAGCTGGTAACATTGGCAATTTCATAGTACAATAGGGAGATACAAAGAGAAACAATTTGAAAACGATAAAATTAAATTAATGTAATGAGTTTTAATCTGGTTGCAATGAACCATCAAATCCACAGGAAATCACAGGAGAAGCCACATTTGCAAATATCAGCTAGAGTGAATAGGATGGTTCATCTTTGTTCACATAGGTATAACTTATCAGTCTGTTGTGGGGCATAGCACAAAAGTAAACAATTTTCTGGAAAACAAAGATCAAATGCCAGTGTATTTCCAAAAAAAAAATCATAACATTATAAATGATATTTATGAATTCCATCAGTCCCCTGGATTCAATTAATGTTGGTGTGGATGAACTCCAGGTTTTCCATTAGAGTTTTTCTATTTGTTACTCATTCAGTGATGTTCTCTAAATAAAGGCCACCAGAGCCTTGAATTTGTCAAAATATTCCTTTTATGAATTTGCTTGAAAATCTTCATTTTGTGAAAGCCTTAATATAAAATAAAGTTTGCCCATAAAGATAAATCTTAAAATGACATTGTTAAATATTTGAATACAATGTAATTGGCAAGAAAGGGGGAAATTTCTGTGATATATGTTGTAAGAGAGTAACAAGAATTATGACTGATGTATATATATTCTATTAGGGCATGTCAAATTTTAGGAATCTCATATACCTTCTGGAATATCTATAATAAACACATTTATCTACACTCTATTACCAACTGTTTAACTCCAATCACTTGACAATGTTTCTCATGTAATTAAACAAACCAAAAAAAGCTTAATTAGTTTAAAGTTGCTCTCTGTGATGTTTCAGTGTTCTTTTGAAGGCTCTCAGAGTCAGCTGGAAGCTAAAAGAACCTCAATTAGATTTTGCAATTTGAGAAATTTGTAAAAACATCCAAAACTCTTAAACATTATTGCATGTCGCTGTGTCAAACAAAATTTATTTATTGGACCAAGATGACAAGATTAAAATAAAAAAGCAAATACAGATCACTTAAGAGCACAGAAAATCCACATAGTATCTTATCAATGGCAGTCCTCAATGAAAATTTGTTCTCTTAATAGAGATAGAAAATTAAATCTAGTCTTGTGTTAGTTTCTTTTTTAATCATTTAAAAATAAAATGTATGGCCATTCCAAGGGTACATGGAAGTTTCTAGGCCAGAGATTGAATCCAAGCCACATCTGTGACCTACAGAGTAGCTGTGGAAATTAATCTATTAAACAAATGCAGGAATTGAACACACATCCTCTCAGAGACAAACAACATTGAGTCCTTAACCAGCTGAGCCACAATGAGAAATCCAATGAGATATACATATTAACAGTGATTCAAACCAACAGAACACGAGAGGCTTTCACATAAGAGAATGGGGATATGACATAAAACAATATCATGAAAATTTATGTTTACTCCCCAAAATATTATGACAGAGATCAAGTTTTCAAAACAAACACACACAGAGAGAACACTCTAAGAACATCAGAGAACAATTAGATCTCAAAAACACAGGAAGAGAAAAATAAGTTCCCCATACAAGCCATTTGTTTGAGGTCATAAGCCTGTAAAAGTATTTTTAACTCAGTGTTTTTATTTAACTGCCTACAACACCCCCCAAACAAATCAGCCCCAGTTGGCCCTTTAGTGCTGAGATGTCTTTTAATGTAATTTAGGTATTTATAATAGTAAGCTCTGTAAGTATTGTACATGGATGAATCTAGAGTGATATTTGGAGGTTGGCTTTAAAGAGGTCACATCAGCATCCACAACAAATCTCAGCCCAGACTGTTCAGTTTTTTAGTATACCCAGGCTCCACTGATATCTTTCATTCAGGGGCATTTTTCTCCCATTTTTTTTTCCAACAATTCTCTAATGATACCTTTGGGGCACTCCCCAATATCTTTCAACTGGGGGCCCACATACCTGTTAGACACTGCCGAATAAACTCAGGATCATCAACAAATACTAGGAAAATCCAAAAACCAGGAGAACATTGACCAAAATATTTTGGACTCTCCAAGGAGAAGGATGAGCACAAGAGACCTCTGCTGGTACCATGGCTCCAGACTCTCACAGATATCAGATGTAGGAGAAAAGATGTTCTGGTTCCCTTTGTCATTGGTCACCAAAACTGTCAAATGTAAAAAAAAAAAATCACACCTATAGTTCTGAGTTATATTTTATTTGGTGGATAAAACTGAGGATGTAAGTTGGGGGACACAGCATCTCATATTTTTCTGAAAGACTATAAGAGGCAAGAGGGGTAGGTGGGAAGAATATACAGGGGTATTTTTCAACCAAAGACCAGGTATTTGGAATCAAAAGATTATTGTTAATTAAAAAAAATCAATATCTCAAGTTAAGGAATTAATCCCTTTTCTATATTTGGGACAATGCTGCATCTGAGCTCACTCTACTCATTCCTTGGGTATGTACCTCAGCTCTCTAGGGCCAGTATGCTGTGTTCCCTCATCCTGTGTCTCCTCAGGGTGTACCACTAGGGCTGGCTGCAGTGGGGGGCATTATATCCATCTTGAGTTCCTTAAAAGTTCACTGTCCAGTTATCTGTAACACAGTGTTTGCTGGCTGTCACATCCTTTGTTTTCTGATATGGAAGGCAATATTTCTCATTCACCAGTTTAAAGGAAAAATGCTATGCACCACTCTTAATGTTTTTTCATCAGATATGTGTAATAAATTTACAAATAAATACAAAAATGGCTTTGTCTGCAATAGTCAGGGAAATCAATCAAACTTACAGTGGATGGTTCTCCTTGTGGTCATGCCCTGTGACAGCTACGTGACCATCTGTTGACCACTACATGGTATGACTATCATGAATCATGACACATGATGCCTCCTGGTGGAAGTGGGTTTTCTTCCCTTGACTGTACAGATCCTTGTTACTTTCTGGCTTCCATGTTGAAGTCAAGACATCATGGATCACTTCATGTGTGATATTTTTCCCCTGATACAGTTGCCTACACTGGCTCCTTGGTGGTCTCTTGGTCATCGCAATGGTGGGGTAATCCATGTGATCAGTTTTATAATGTTGGTATTCAGTGTGTTCATCCTGTGTGCCTTGAGGACTCAGAGTTTTGTAGGGAGGAAAGAGTCCTCTCTACATGTAGGTCCATCATCACAGTTTTACCTTATTCTTTGTGCTGGTAATTTTATGCATTTGTGTCCAGTAGCTACTTTCCCATGGAGAAAGCCATAGCAGTATTCACTATTATTCTTACTCCTGTGAAAAACCCACAGTAAAAATACAGAAGTCAAAAACGCAACTAGGATGTTATTAAACAGGAATGAAGTACAGACAATAAATGACCCAAAAATGAAAATTTTCTTTTTTTTTGGTCTTTTTGCCTTTTCTAGGGCCACTCCCATGGCATATGGAGATTCCCAGGCTAGGGGTCTAATTGGAGCTGTAGCCACTGACCTACACCAGAGCCACAGCAACACAGGATCTGAGCTGCATCTGCAAACTACACCACAGCATATGGCAATGCCAGAACCTTAACCCACTGGTCGAGGCCAGGGAACGAACCCACAACCTCATGTTTCCTAGTCAGATTTCTTAACCACTGCAAAATGATGGGATCTCCCCGAAATGTAAATATTTGTTTCTATCATGAGCTTTACATTTTCATATTGTATTACTCTAAATGTATTCCTTACATCTCACTTGACTCTAATAACACCTAAAAGATATCATGATTATTCCCATCTCATGCATGAAGAACATGCAGTTCAAAGTTAAATAACCCACCCAATATCAGAGACAGGGCTAGTATTCAGATGTTCATTCTTCTGAAACCAAACTTGATTCTCTTTCAATAGTTTCAATGCTGTCAGAGAACAGACCATCCCCTCAGAACCTCTCTTATTTTGTAATAATGGAAAATTTTCCTTTCAGAGAGTTCCCATTATTGGTCAGTGTGTTACAGACCAGACTAGGATACATGAGTTTGCAGGTTCCATCCCTGGCTTTGCTCAGCGGGTTACGTATCCAGCATTGTCACAAATGGTATGTAGCTTACTGATGTGGCTCTGATTCTTCCTTGCTGTGGTTGTGGCATAGGCTGGCAGCTGCAACTCCAATTTGACCCCCTAGCCTGTGAACTTATGTATGCTGCAGGTTCATCCCTGAAAACAAAAACAAACTACAATATTATTTCTACCTATGTAGTTATATACTGTGCCTACGTACAAAATCAGTGGGTTCTCAGAAAGCTGTATGGCCTATTGGTACCTAGGATTCTGTGAGATACGAAATGGAAAGAAGACATTTGCCAGTACTCTCTTGACACATAACTGATACAACTATGCAAATGTTATTGGAGTTCCGATTCTGTGGGATGATTTGTCAGTGATTATAAAATTTAATGGCACACTATTTAAACTGATGTGAAAATGTTGAGGTGTTCTGAAATGATTACGGCATTATTAAGTTAAAATATTGTGTTCTTAATTTACAGAAATAAAAGGAGTATAAGAAAGTTAAATTAGATCATAGGACTTATAAGTCAGTTTGAGCCTAAATACTATTCTTCTACATCCTGTGATCTTTACATTGCACAAAATGATTTGGTGTTTATATTTGATTATATTTTGTCATATAAAGATTTTTTATTTGTCTTTTTAGGGCTGCACCTGTGGCAGATGGAGGTTCCCAGGCTAGGGGTCTAATTAGAGCTATTGCTTCTGGCCTATGCCACAGCCACAACAATGTCAGATCTGAGCTGTGTCCACAACCTACACCACAGCTCACCACAACACCAGATCCTTAACCCACTGAGCAAGTTCAGGGATCAAACCTGAAACCTCATGGTTCCTAGTCAGATTCATCTCCCTTGTGCCATGATGGGAACTCCCAATATATTTTTGATTATATGCCATAGGAAGTGAACTTTTGTTTGTTTGTTTTTTACCTTTTCTTTTATTTTCAGCTGTACAGCATGGTGACCCAGTTACACATATGTGTAAACATTCTTTTTTCTCACATTATCCCATTCCATCATAAGTGACTAGACATAGTTCCCAGTGCTACACAGCAGGATTTCATTGCTAATCCATTCTGAAGTCAGTAGTCTGCATCTATTAGATTAACAGTTATTAGTACCAATTATATTTGGGTGCTTTTCAAAAGCACACAGTGAAACATTTCAGTAAAATAATATCACTATTAGACATTTGGCTTTCCACTTAGTTCCTTGAATCTGGAATCATCTTAGAAAACTGAGGAGATGAGCTAAGAAATATCCATATTAAAAAAAACTAAAAACAAGAATCATTACACCACAGTTGGCCAAAAAAGAATATCTCAATGAAACAAACACCTAACTTATAAAAGATTTTTTTGTGAATTAATTGTGGCTCTTTTCATAAATGAAGTCTGCTTCTAAAATAAAAATGAGTACAAATGTGTGTATATATCATAGATGTGTTCAAGTTTCCTCTTTTGACATGAAGATGCAGCTGCCATTTCCTGGCCTCTATATGCTGTATTAAAGAATCAATGGACTCTGGATGGAGCAATGTTTAGCAAGCATAAGGTGGTTAGGAGAACATGATGAAGAACAGTAGCTTCAGGATCAGGAGATATGGAACTTATTTCACACTATGCCATCACCTCCTGTTTTAACCTTAAACAACTTGCCCTATTTCTACAAGTAATTTACTTAGGTAAATTAGGAGGAGTCACTAAGTTCTGTGATCCTGCCCATGCCATTGTGTTTATTGCCATAAAATTGGTCTATTTGCTTTTACTTCAATTATTAGTAAAATTTGAATAGTTCTGAGACCTCATTCCACCTCTCATTCCTGGTAAACAACTTAGGGATGTCCTTATGGGATGAAAGACTTTTAGAATGGATTAAAACAATATGAGCTTGGCACTTGAGAAGTTTGTTATTATGAGATTGATTCTCTACCTATTGAAATGTATGAAACTGCCCCTAAGAACAATGTAGGAGGTACCTTATTTTTGTGAATTAGTCTCTGAACCTACCAAATATCATACCATACCTCAGATTCTGATAAACAGTTCTGTGATCCACATACAATTTCTCCTGCTTCTTTCTGGTTTACCCTTCAAATTTGAGATCCTGTGTTGCTGTCTCTTTAAGGTTATAAACCACTCTATCCCTGGATTTATATTCTGGAAACACTCTTTTCTGTTATTTCTCCAGGAACTCCTCTTGTAAAAACAATGTTTTCATTGATACTGATTTAGATCTAAACATGACTTGTTTTCTCTTCCATGCCCCTCTAGGGCTTAGGGCCAGACTGGATGAATGTAAGGGTTCTAAAACAATCTCTATACCCAGCCATGTGGCTATTTAAGTAGAGATTGGATCACCATTTAATGAATGGATTTCAATCTTTCATGAGATTGGGAATGATGAGTTTTTGGTACATGCAAATCTTTGAATGGTGGCTCTCATTCCAGAGTTGAGGCAAGTTCATGATGTTTCCAGGATGACACTAAATTAAAACCGCATTCCTTATAATTTATTAGATAATCTCAAATCTTCATTCAAACTGTCTTTGTCATCTATCATTTAAAATAGTATTTTGGCACTAAAATATTGGAGTGTTTAATAACACCAGGTTGAATCCTATGGCTTCACTTTCTTAAAGTATTTCCCTTCATGACACAAGATGCTCACAATGACCACATTCTCTGGAGCCCATCCAGACTTATGTACAAGTTCTTTCTTTCTTACTATCTTTATTTTTGTATTTTTAGAACTATACCTGTGACATATGGAGGTTCCCAGGCTAAGGATTGAATCGGAACTGTAGCCACTGGCCTACACCACAACCACAGCAACACAGGATCCTTAACCCACTGAGTGAACCCAGAGATGAAACCTGTATCCTCATGGATGCTAGGAAGATTCATTTCCACTGAGACATGATGAAAACTCTCAATTTATTTCTCTTCTTATTAGTGCAGGCATATTTAAATAAGGTGAATGAGTGAGCTTCTTATATATAAGAATATTCTTGAGTTGAATTGAATTATATTTATTTACAAAATAAATAAATATCCATGAGCTACCACCTCATACAAGTCAGAACGGCCATCATTAATAAGTCCACAAATAACAAGTGCTGGAGAGGGTGTGGAGAAATGGGAACCCTCTTGCACTGTTGGTGGGAATGCAAGCTGGTACAACCACTATGGAGAACATTATGGAGATACCTCAGAAAATTATACATATAGCTGCCTTATGACCCAGAAATCTCACTCTTGGACATATACACAGACAAAATTCTACTTAAAAAAGACACATGCACCCACATGTTCATTGTAGCACTATTCACAATAACCAAGATATGGAATCAACCCTAATGTCCACTGATACATGATTGGACCAGGAAGATGTGGTATATATACACAATGGGATACTTCTCAGCCATAAAAAAGAATGAAATAATACCATTTGCAGTGACATGGATGGAACTAGAGACTCTCATACTGGGTGAAGTAAGTCAGAAAGAGAAAGACAAATACCAATATGATATCACATATCTGGAATCTAATATATGGCACAAAGGAACCTTTCCACAGTGAAGAAAATCATGGAATGGAGAATAGACTTGTGGTTGCCAAGGGGGAAGGGGAAGAACTGGGAGCGTGGGGTAAATAGATGCACAATATTGCCTTTGGGATGGTTTCTCAATGGGATCCTGCTGTGTAGCACTGGGAACTCTGTCTAGTCAATTATGATGGAACATGTAATGTGAGAAAAAAGAATGTATACATGTAGGTATAATTGGGTCACCATGCTGTGCAGTAGAAAAAAAATATATATATATAAAGAAACAACAAATAAATAAATAAATAAATAACGCCAGGGTCTAACCCCTGAAAAAAATAATTTTGAATATTGGTATTTATGTATTTAACAGAATTATTTTAGGCCTTACAATTAGTGGCACTTTAAGAGTAATATGACTCTTTAGTGGTAAAACAACATTTGAAGTTAAGAAATGAGAGGTGGATTGTGGTCTCAGAACTCTTCCAATTTTACTTATAATTGAAGTAAAAGCAAGGCTCAGGATTTAGTGAACTACTTCTTATTTCCCCTTGGAAAATGGTGCTCTTATCCCCCGAGTTGTATTTTCTACTTATAAGTTGTAAATATTACTGCCTATTTTTCTTTTCCATAGGTATCCTTTGAGATTAAATTTAAATGACAAAGACATTTTACCATCTTTGAATATAATTTAAAAATGGATGTTTTTCTATCATTATCTTATATATCTAATTCCAGAACTGGCACTGGAAACAACTACTTTGCAGAGGTACTCTAATTTTTAATTGGTGTGAAGTGCCAATATTATAATAGGGTTCATAATGTAATCTACTGTACATCATAAAATGACATTTAAATATTATTTTGAGCATGAATGTTAGGAAAATAAGAATAAAATATTGGAATTCCTGTTGTGGCTCAGCAGGCTAAGAACCCAACATTGTATCTGTGAGGATGTTAGGTTTGACCCCTGGCCTTGATACAGGGTTAAGGGTCTGGCATTGCTGTGCATATGGCATAGGCCGGTAGCGGCTGCTTTCATTTGACCCCTGGCCTGGAACTTCCATATGCCACAGGTATAACCATTGAAAGAAAAAAAAAACATATAATGAACAAAAATTTAAATCAGATAGTTACCTACCTGTTTAATTTATTTAATAGTCAATATTCAGACTCTAAATTATGCACATTTATTTTCAAATACCAGATTTCAGATATGATTCTCTTGCTGTTTTTTTTTTTCTCACCTGTTTTCTTGTACTTATGTAAACCTAAGGAATAAATAAAAATTAAAGGTGACTAGAAAAAAAGGACTCTGCATTTAAGTTATGTGAAGTAAATGAATTTTTGGCATGATCTGCTAATGGTGAAGTTGCCCTGAGGTCCAATTAGCCACAGTTTACAAACTTCACAGAGTTTGACTGCAAAGAGGATATATGGTAGCACTTTTAAGGCTCAAGCGAAAGGCCTTAGGCAAAATACTATTTATAAATCAATAAAGACACTTACTGTAGCTAAGCTAGTTGGCGTTTTTAATCTTAGAACCTCTTTCTTGGTGAACTAACAGCTGCTAGGTGCCCTTTCCATGGAGGTATGTCAGACAAATTCATAGGTGAGATATTTTTTTTCTGGAAGATCATATTCATAGACACTTGGGTTTAAACGGATCACACAAATTTATATAATCAATTCTCATCCTCACTAGTCTGAGCTTTATATCCCTTACCCAGCATGAACATGAAGAAAGATGGACTCAAGTATAATACCATGAATTTGAGAAGTAAAAATATTTGAAGTACTTTTCCCAGGGATATGTATTTAAATTATTTAGAATAATAAAAAGAGAATTATATTAGGTAGAATAATTATGCAATTTAAATTTGCATCCAAATTTTCTCCACATTATATTACAACTTAAGAATATTCCTAGATATTGCACAATCTTTTGAAAAACATTTCTGTTAATAAGTACACATTACTCAAAGAAATGCAGTGTATTTTAATTATTCCATTTCTCCAAAGTTGAACATTCCATGTCATTCCTAAATTTTCCACAACCCTTAGCAATTGTATAGACATATATGCAAATTATTATTTTTTCTTTAAAATTTTTTCCTTTAGGGTTTATTCCTAGAGAGAGTATTGTGGAGCCAAAGAAAAATGAAGCAGTAATTTTTATTTCTTCATAGTTTTCTCTAAATCACTTTCAGTAATTATATCTAATTTTTATTTTATTAACACTGTACTTTTTTCTGAATTGCTGGGGGAGTCCAACTGAGAATAAAGGAATGCAGTGAAGTTGATGCACTTTGTTTCCATTTATGTAGAACATTTTTATCTTAGAAAATTTAAAAATATAGATTTTTACTCAATTATCTTTTAAAGAAAAATTACATGCTTTTTGCAGGAATACATTTTATTATATTCATGTTCTTTCTTCACTTTTCATTGAGAAATCTATTTCCCCAAAATTTCTCAATCACTTTCTCAATCAACACAGTAGCCCTTTACCAGGAAAGATGGAGGTAGGATGCTATGGGAAGCTGGAAGAAGTAGGCATGAGAATGCATGTAGCAGAAATATAAAGGAGTGGGAAGGTCATTCATATTGTGGATAGGCGACTTGCTGCTCTTTGGTAATGAAATTTCAGGCATTAACTGCATTTCACAGGAACAATCTTCACAATTTATGTGATCAAACATACATTCAGATCCATACTTAGAGTCCAATAAATATTTGTATAATAAGTGAACATTTAGTAGGTATTTATATTAAGTAAAGGGATTATAAATGTTTATGTAAATGTATACATGCATATATATTTAGAGTGCATTTCCTATTTTACCAAGTAGAATATATCTTTGGGGTTTTCATATTATTTCTATTTTTAAACTTTGAAAATAAGGTTTTTCTTTGCTTGATAGATCCTTGCATATTGAATAACTATGCAAGAATCTTCTTGTGTTTTTATCCACATTTATGGAGCAGTATGTTTATTGAATATGACTATGTTAAGTGGCATGTGGCACAGAATTTTAAAGAATAAATATTGATTAATAAATACAATAATATCTTGTAAGTAAAAAGACCCAGTAACACTGTCTTACCTAGAGGCAATTATTATTTTCACACTTACAATATTAAATGTGTCATGAAAACACCTGGAATGTCACTTCCTTTCAAATGTTTATATCTGTTTTTCATAAAGTAGAGAGTAATACTAAGCAGAGAAGGAAGATTCAAACAGTTGAATTCCTCCTAGGTTTATGGTCTGGAGAAGCATGCATATCCTCAGCCATGGAGAATGGCAATTCATAAGCATTTAGATAACAGCTAACAGGTTTCAGACTCTGTAGACATTATTCCAGGCACTATGGTAAGTGAGGATACAGTTGAATAGCATATGTGTTTGGGTAGGTACCATGGAGGGTGTCACCAACACCATATACATCTCCCTAAACTGGCTGCTTATGGCAGATATTTACTAACAGTGCCTTTCTTTCCACATTTAGGAGCGGAGAGTTCAGTTGTCAATTCTCATGGAAGAGACAATAACACTTACCTGTATGAGTGACCTCTCAGCTCACAAGATATACCTGAGAATCACAATGTGTAAGTTTGCAAATGCAGAGGAAGGCCCAGAATGGGACACTGAGATGACTTACAAAGTCACCTAGAGATGGAACCAAGAGGAAAACCCAGATCTCTCAAAGACAGCACAGATTTTCTCAGTAAATTACACATCCAATATTTCCCTGTAGATGTTTCACAGGTGACAGGTACTAGGTGTCTGAAGTGATATCAATCATCATGATGAAAGTAAGAAAGAATGGAAATAAGGACTGGGACAAGTTCCCAAGAACATGCTCCCAACTTACAGTGACTACTATAGTTCTAGGATATTGAAAATATTTTTTTTCTGATTAATAGGTATCATTCTTTCTTCCACTTCAGACAATTCAGGAACCTGGAACATGGTCCTTAGTTGAATGAATCTCCCCATGCCTCCCAACAATGTGACTGAATTCATTCTCTTGGGATTCACATAGAATCCACACTTGTGGAAAATACTCTTCATGGTCTTTTTGTCCATTTTCATGGTTAACTTGCTCAAAAATCTGTTCATTGCCATTACCATCTCCCTCAGCCCCACACTTTTAGCTCCCATGTACTTCTTTCTCACTTACTTGGCTGTAATAGATGCCTCCTTCCCCTCTGTCACTACCCCAAAAATTACCATTGACCTGCTGTACCAGAGAACAACCATCTCCTGGGGTGGCTGCCTGAGTTAGCTCTTTTTGGAACACTTCCTGGGAGGATCAGAAGTCACTGTCCTCATTGCCATGGCTTATAACTGCTATGTGGCCATCCGCAAGCCTCTGCACTACACGACCATCATGTGACATGGGCTCTGCCAGCTCCTGGTGGTGGTGGCCTGGGTTGGTCGGGTACTCCATGCCTCTGTGCAGATTCTCTTCATCCTCAACTTGCCCTTCATGTGTGATTTCTTCTCACTGTTTGAACTTGCCTGCAGTGACACCTACTGGTGTGGAATGGTGGTATCTGCTAACAGTGGGGGCATGTGCTTGCTCATCTTTTTCATGCTTCTAATCTCCTATGTAGTCATTCTGACCTCCCTGAAATCCCATGGTTCTGAAAGAAGACACAAAGCCCTCTCTACTTGTGGCTCCCATTTTACAGTAGTGGTACTCTTTTTCATCCCTTGTATATTCACCTACATACATCCTGTGGCCACCATACTGTGGACAAGTTGGTGAGTTTGTTCTGTGGAACTTTCAGTCCCATGTTAAATCCTATCATTTATACAGTGAGAAACACAGAGGTGAAAAATGCCATGAAGTATTTGTTGAAGAGGAGAGTAACTTGGTTTGTACATGATGTCTAGAAATTAGTAATTTATATAAGAATGGAGGTTTATATCTGTTGTGAACTGTGAAATAAACTAAGAAATCTTGCTAATCATTAACAGAGAAAAGGCCATACAGATATTTGTTAATTATTTACTAGTGGCTAGGTATTTATTAGATATTTTCATAACATTTAATTTTCTTAGCAAGACTTCAATAGTCATGTTCATAGCTTCAGAATAGACAGTAAAAAAAAAAACAAATATATTGCCATAGTATTATGAGCATAGACTATGTTTTATGCCAGAGTCTCATACTGTTTTACTGAACTCTTTACTTGTGTTACTTGGATGAAATTATCTTTTCCAGAGCACCTTGGTCTCAGAACTTCTTCCAATTTTTTGTTGTTGTTGTTAAGTCTGTGTTAAAGCCAAAAAGAGATAGAGATTCTAAGTAGGTGCGTAGGAAAGGGACAGTTGTAAGAAGTCATTAATGCAGGCTTTTGTAATATGACTTTACCAAAAGCAAAAAGAGAGTCATTCATGAAATGGATAAAGAATAATTCACAATTAATTTTTCCCTGGCACAAAATATATGCCAGAAAATTTGAAATTCAACTGTTTTCATCCTATCATTCTCAGTTTAGCTTTTGTCTAAATTTGCTCAATTTCTTAAATATCTTATGATTCACAGCTCTGAATATAAAAGTAAGATTTTCATTTGAAACAAGGTTAAGCAACTTCTATCAAATTTGATCAAAAAGGCATATAATTAGGTTCAAAGCTACTGCACAATAGGTCTGATACATATATTTACAATAAATTAATACATTACTGACTATCAAGCATATTTAATTCAGTTGATTTACCCATGTAAAAACTGGTAGTTCTATTATTAACATCCCCATTTTATAGAAAAGAAAATTAAAGCCAAAAGAGTTTTACTAATTTACTCTCCTTTCACAACACACATGCATCCTCCATAAAGTGTGCTAGGAAATATTACACTGGAATGCAGCTTGATTTCAAAGTTTCAGCTACAAAGCCATTAAAATTCAAACCTACTTTTGTTATAATGAAATATGATTATCTGTGGTATGTTTAAGTCTGTAGATAAAAAAATTATTTGCTTTCTTAATAATTTACTTTGAACAACATATCATCCATATGTTGTAGAATTAATCTCACATATTGCAATATATTTCAGCACCATAAATATTTTTCTTTCTTTGAAAGTTCAAGTTATGCCAGTTCACATTTACAAAAGACCAAGGCTAGAATGGCAACAGGGTGTGTGTGTGTGTGTGTGTACAAGCAAAAATACCCTTCATATTTCTTTCTCACAAGTGAAAATATGCACTAACATAACCTTCATAAAAATCAAAATAGCAAATATTAACCTTCAGAATGTGGGGGATACCTGCAATGTGCTTCTAAGAGTGTGGAGAACACTGGGTGAGTCTACGATATTACATCTCTGCCTACAACCCTCCACCTCATGTGACTTCTCTCAGAATCACTTTCTCCAAGTCAGTGGTCAACCTGAGCTATTTCTTCCATAATTTGAACATACATTTATGCCCCAGAATGGTACGGGGTAGAACGTGTTTACTAGGTTGTGCATGGCATTCTTCAAGGAGGCAAGAATATACAATAGATAAAAAAGAATCTTATGTAGGTAAAAGTGACTCCTCCTAATAAGTGATGCTAGTATTAACCAAAAAAAAAAAAAGAACAACCTAAAAATTGAGAGTTATGTTTTATTTGGTGGATATTTTGAAGGACTCAAGCCTGGGATAGAACATCTCAGATAATGGAGAGAAAATGTTATGAACAGGCAAGGGTAGGAGCACAGGTACATGGGAGTTTTTGAAAAAAAAAAAAGAGTGGGAAGTCACAACATCAAGACTACTACTAATAAAAGAAACCCCCCTATCTCAAGTTAAGGAACTTAGAGCTTTCCCATGCATGGGAAGATGCAGGGTCTGGGCTCACAGCAATCATTCCTTGGATAGGTACCTCAGCTTGCTGGGTCGGTGTTCTGTGCTTTCTCATCCTCAGTCTCCTCAGGGTGCCCCATCTGGGATCTCTGCAGCATGTGGCTGCTAAATGGCAGTAACTTGTAACCAGGAATAATGGAGGAAGTATATGTTGATGATGGGAGAAGAATGCATGAGAATGCATGTAGCAGAAATATGAAGGTGTGGGAAGGTCATTCATTTCATGGATGGATGTCTTGCTGTTCTTTGGTAAAGAAATTTCAGCCATTTAGGGAATTTAACAGGCAGACTCTCCAAGACTTTCTGTGAACACATTCATATACAAAACAAGTGTCCAATAAATATTTTTTGAATGAGTAAACTTTAGTAGGTTTTAATACTAAAGAGTAGATATTATATGTATTTGTGTTAATCTGTGCATATATGTATAGTACATTATCTACCTCACTGTATTACCTATCAGATTAATTCTCTCTGTTCTCCACATTTAATTTTTATTTCAAAAACTTTGAAAATAAAGATTCCTTTGCTCCACAGATCCTTCAATAAAGAACACCTATGTAAGAGGGTTTTATTTGTTTTAATTTATATGGCTGTACCACAGCATATGGAAGTTCCCAGGTTAGAGATTGAACCCAAGTCACAGCTGTAACCTTCAACCCAGCTATAGCAATGCTTGATCATTAACCCAGTGTGCTGAGCTAGGAATTGAATCTCCCGATTGATCTGAACTGCTGCTGAATGATCAGATCTTAACCCAGTTTGCTAGAGTGGGAACTCCAGCCAGAGTTTTATTTTGTTTGATTATTTTTTAAGCAAGTATACAGAAGTTGTACATGTACTGAATATGACTATTTTAAATTGTATGTTGAACGTAATTTTGAAGAATAAAAAATAATTAACACACTAATTATCTAAAGTAAAGGATTCAGTAGCGTAGTTTTTCCCAGTGGCAATTAAATATTTTCATATTACCCCATAAAGTGTATCAGAAACTATTAAACTGGAGGGAAGCTTCCATACAGTGTTCATTTATGTATCTCCTAATGTAGAAAGTAATGATAAATAGAGCAGGAGAACTAGAGCACTTGAATTCTCCTCAGGTTTATTGTCTGGAAAAGCAGTCTTATTCTTACACATGGAGAATGGGAATCCACTAAGCATTTACTCATCACCTAATAGGTTTTGGACAATGCAGACACCCAGAATTACTCTATGTGAGGAAACACTCTTGAATAAGTTATGTGTTCTAGGGGGTACCAGGGAGAGTGTGTCACTGATGACTTATATATATTTCTAGTAATACTCTGCTTACAATAGATATTTATTGATGGTATATTTCTTTGCACATTTAGAGCTGAGAGTTCAAATGTCATTTCTCATTGAAGGAGGGATAATTCTTAAATCCTGGGGCAACTCTCAGCTTAAAAGACACGTTTGAGGATTACAATGTGTAAGTTCACACACATACACACACATACACACACACACACATACACACACACACACAGAGGCTCAGAAGCATGGGACACTGAGATGACTTAGAAAAGTCTCCTGGATTTAGAAGCAGGAGGAGAAACCTGATCTCCTATAGATAGCACAGTGTTTTCCCAGTAAATTGCACATCCAATGTTCCCCTATATAAATTTCTGCAGTGACTGGTAGTGTGTTTCTGAAGAGATGTAAATCATCATGAAGAAAGTAAGAATGATAGGGGAAAAAATAGTAATGGGGCAAAAATGTCAAAGATATTTGGCACGGTAGTTACTGTAGTTAATTTCTCAGAAATACATGCTATATCTTTTCATAATTAAGAAGTTTATCATTTTTTATTCTGTTATAGGTAATTCAGGCCTCTCAGGAAGATGTTACTTCCTAAATGGGTTTCCTCACACCTCCCAACAATGTGACAGAATTTGTTCTCTTGGGACTCACACAGAATCCACACTTGCAGAAAATACTCTTCATGATCTTTTTGTTCATTTTCCTGGTTACCTTGCTGGCAAATCTCTTCATTGTCATTACCATCTCCCTCAGCCCCACACTTTCAGCCTCCATGTACTTCTTTCTCACTTACTTGGCCTTCTTAGATGCCTCCTTCTCCTCTATCACCACCCCCAAAATGATTTTTGACCTGCTGTATCAGAGGACAATCATCTCCTGGGGTGGCTGCTTGACTCAACTCTTTTTGGATCACTTCCTGGGAGGATGAGATCATTGTCCTCATTGCCATGTCTTATGACCACTATGTGGCCATCTGTAGGCCTCTGCACTACATGACTATCATATGACCTGGGCTCTGCCAGCTCCTGGTTGTGGTGGCCTGGATTGGGGGGATCCTGCACGCCACTGTGCAGGTTCTTTTCACACATGTGTTGTCCTTCTACGGCCCCAATGTCATTGACAACTTCATGTATGAGTTCTTTTCACTGTTGGAACTTGCCTGCAACAATACCTACAGGCTTGGAATTGTGGTGACAACTAACACTGGGGGCATGTGCTTGCTCATTTTTTCCATGCTGCTTGTCTCCTACATAGTCATCCTGAGCTCCCTGAAATCCCATGGCTCTGAAGGAAGATAAAAAGCCCTCTCTACATGTGGCTCCCGCTTTACAGTAGTGGTACTCTTCTTTGCCCCTTCTTTCTTCACCTACATACGTCCTGTGGCTACTTACCATGCAGACAAGTTGGTCAGTTTGTTTTATGCAACCTTCACTCCCATGCTAAATCCTGTCATTTATACAGTGAGAAACCAAGAGGTGAAAATTGCCGTGAAGAGATTGCTGAAGAGAAAAGTAACTTAAGATGTTTATGGTACCAAGAATTTGATGTTTTATGTTCATAGGGAGGATTATATCTATTGTAAATTATGAAGGAACACTAGGAAATTTTGCAGGTTAGTGAGAGAGAAAAAAAAAGCCCCAACTATCATTTCTTGATTACTTAAGAGTGGTTAAGCATTATTAGGCATTTTGATAACTTTTACTGTACTTTACCAAGGCTTCCATGTTCATGTTCATAGCTTCAGAACAGACAATGGAAAGAACAAGTATAAAACCCTAGTTTGATGATGATAGAGAATGTTTTTCTCCTGTCCTACTTCTACTTTTCTAAATTCTTCATATATGTTACTTGGATAAAATTGCCTTTTCCACAGGATCTTAATCTCAGAACTTTTTTAATTTTGCTTAGCTTGTGTTCAAGCAAATTGTCATAAAAATCCTTAAGTAGGTACATAATAAAGGGACAGTTGCATGAAGGAATCACTGCTGATTTTTTTTTTCTTTTTTGTAATATGAATCTACCAGAAACAAAAGGGAGGCCCTTAGAAAAAGGGGTAAGAGTAATTCAGAATCAAATTACTTTCTTGGCACAAAAAATAATCCAATAATTGTGAAATTACTCTTAATTTGCTCTATTTTCTTAAAAATCCTTATGTCTCAGTTTTTCTTGCATATAAAGGACATGTTTTCATTTGCTGTACCAAGACTTTGAAGAGACATCTGAAGTAAGCATAAGCAACTTTTATCAAGTTTCAGCAATTGGTATATGACTAGGTTCCAAAACTATTGCTCTGTTGGTCTGATACACACACACACACACACACACACACACACTGAAATCCTTACCATCAGGCATAGTCACTTCAGTTGAATTATCCACATAATAAAATGTGGTTCCATTACCATTATCCCCATTTTACAGAAAAGCAAATTGAAGACAAGAGAGTTTAATTTACTTGCCTCACATCACATGTGTTTTTTTCATAAATTATGTCAGGATAACTAGAATGCAGCTTCCTTTTGAAACTTTTAGCTACAAACTTTCAATTCAGGTCTTTAAAATGCAGTCTTACTTTCTGCAATTGAAACATAGTTGTCTGTGGTATGTTGAGGTCTATAGATAAGAAAATTACCTGCAGTCTTAATGTTTTGTTTTGTCATTTAAGGAGATGGTGTTAATACATGGTACCCTTGTCTCATGTGCAGCAGTATACTTCAGCAATATTGTTTTATTTCCTCTTTTTGGAAGTTCAAGTTATGCTACTTCACTTTTACAAAAGACTAACACTGGTATAGTAACAGATTTTTTTTTTGTAAAAGCAAAAATCCCCTTCAGATTTCTTTTCTGTTAGAGAAAACAAGTACTAATATTGGTATTCATAAAACTGAGTGGCTAAAGTGAAATTTCTGAAATCATGGAATACCTTCAATGCTCCTTTATACATGTGGAGAATATCAGGTCATCATACCTCATCACTTAACTATTTATAGATCAATGATTCTTTGACTGCAGCACTCTAACACATGTTACTTCCACAAATATCACTTTCTCCAACTCAGTGGTCAACAGGAGCTCTTTCTACCATAATTTAACCAGATATTAATGCCCAAAGCATAGTATTAATGTGACTGTGTTTACTAAAGTTATGCCTGGCTGACTCCAAAGAGGTAAGACTATACCATGGAGAAAAGTGCCAGCTCAATAAGTAATATTAGGTCAATTGAACAGCTATAAGTAAAGAATGAAATTTGAGCATTCTCTAACATCATAATAACATCTTAATCTAACATCAAAAATAAACTCAAAGTGGATTAAAGACATAAATATGACCCTGACATGATAAAAACTCAGCATACAACATACACAGAATACTTTGACTTAAATTGCACCAATACATTTTTTGATCCACCTCTAGAGTAACAGAAAAAAACCAAAAATGAACAAAAGAATCTAATTAAACTTAGAAGGTTTTGCACAGCAAAGGAAACCATACACAAGAAGAATGGGAGATGATTTTTGCAAATGATGGAATTAATTTCCAAAATATACAATCAGGTCATAGTGCTCAAATAAATAAAATTTTTAAAAAATCAGGAGTTCCCACCGTAGCCCAGCAGAAATGAATCTCACTAGTGTCCATGAGGACACAGGTTGGATTCCTGACCTCTCTCATTGGGTTAAGGATCCAGTGTTTATGTGAGCTGTGATATAGGTTATAGATGAGGCTCAGATCTGGCATTGCTGTGGCTATGGTGTAGGCCAATGGCTACAGCTCCAATTCAACCCCTAGCCTGGGAACATCCATATGCTGCAGGTGCAGCCCTAAAAAGACAAAAAAATAAAATAAAATATAAAAAAAATAAATAATAAGCAGAAGTTTTAAATAGACATTTCTCCAAGGAAGACATTCAGATAGGCATATCAAAAATTGTCAATATATCTAAATATTAGAGAATGCAAAACAAATTAATATGAGGTACCACCTCATACTTGTCAGAATGACTACCATCATAAAATTACAAATAATAAATGCTGGAGAGGGTATGGAGAAAAGGGAACCCTCCTACACTCTTGGTGGGGATGTACATTGGTGCAACCACTATGGAGAAAGGTATGGAGGTTTCTTAAATACTAATCATAGACCTACCATATGACTCAGCAATCCCACTCCTGAGCACATACACAGAGAAAACCATAATTTGAAAACACACACACACACCCCCAAATATTTATTGCAGCACTATTTACTATAACCAAAACATGGAAGTAATTGAAATGTCCATTGAGAGAGGAATGGATAAAGAAGATGTAATAGCTATATACAGTGGAATATGATTCAGTCATAAAAAGAACAAAATAATGTCATTTGTTGCAATAGGAAGGGACCTTAAGATTATACTAAGTGAAGTAAATTATACAGAAAGAGACAAATATCATACAATATCATATATATGGAATATAATAAAAATTATACAAAAGAAATTATTTACAAAACAGAAACAAATTCACATATTTTATAATCAAACTTATGTTACTATATGGGAAACTGTGGTGGGGGAGGGATAAATTGGGGGGATGGGAATAACATACTGCTGTATATAAAATAGATATTTAACAAGGACCTTCTGTATGGCACAGGGAAATTTACTCAACAGTGTTTAATAATCTACATGGGAAAAAAGAATGGGTATAAGAATATGTATAACTGAGTCACTTTGATGTACACCTGTAACTAATACAAATTGTAAATCACCTATACTGCAGTAAAATTAAAAAATATAAAATTATATTCATAGTTATTTCCAGAATGTCATCCATTTGGGCATCTATTCACATTTTTTAACATGATTTTTATTCCTTTGCCATGAATTGCTTATAAATAAATCTTACTTGTTTCTGGTTTTGATTTTTTTTTTTTAAGGGCTGCACTGATGGCACATGGAAATTCCCAGGCAACAGGATGAATTTGAGTTGTAGCTGCTGGCCTAAGCCACAGCCACAGCAATGCCAGATCTGAGCCATGTCTCTGACCTACACTGCAGCTCCTGGCAATGCAGGATCCTTTGACCCACTGAGCAAGGCCAGGAATTGAATCCACATTCTCATGTATACCAGGCAGGTTTGCTACCACTGAGCCACAATGGTAACTCCCAAATCTTACTTGTTTTGATTGCTGATCTTTTCCATACTGATTTGAATTTTATGGCCATTTTCACAATATTTATTCTTCCAATTCATGAACATGAGCTATCTTTCCATTTATTTGTGTCTTTAATTTTTTTCATCAATATTTTATATTTTCATCAATGATATATATTTTTCAGTGTACAGTATTTCAATTCTTTATTAAATTTATTCCTAATTATTTTTATGATACTTAAAGTAGGATTCTTTTCTTAATTACTTTTTTGATTAGTTCATTGTTAATATAGACAAATGAAACTCACTTTTGTATGTTGATTTAGTATCATGCAACATTTTTTGATTTTTTTATTAGGTCTACCTGCCCAGGGTACAAAATTTTGCATATTATCTATATAAGATCATGTCTGCTATGTAGTCTTATAAGTCTGGCTTCTTGCCCTTATTATTGTATATTTGAAATGTATGCATATCGATAAGTCTATTAGTGGACTATTTGTTTTATTGCTGCATAATATTCCATTGTGTGGATACATCACAATTTTTCTCCTCAACTAAAATATATTTTAATTGTTTTTAGCTAATTGAAATTATGACTAAGACTGCTATAATATTCATATATTGTTTTTGAAAAATAAGCAAATCAGAAAAAATACATAATAACTATTTTAAAGGTACTAAATGTCAGAAACAACTGACAATGATAACTGAGAGATGGGAAACAAGTTGAGCCCTAGGATTCTGCAGCTTGTTACCTTTAAAATTTTTCCACGTTGTTGTACAGAGAAGGATATTTTAAAAGGTTTCCTGGTAGACACCCTGAGTTGAAGAGATAAAGATGAGGCTCTGAGACCAAGGCAGCTAGAATTCTGAGAGTATAATTTTGTAGCGGATAGATGTCTGGACCAGGGTGTGGGGGCAAGGGGCTGCAGAGGAGAAGAGAGGAAGATAAAGAGACAGATTGCAAAAGCTTGGGAACAAATGAGGATCCCTCTCCACTACTCATCAGAGTGCTGAAACATGAATGCATTTGAGGAAACTACCTGAAGCTGGGGAAAGATTTACCCAGATGGGTTAAAAAGAAGAGTGCTTGGTGCTCACACTGGACCAGGAATAGTGCATATCCTCACCAGTGGTAAACCTCATAGTTTTCAGGACCAGTGCTGGAAGTGATTACTTAGAAAGTTTTTACTTCACTAGTAGGACATAAGTATCCTTAGATTGAACTTTTCTCAAGAACAGACTCAAAAAAAAAAGGAACTTTTCTCAAGAACAGACTCAAAAAAAAAAGGAAAAGAAGAAAAAATAAAGAAAGGAAAAGGAAAAAAGAAAATATTCAAAATAATCAAACTAAATATCATGTATAGAATGTTGTGTTTTTGTTAATATGACATATTAATCTAATTACTTTCCTTGTGATTGCCTTGTTCTATTCTTGTATAAGGTTTATGCTGAATCCACTAAATATATCAGGAAGTATATTAATTGCCTCCCATTTTTGAAAGTGTTTATGTTAGATTGGTACTATTTCTTGATAAATTGTTATATAAAATTCATTTATTCAAACTGTTTGGTGTGAAATTTTGAAGGGATAGCAGCATTCTAAATAATTTACTTAGTTGTTAGATTATTCAAGTTTTTTATGACTTTTCTGAATATGTTTAGAAAGTTGTTTTTTCATTGCAGTAGTCTATAATGTTTTAATTGGCAGTATAATCTCCTAAATTCATTGACCATATAATTTTATTATCATTTTTATTGATATTAAACTACAATCATGTTATTTTATTAGTATACATTCATCACTTAAAAGGCATTTATAGAATTCTATTAAATTCTCTTGCAGTTTAAAATCAGAAAATATATCCACTGAAATTAGCTTGTGACACCTTCTTTCTTGCTTTTTTATTTTTACTTTTTAAATTTTGTGGGAGTATAGTTGACTTACAATCTTGTGTCACTTTCAGGTGTAAAGCAAGGCAAATCAGTTAAACATAAATATGTATTCATTCCTTTTGAGTTTTTTTTTCCCATATAGGTTATTACAGAGTACTGAGTAGATCTTGCTTTACTATACAATGGACCTTTGTTACTTATATATTTTATGTATAGTAGTGTGTATATGTTAAGCCCAACCTCCTAATTTATCCCTCCTCTTTTGTTGTTGTTGTTGTTGTTGTTGCTATTTCTTGGGCCGCTCCCATGGCATATGGAGGTTCCCAGGCTAGGGGTTGAATCGGAGCTGTATCCTTTGGCCTCCGCCAGAACCACAGCAACGCGGGATCCGAGCCGCGTCTGCAACCTACACCACAGCTCAGGGCAACGCCGGATCGTTAACCCACTGAGCGAGATGAGGGACCGAACCCGCAACCTCATGGTTCCTAGTCGGGTTCGTTAACCACTGCGCCACGACGGGAACTCCCTATCCCTCCTCTTAATGTTTCTCCTTTGGTAACCATATGCTTGGTTTCAAAATATTTGAGTCTGTTTTTGTTTTGCAAATAATCATCTGATATCATTTTTATTAGATTCTACATATTAGTTATATGATATTTGAGGAGTTATACTATAGTTAATATTGTGAATCTATATTAATGTAAAATTTTCTCATGTTTCTATATCAAATAACATAATCTCTTTTTTAAAATTAATAGGACTCTACATATTTCAGAAAAACCAAACATGAAATAAGACACAAAAACTTGGTTCACTCCTCCCTAAACAAAGACAGCCCAGATTAATGTTTGAAGTATATTGCAGGGAGCCAAGGAGATACAGGAGGCCAAGGAAGGGAACTAGCCTGATGGCACAGTTCCAAAGGCAGGGTTCCTAACCAAGGAAAAAAAGCCTACCCGCTGGCACAGTTCCGAGGGCAGGTTTAGGAATAGGGAAAAGGGCTTACCCGGTGGCACAGTTCAGAGGGCAAGTTCTAAAAATAATGAGGCTCACCTGCTAACCCAACAACAATGGCAACAATAACAAAATGAAGGCTTTGCACAATAGTGTAAAAATAAAAGTTGCTTCTGGGAAAATCAGTCTTTCCTGTTATTTACATATTTCTGTATTTTCTGTATTTTTCTGTTATTTGTTTGTTATTCCTTGTTATTTGTCTGTATTGTTTTGTGATTCAATAAAATTGGAACAACAACAATTGGAACAGTAATAAAATAATAAGAGTTTCACCCTGGTGAAATTCCCCCCTATTCAGATCTAATGGAGGCAAAAACAAAGTGTTCATTGGTTTGTTACAAGTAAAAATAGGTTTTAGAGTTAGGTCATTGTGGAGTGTACAATAGGTTAGATAGGTTAGATATACATCATTCTTGATGGAAAAATATAATCTTGCTTTTAATAAGTTTTGTAGGGAGCTTTTAAGTTTAATGAAATTAAGTTGCTCTAATATAAAAAATGTTTTCTCATGCTGTCCCCTAACCATAATGCTTTGAAGTTAGTACATCAAGCTTTAATCTAAAAAAGAGTTTTTGTAAATGTTAAATTCTTGTGCTTGTTACCTTTCTAGTTGTTAAAGTTCAGCTTAAAACAATAACTGGCGGCGCTTGCTAAAAGTAACCACAAGACGTTTTTATACTGAATTGCCTTATTTTCATATAAGGATTTTTCCACATAATGTTTTGTATCCATTATAATTTTGCATGATGCATTGTATCCGTTAGTTTTGATTAAAATTTTTAGAACACATTGTATATCTACTGTACCATGTAGTCTAAAATTTAACCTTTGAGAATATGATCTAAGCACTGTGATGTAAGTTACAATTAAGCTGTCTATATAAGCTGTTACCTATGCTAGTAAAATTTGAGCAGTCCAGCACCCTGAAAGAAGGGACAAAGAGGCTGTCTCCGTGTGCTTCACCAACACTGTCCATCCCCAGAGGGAATACCCTGGCTGCTGGAGCTGGACTCTGGCAGTATATATCTTATTTTTGTATCTGCAAAGTATCTTACATATATTATTTTGTTTATAAGTTTAGCATGTTAAGGTGGGAGTAGAATGTTTCAGAGTTGTAATTGTAATCATAGGAGGCTAAGTTTATAAAAATGATCTGAATGAACAAAGTGCATATGCAGAAAAATTACCAAATCTTAATTATTTTAGAAATGTTCCTTTCCTTCCCCAGGTCTCAGTTTCTTTTGATGCAAAATAAAGAAAATGAATTAGATACTGTCCCATAGCCTGTTCATTTCTCCATGCCTAGGATCTGATTATTTATTTATTTGTAGATCAAATGCTGAGCTCCCTGTAGTTGAATTCTCAGAAATCTCATTTATAATATTATATGAAAAACAGGATAGTTCTTCTGCTTATGGTGAAACATGGCCAACACTTTGCAGAGATTTCTGATTTTGGAGATCTCTTAAATTAGGACGCTAAGAGCTTAGAACTCAAACAACAGAATCAACCTTTTAGTTTTACATCTTACTGGTTACATAATCCTGGACAAGAGAAATAAAGTAGTATAAGCCTCAGCTTTTCTCTCTATATATTGGAGAAAATGTATTCATGTCTCTTAGTTAAGATGAGATTAAATGTGAAAGGGGACTGCAAAGAACAAGAGCTCAGTGCATACTTCCTTTTAATAGCAAATTGAGGGCAGATCAGAAATGAAGAGGGTGAGTAATTGGTTATTAACTGACCTAACAAAGTAAAGAAAATATCTATTTTATTCTAAATTCTCCTAAGAAAATCATGGACATGGAAGACAGACTTGTGGTTGCCAAGGGGGAGGGGAGGGAGTGGGATAGATTAGGAATCTGGGGTTAATAGATGCAAGCTATTGCCTTTGGAATGGAAAAGCAATTAGATCCTGTTTTATAGCACTGAAAACTGTCTAGCCTCTCATGATGGAGCATGATAATGTGAGAAAAATGAATGTATACATGTATGTGTAACTGGGTCAACTTGCTATACAGTAGAAAATTGACAGAACAGTGTAAACCAGCTCTAATGGAAGAAGTAAAAATCATTATAAATGATTAAATAAATAAATAAATTATCTTAAGAGAGGAGATGGGGAATTCTGAAGGAAAAACTGGACATCTTTCAAATTGCCAAGTGTTTTTTGAATCCATTCTAATGCCTTAGGAGGAGAATTAGTCTTCTGATCACTTTTGTTGGTAAATGGATGTTAAAGAAGCCTCTTTACATTTTTGCTTTGGAGGTAATATGGGGCCAAGATCAAGATCAACACTTGAGGTTGGAGAGTTGTTATTATACCTTGAGGTCTCTTCCTCACTAACTGTATATCTTGGTGTACAAGGCTTAACTTCTTGATGTCTCAATTTTCCTATCTTCCAACCACATACAGCTCTTTTTAAAAAATATTAAATTGCTGAGACCAGCTCAGGAGGATGAGGCTGAAGAATGGGTGCTGTGAAACTTAAGGAAAGAAGTTAACATAAAACAAGGCACAGAGATATTTATCTTAAGTAAATGTGGGAACTGGGGGACTCAAGGTCTCAGGGACCAATAGCACTGCCTCAAGAAACCACAGTGCTTTTATTGCATTTTTTAAGATTATGTCAAGTGAGAATGGGGTTGTAGGTGCAGGATATAGGTTTTTTTAAGTTATTTTAAAAGTCACATAGACATTTGCTGATTAAGCTTTTATTCTGACCTTTAGGCATTTAACAGTCATTAGCATTTGAGGAAACTTGGCATCAACTATCTATGCATAGCATCTAGAGAATCACAATTGTGCTTCTGCAGGTTTGCCTATCTGCAGCAACCCTGTGTGCCTAGGTTTGCACCTTGGTTCTCTTTGCTAATGCATATCCTGATAAGGACCCATCATAAACCCCTTGGGGCCATGGGGCTCCTATTTCTTTTATTCTTAAGAGGACTTATCATGCTGTGCAAATGGCATACCAATCTGCACAGGTCTGGCATGCCTAAACCAATGCATTAAGTCCTCATTCAGCTGACCCTATGAATAATTTATGCCTTTAGATCTTTGTTCTTAAGCTTAAGTCATTTACCAGAACTGAGACTGTTTTCAGAGCAGGAAGATGGGGTAAAGTAAAGCAGGGCAGGATGGAGTTTTCAGCAAAGAGGCTAAGAAAATATTGTAGAAACATGTCTCATGATATTAAATGAGATAATTTATTTAAAATTCTTTGCACAATGCCTAGTATATACATAGTATATATGTAGCATATATATATGTATATATATGTGCCTAGTATATATAAAATGAATACATATTATTACTTTTTGAGCATCATTCGCCATAATAATCTGACCTTCAAAAAGGACTTCAACAATTCCCAAATAATAACAGCTTTCAAAAGGAAAGTAGGCTTACTTCCTTAGTCCTTACCCATCTCAGAACTTGTTATATTGCAGACACCACAAAAATGGAAAGAGAGATGAAAAAGTGCCATTTGAACTTTGACTTCAAAGCAAGATTTAAATAGAAGAACCCCCCTCAAATAATAAAAGAGAAAACCCATGGTGAAATTGTTATGGCGGCTGCCAGCAGCCCAAGGCTGGAGTGTATCAGCTCTGGTGTCAGCCCTACAGCCAGTATACCAGCTCCAGCAGCTCTGTGGCCACAGTGTACCAGCTCCAGCGGCTCTGTGGCTGCAGCTCTTTCACCCAGCGAGAAACCAAGTGAGCACTCAGAGAGTTGGAGAACTCAGGTTTATTACTCCGGCAGACTCAGAGGACATCGCTCTCCGAAGTCTGAGCGCCAAAGAGGGGTTTCACAAGGCTTTTATGGGCTAGTTCCTCAGGGTCCATGCTTGGCGGACTGGAGTGAGAACTGGCAAAGTAATAGACATAGGAGGGAGTTTTACAGGAGCAAATGTGTAGGGGAGGGGTGGTTAGAGGTAGTTGACTGGGTTAGGGGTAGTTTGGCTGGATTTTGCTTAGTCATCATGGCTGAGGTGTCTCCTTTTGACCTTTTTGTCGGGTCATTTTCCTTTACATTCCCCCCTCTTGATGCTTTCTTTCACATTTTTGAAGCAAGCATCAACCTTCTTGGTCTTCTTGGCCCAGGGGCTTATATAAGGGTGGCCTGGACATCACCACTGTTTGTAGCTTTATAGATTCTAGGCATGAGGAGACAAACTTGACAAGACAGTTCAGGATACAGGGGCCAAATATGAGAGCCATGAAGAGCATGAGGAGGGGTCCAGCCAGAGGCATGAGCCATGCCACACAACTCCTGTAGTTACCCCAATTTAACCAAGAGTTATCTAATTCTTCCCTTCTCTTTGCTATACGTTCCTTTAGTTGTTGGGCCATATTTCTGACTATCCCAGATCTGTTTGTGTAAAAATAGCATTCTTTGTTGAGGAACGGTCCCCCTTTCTCAGAGGTGAGTAAGTCCAGTGCTCTCCTATTTTGAAGGGCCACTTCTGCCAAAGAGTCTACCCAATCCTGTAAGGATACTAGGGAAGTGGCTACTTGTTCCATGTCATCTGTGAACTCTTTAGACAATTGATGATAATAAGCAGTGGAGGATGCTATTCCTCCCACTCCTGCTCCTATCCCTGCTGAAATTCCCAACCCAACTAATAAGGGGATAATTTGTATTGCTCTCTTGGTTCTGCCATGTGCCTGTACGGGCACCATAAGAGACTGATTTCCAGGAACAATATCTATTTGAGGAGTGACAAAGGCTAATGTGCAGGTACCTATCCAATTAGCAGGGAGGCACTGGTAAACACAATTCCCACACACAAAGAAAAGGCTGGTCTGGGGTCTACACCAAGTCCCATTGATCGAGGGGTCTAAGTTCTCAATATTTGTAACATTATCACATTCTGTCAGGTTACCCACCTGAACCATTTTCCCAAGACTTTGAATACACCATGGGGCCTTGAGAGGCATGTGCACACCTACCAGTCTAGGTTCTTGTGTTGGATCAAACTGGCTTTGGTTTCCCTTGGTGGTATTGATGATACTTATCGGTATGGCAATAAGTTGAGGTTTTTGGATGGGTAAACAGAGCCAGCAGTCCCTCACCAGTTTAGGGTTTGTTGTATTTAACAGGTGGTGCGTGGCATTCAGCATTTGGCTCAGGTCAAGACCATGACTTAGAGGTTTGGGTTTTAGCTTGGGTACCTTTATCAAGGGGGCAGTGGAGGCAGCGGAGGTCCCTCATGTGATTTTTCAAACTCGAAATCTATTCACCCAGCCCTGGATTGTAGCCAGCCGGGTAGTGGTTTCTGGGTGGCCTATCATCTGTTAATCCTGTCCCATCCCATAGATCATCATCCCAATCTGTTGCCCCTGGAGTGAGCAGCAGGGCAACTGTTAACAAACCTATGACTCCCTTAATCCTTTTCACTGACCTAGTATGAATAGGGATCTTAGTATGCTGATAGTCAGGAGATACATCACACAGATGAGCAGCCAGGCTCCCTGTCCCCATTCTGAAGGGGATACCACATATAGCCCCTTCCCAAATATGGCAATTTCAGCTACCAATATTTCCCACAAGAGCATGAGTTCAGTTCAAGTTTGCATGGAGATCCTCTGGCCTCCACTTGTACAAACCAGCCAATTTCCAGTATGTGGCTGGGACAGGGCTGCAGATTCCTCAAGCTTCTGCCGTGCATAGACTGGCCAGCTTCCGGGTGTGGCCAGGGCAGGGCCTGCCATCCTCTGGTGCCAAATGTCTCTGGAACTTGATCTTGAGGGGGTTATCAGGATGCTGGAGAGCTTCCCAGGTGTCTGTGTTAGTGGCAGGAGCAGCCTTCTTTATTCTGGTGTGATGGATCCACGGGACAATACCTGTAACTTTGACAGCCGTTGGAGTTGCCAATATAACCATGTAGGGGCCTGTCCAAACTGGCTGGAGTGGTTCCTTCTTCCAGTCCTTAACCCATACCATGTCTCCAGCTTGATGAGGGTGGATCCAATTGCCTAAGGGAATAGGGGCCCTCTCCAGGGTCTCTCTGGTAATGCAGTGGAGGACTTTCACTGTGGCCTGGAGGTATCGGGATATCTCCTTGTTGGCTATCTGTCTGGGATCTCCCTTTAACTTCCCTATTACAGGTGGGGGCCTTCCATACAGGGTTTCAAATGAGGTGTAGCCCATGGATCTGGGTGTGCATTGGGTTCAGAGTAAGGCTAAGGGCAGAACATCTACCCAGGGTAATTGAGTCTCCTGGCACAACTTGGCTAGAGTGGTTTTAAGGGTCTGGTTCATGCGCTCAACTTTTCCTGAATGTTGTGGCCTATAAGCTGTATGGAGTTTCCATTTAATTCCCAGAGTTTTAGTCAAGATCTGGGTTACTTCCGACACAAAAGCAGGCCCATTATCAGATCCAATTGTGAGGGGTAACCCATATCTGGGGATTATTTCTCTCAGCAAAGCCTCAGCCACTTCCCAGGCTCATTCCATTCGTGTGGGGAAGGCTTCTACCCACCCTGAATATGTCATACTAGCACTAGTAGATATCGATAGCTCTGGCAGGGTTTGACTTCAGTGAAGTCAACTTCCATGTCCTCAAAGGGCATTGTCCCTACCGTTTGTACCCCAGGACTGGGCCTAGGCTTTTGACTGGCATTGTTCCGAGCACAGGACACACATCAGAGGCTGATCTGGGCGCATAGGGTGGGGAGCTTAACTATAAAGTAATAACGATTTAGCAGGCTTTCTAAGGCAGTTTTTCCCAGATGAGTCATTTCATGGTACTGTATTACTAACTGGGCTGCTGCTGTACTGGGGATGAAAAGTCTCTGATCTGGTAACCTCCACCAGCCTTCCCCCTCCTTTTTCCCTCCTTCTGACAGGGCCCATTGATCCTCTTCTTTAGTATAATTGGGAGTAGGGGGCAGTTCTGGCTCCAACAGGATATTAGAGATGGTTTCTGTTTCAGGAACCCATCGGCTGGCAGCCTTCCTAGCTGCCTGATCAGCCAGTCGATTTCCTTTACTGATGGGGTCACTCCCCATCTGATGGCCTTTGCAGTGGATGACTGCTACCTGGGAGGGCTTCCACGCTTCCTCCAAAAGCTGGAGGATTTCTTCTTTGTTCTTTATCTCTTTCCCTCCTGCTGTGAGCAGTCCTCTTTCCTTATAGATGGCCCAATGAACGTGTAATGTGGCATACTTGGAGTCTGTGTAGATGTTGACTCTTTTCCCTTCAGCATATCCCAGTGCCTGGACTAATGCCCACAGTTCAGTCCGTTGTGCCAACCAGCCCTGTGGGAGAGCTTCAGCCTTTATTACCTTCTCTGTTGTAGTTACAGCATATCCTGCTTTGCGTTGTCCTCCTTGGACGAAGCTGCTTCCATCTGTATAAAGCTCAAGCTCTGGGTCTGAGAAAGGAAAGTCTGTTAGGTCTGGCCGACTCGAATAAACTTCATCTATGGTCTCTTTGCAGTCATGGTCAGGTGGGCCCACCTCAGTAGGCAGGAAAGTGGCTGGATTCAGTGTCCACACCGTCTCGAGATGTACTTGAGGGTTTTCGCAGAGCAGCCCTTGATAGTGTGTTATCTGGGTGTGGGTCAGCCACTTATGACCTTGGCTGCTCATTAAGGCTGTTACTGCATGAGGGACTTTCACATTTATATTTTGTCCCAGGGTAAGCTTGTCTGCTTCTCTGATTAGGACTACTGTGGCTGCCAGGGCTCGGAGACATGGTGGCCATCCTGCTGCCACTGGATCTAAATGCTTGGACAAGTAAGCCACTGGCTCCTGCCATGGTACAACAGTCTGTGTGAGGACATCCAGTGCTATATGGTTCTTTTCATGAACAAAGAGGTTGAAGTCCCGAGTCACATCTGGTAATCCTAGCACTGGGGCACTAATTAGCAGTCTCTTTATTTCCCTGAAGGCTCATTCCTGATCTGGTCCCCACTTTAAAGTCTCCTTTCCAGATCCTGCAATGGCCTTGTAAAGTGGTTTTGCTATGCCTGAAAATCCTGGTATCCAGATTCGGCAAAACCCTGCAGCTCCCAGGAACTCTCGAACCCCTTTCTTTGTATTGGGCCGAGGTATTGAACAAATTGTTTGTTTCCTCTCAGGCCCAAGGGCTCTGTGTCCCTTTGAAAGGAGGAATCCAAGGTACTTTACCTTCTGCTTGCAAATTTGGGCCTTCTTCCATGACACCTTGTAACCCATCTCAGAGAGCAGTAAGGCTTTCATGCCTGCCCAGCAGTCTTCCCGAGTGGGGCTAGCTAAAAGTAAGTCATCCACGTACTGAAGCAAGGTAAAATTCAGAGTCTCTCCAAACAGGGTTGGTGAATTTTTGAACACTTGTGGTAGTCTGGTCCATGTTAATTGTGTTTTTCTCCCCGTGAGCGGGTCCTCCCACTCAAAAGCAAACAATGGCTGGCTGACCGGTGCCAGCCAGAGGCAGAAGAAAGCATCCTTGAGGTTGAGGCAGGTGAACCAGCTGGCCTGAGCAGACAGGAGACTGAGGAGAGTGTAGGGATTTGGCACTACCGGGTGTATCATGACGACTGCATTGTTGATTGCCTGGAGATCCTGGACCAGCCGGTAATCTTTTCCTTCAGACTTCCTGATTGGCAGTAGTGGTGTGTTCCACAATGATTGACACTCTCTCAATATTCCAGCATCTCAGAGTCGTTGTATGTGACTCTGGATCCCCAGGCGTGCTTCCCGGGGGACAGGATACTGTCTCTGTCTGATTGGGGTGCTCCCAGTTTTCAGGTCTACCATGATAGGTGCATTGTTCTTAGCCATCCTGGGGGGCCCTTTCTCTGCCCATACCTTAGGGAACTCTTCTAGTAGGCTTTCTGGGTTTGTGTAGCAATAGAATCACCAATCATCCTCCCTGGGTACTGTAACTGCCATTAGAAAGGTTCCCCTATCTTTTAAGGCCAGGCTAGCTGGCCCTCTGGGAGTGAATGTTATTTGGGCTCCTAGTTTAGTCAGGAGATCTCTTCCCAATAAGGGAATGGGACATTCTGGCACATACAAGAACTCATGAGTCACCAGATGGCCTCCAAGTTGACAGATCTGAGGCTGGCAAAATGGATGGTTTGTTTGTGTTCCCGTAGCCCCAACAATAGTCACTTTTCTTCTTGAGAGGGGGGCCACAGGTGTGGTCACCACTGAATGCTCTGCCCCTGTGTCCACCATAAATGTTACGGGTTGGTCCCCCACCATCACCTCGACCGTGGGCTCCCGGGGGCCCAGGAGCAGGGAGCCCGGTCTTCCCTAATCAGAGTGTATTCCAGCTAGACCAACAAGATCATGGGCAACTGGCTCGGGCCTGTACTTCCTCTTGTTCGATGGAGCCCTTTTCCCCAGTTGGTCTCTTGTTTCCTTCCGCTGTGGTCACTCATTCTTCCAGTGACCGATCTCCTTGCAGTATGCACATTGATCTTGTCGTAGCAGTGGTCTTCTTCTCATCTCTCCTTTGCATGGTGGTGCAGGCTGCCTGCTGGGGTCCGGTTTCCCTAGTGCTGCTACTAGCAGGGATGCCTTCTGCTTCATCTATTTATCAGCCTCTCGATGGGCCTCCTGGTCTCAATTCACAAAAACCTTATTGGCCACCTCTAGTAGCTGGGTTGTGTTCATTCCAGCAAACCCTTCTAACTTCTGGAGCTTTCATTGAATATCTGTGTACGATTGAGCCACAAAGGCAGCATTGACCATCCGTAGATTTTCAGGGGCTTCTGGGTCAAAGGGAGTGTAAGCTCGGAAAGCCTCACACAGTCTCTCATAGAAGTCCCCTGGCGGCTCATCCACCTTCTGAATCACCATGGTAGTCTTGAACATACTGGTTGGCTTCTTGGCCCCAGCTCTGAGCCCTTGTAGGATGGCATTGCAGTAATGGTGCTGTGCACCCCGGCCTTCTGGTGTGTTGAAGTCCCACTCTGGCCTATCTTCAGGGACTGCATTTTGTGTCCATTCTTCTACAGCAACAGTGCCAGCAGGGGCCTGTCCTTGGAGCCACTTCCTGGCCTCAGCCAAAATGCATCTCCTCTCCTCGGTGTTAAAGAGGGTTAGGAGGAGGTGGCGGATATCATCCCAGGTCGGCTGATGGGTTTGGAAGACCGATTCCAAGAGGTCGATCATGGCCTGTGGCTTCTCGGAATATGCTGGGGTGTGGTGTTTCCAATTTAAGAGATCGGCTGTGCTGAACGGTTGGTAGTAGAGGATGGGCTGACCTGGCTGTACAGAACAATCTTCATTCAATTGTTGGGGACCCTGAATTTCTCTCAAGGGCACTTGGAGAGCTGCAGCTGGCTGGGTAGATTGCTGAACAGAGCGGAGCCATCTGCCTACTGGCTCCGGGCTCGGAGTCCGTAGTGGTTGAGGTGGTGGGGACACAGATGATGGTGGGCTTTCTGGAAGGTGATTGGATGGAGGCTGAGCTGAAGGTGGAGGAGCTGTTGATACATATGGTGGGGGCATCAGGGGTTCATCCCCTGATTCTCCTTGGAGGATTGGCTTAGTAGTTTCACCTTTTTTCCTTCCAGACATTTGGACCACAAAAATTCTACCCTGTCCCTTCCCATTAGTGCAGAACCGGACCCAAGGGGGCAAGACCTGAGCAATATGGAGCCAAGAGTCAATATATGGGAACTGATCAGGGTGTCCTGGTGTCCCAGTGACTACTTGATAGACTGCTTGGACCTTCAATAAATCAAGAGTGCCCTCTGAAGGCCAACCCACATTGAATGCTGGCCATTCAAGTTCGCACAACTTGCGGAGCTTTTCTGGCGTCATTTTAGTCCCATAGTCTCCTGAGAAACCCTTTTTAAAGTTTTTGACCATACAGTCTAGGGTTGTGGGTTTTGATTCGGATGAGCCCATGATGCTTTTCTGTGGATCTCACCTATGATCTGATTTTATGACACCTCTTTCATCCTTGTGAGCAGTATCCCCTGTAGCATTGCCTCTGCCACCCCTGAAATCAAAAGAGCTCCCACTCAGCTCACTCTATAGCCAGAAAGAAAACATCTGCTTCGTTGCAAGGGTCTCTGACATATCTGGACCCTGGGTCTCAGAGAGGCACTCTCAGACATGTTCTAATGTTTGGGCAAAGGTCAGGGGAACTTGCACCCAATCCTACCTATATCCTGAACTGAGACAGGGATGATGGGCTTGTCTCCCTGACTCAGATCCTGGGCCTACATGAACTGACAAATTGGGTATTCCTGTGGCTGGTCTAGAGTCTGGGATGGGAGTTCCTGGAGGCCCAGGGGCAGGGTTGAGTTAGATTATCTCCTCGGAGGAATTTATGGCCCAAAATAGTGGACACACAGGGGTCTCTAGCTCGTGGGCTTCTGGGTTAGGTCACACCCCATGTGGCCACCCTGCACAGGTGTCACAGATGAAACAAGGGAGGGTGCCCCCTTCTTAGAAGGTGGCCATTCAGATGTCCACCTGACTGCCCCCCTCTTGGGAGTTTAGGTGCCTCTTAGCAATTGGCTGGTTCGTATGAGCCCCAAACTTGGATTGGACTCGCAGGGAGGGAAGAGAACCCTCAGCAGTAGTCCTCCTCTATTGTTCTCTCCTGCCTCCAGAGTCACAGTCCCTCAACAGGATCATCATCATCCTCTATTGGTCTATCCACCTCTACACTAACAGTGCCACTCCAGCATCACAGTCCTCTATCTACAGTAATAGTTCCCTATTGTTGTGGTTCCTCCTTTGCAGTGAAAGTGCTCAACTATTATGGCCCCCACTCTATAATACCCTCTCTATAACAATAGTCCCCAATGTATGGCAATAGACTATCCTCCATTGGAATAGCCTCACCTACATGATAATAGTTCCCTCTCAATGGTAACAGTCTCTCCTCTATGGTAATAGTCCACTCTGTACAGAAAAAGTGATGCCTCTGCTGTCATCACCCCCTCTACAGAATGGTCCTTCTCTATTGTACTAATCCCCTTTGTTATAGCAGCCCCTCTATTGTCACAGTCCCATATTGCATACCCCCATATTATCATAGTCCTGGCAATGTAAAGTCCCCCCTACAGTAATCATCCCCCCACTACAGTAGCACTCTTCCTTTATGGTAAGAGTCCCCTCACCACAGTATTATGCCCCCACATTGTCTTAGCCCCCACTTATTTTATATCCCTATCACACTGACACATCTCTACATGAGTCACCTCCATAGTGCTCCTTGTAGAAATATAGTCCATCCTTTACAGTAACCATGCCCACATTGTAACACCCCATTAGTACCCTCTTCCCCTGTAATAGTCCTCCCTTTTTCCTCAAAATAACTCTTTTGAAATAAAAGATTCCCTACTGGATTTTAATTTATTCCACAGGCCTCAAGGGACTGCAAGAGTGACATAGAGCAAATCACTCTTTGCAGGGCCCAGGCATGGGCAGTCTGAGGCACCTCTGAATGTGAGTCCCCTATCAGGAAGGGTACTAGTTGGTGTGCTCTTTGTCACCATCAGGGGGCACCTCTGTGTCTGCTACCATTTGGGGATGCCTGTGTGTCTGTCACCATTATGGTGACACCTGTGGTTTTGTGTCTTTTCTCCATTGCAAAGGAGATCTCTCCCCAAACACAAGTCACATGACTCTTAAAAGTGTCCTGTCCCTCTGGTCTTCATGTTCCCAGGACTCTCCCCATAACTCAGGTCATCTGATCACTGGGTGCCCTGTTCCCTCCTGTCCCTTTGTCCCCAACCCTGATTCATCAGAATCTGGGTCACTTTGTAATAAGTCCCTCATCCTCCCATTTGCCCTTCAACCTGAGAAGGTCATGAGTTTGTCCATGATGGGAGGAAAATTGTCTCATCCCCATGGACACCAATCCTGCACTTTCTAGGCACAGACCACTTCCCAGGTGCACAGATGTGGTCACCCATCCTCTCCCTTGCTGCAGACCACAGCTCTCTGGTTTCCAAGTAGAGATTCAAGTGTGCTCAGCACTGGTGCGAACCAAGAACCACCCAGGTGACCCCACTCCCTTTCCTCAAGCCCTTGGGCAGCACCACTGGGAGTCAGCTGAGTGCACCTGTGCATCCTGCTGCCCTATCCACCAAGCACATCCTTAGCTGGATCCATTCCACCATCTGCCTTCTCAGTCAACATGGGACTTTGTGAACACAAGGAGAGGCTTTCACAAATGCATGTGGGAAAAGATGGGTTAAGCATGGCCAGGTGAGATATTTGGGCCACCCACCTGTGAGTACTCAGCAAGGTTCCAGCTCTCCCCATGCACATGTGCAGGTGGTGACTCACACAGAGTAAACACGGGAAATCCTTCTCACCTGAAGGAAAGGATGAATGTGCATATGGATGGAAAACCCACCCAAAGCTCATATCCACCCCCCACCAGAGGTCCCACATGCTCACAGACCTCCCAAAAGCTCAGAGGGCTCCTCCAATGCTTACTGGCTCCCCAAAGGCTTACCAGGCCCCTCTGAATGGTCATCAGGCTACCCAAAATCTCATCAGCCCCATTGAATAATCATCAGGCCTTCTGAACACTCCCTGGGCTCCCCCAAAGCTCAGATGGCTCCCCAAATATTCAATGTGCCACCTAAATTCTCATCAGATGCCCTGAACAGTCAGTGGTCTCACCATGTTCTCACCCACACTGACAAGTCATGATGGCCCTGTCCCTGCAGCATAAGGACAAAAGGAGACCTCAGCCAAGAGTTTTTCCCTGACTCCGACCTGACCTACTGACTTGGAGAGCAGCACAGGAGATGGTGGTCTTGTCATAGCCCCCTTGAGCTACAGCTCAGGAGTCCTGATGGCTCAGTGGCTCCACACAGTGTGGCCCCTGCCCTCTGCAATGGGAACACCAAGCCTGTGAGCAGATACTTTCTTAGGGCCCTGGTCCCTGCAGTTTCTCTGGCTTTACCTCCAGCCACCAGGTCCCAGAATGGAAGTAGGAGTGGGGGCCTGAGGGGAGCATAGACTGCCCTCCACCCCTACCCCACCTCAAGCCCACATTCAGGTGGACAGCATACTTACTGTGTCCTATGAGCCCACAGAGTTTATGGCCTCAGCTCTGCCTCCCCTATCATCTCTCCTTCCAAAGTGGGCCTGGGCACTTCATCCAACATGCTGGGCTTTGACTGGATGGAAACTCCCACTCCTGGGGGTGTGGGCAGAGTTACATCCCAGAACTGATCTGCCCCCATCCCAGCACCAGATGCAACCCCCACTTCCAGATGGACTCACACTGTGGGAATCTCACTGCTCAGCTGGGGGTTGCCAGATCCTCCTAGCTGACCAGGCCCTCACAGGGGTCTTGAGGACCTCCTGCCTGTGGCCATGGCATCCAGTGGTCAGAGGACTGGCTATGAAGATTGCTATTTGTGACCATGGGGTCCTTTGGTCAGAGGAAATGAGGTGAAGTTGCCCTGAGTGTTATCACAGTTCTCAGTGGCCAGAGGATAGGAAAATGAAGAAATGAAGGGGTCCTGAGTGTGATTTCAGGGGCCAGTTGTCAGAGGACCGGGATGTGAGGATGTCCTGGGTGTGACCACAGGGCTCAGTGGTCAGTGTACTTGAAGTGAGAATGACATGACTGGATGGCTGAGTTCTGGTCACTGTCCATCACTGTGGTCACTGGATCCCAGGGCTGGAGCAAACAAGAATCTCATTCCAGGGCTCTGTTGCATTTTCCCCTCGGTGCCCATGGCAGTGTTCTCTGAGCACATTAGTCAACAAACCATCATCCTACACTGAAGTGTCCAGCCCTTCCACCATGAGTGGCCCTTGTCCCAGCCCTGACCAGGGTAGGTGACCTCACTGGATCCCCAGGGCACATCCACACTTTCAGATCCACCTGCACCTGATGCTGACCTCAAGGTCACTGTCCCTTTGCTCATTCCTGTCTGCTCCTCTAGGTGAATCCTCCACTCAGTGAAGTTCCTTGTCCACCTGCACCCCCCACACCAGCTGGAAGTCAAGGAACAGAGTGGACAAATGTTGGGATGGCTCAGAGGCTGACTAGGGTGAATTCACCAGGGGGCCTCTTACCCCTCCATTCAGAACCCTCATCCCTCTGTCACTGCTGCCAGTGGACTTGGGCTACAGGTCTCTTATGGGGAAGTCCACTCAGCTGCCCCAAAGCACCTGGATGGTTTATCATTCCTTACCTCCATCCAAACTCAGGCCCCATGGGCTCCCTCCCACCTTCCCTCCACCTCCCACCATCACATTTCCTGCCCTGCCCCCTCTGTTCTCCTCCCCCTTCCCTGCCTGCTGCTCCTCACTGGTCCCTTGCTCTCTCCTCTGCCCTCCTCCACAGACCAGGATGCCAGGTGGAGTTTGTAAAAACAGCCTGCCCACCCCCCCTCAACTACTTGCAGAATAGACCCTACCTTTGTCTGAGCAGGGCTTCCTGACAGCCCACTTTCAGGCACCTTCCTCCCAGGAGAGGTCTCCTCCTGCCCTTTACCCTCCTGCCTCCAGGGGGCAGAATCACTGCCCAAAGTTCTCCAGATCCCCAGAACCTATGACTTCCTCAGGCTCTGTGGCAAAGGGGAATCGGGTTGCAGAAAGGCTGAGCCTGAGGCAGAGGGAGTTCCTTCTTCACCCAGGCAGGCAGTGCAATGAAAGCACTTAAATGTGGACGAGGGGCCAGAAGGAGGTTCGGTGACTCTGTGGGAAGGACCCCCATCAATATCCAGCTTTGCACATGGAGGAAGGTACAGGAGCCAAGGATGTGGGGATCCAGAGCTGGAGTTAGGTTTAGGGTTAGGGTTACACTTACTGGGTAGGGTTAGGGTTAGGGTTAACATTAGGAGGTTAGGGTTAAGGTTTTGGTTAGGATTAGAGTTAGGTTTAGGCTTATGGATTTGGGCTAGTGTTTTGGGTTATGGTTAAGGTTAGGCTTAAATTTAGGGTTAGGGGTTAGTGAATGCAAGGTGGTAAAATGGTAATATTTTGTTGAACAGCTGCTCTAATCTCTGTGCTTTTTCTCTTAAGAGGTCTCCTGAAATTCTGTCATTTTCTTTCCATGTGGACCTCTTTGTTCTCTATATACATCTTGTATGAAGCCACAATTTAAAGCCAGATTGAGTGAATTAAGGCATGTAGATTGATAAAAAGAAAGATCTCACTGAGTTCTCTTCTGGATCCCTGGGTTAATGATTTATCTTTGTCACTGAGTTGTTTTTGGGATCCTGTGTGGTTTGAAAACCATCAATGGGCCGACAACTCATGCACACTTCTTGTGGCATCACTAAATCAAGAAAGAAAGAGAGAGAGAGTGAAAGAGAAAAAAGAAAGAAAGAAAAGAAGCAAGACTTTGTTTTATGAATCAAGTAATACCAGTTGGAAAATTAAGAAAAATGTTACATATATTATATATATATATATGTGTAATCTTCATCAATACAAAAGTGCAAGAATATATGAAAAAGAAAGAAGGCTGTCATGACATGATGGGGTGGGGGCTGAGGGTTTAAACTGAGAGGCCTGGTGTAGGCTGGTCCTGGGGCATTAAAAGCTTTTGAGAGAGAAAGAAGGGCACTTCTTTGTATTTCATGAATGCAGGGACTGCTGAGCCAGGGAGAGGAGGAAAATCTGAGAGTGGCTGCTACAGCAGATGTCTAGAAGATGGGGCCAGAAGATGGTTGTGTGGTAGTGTGTTTAGAGTGCTTGAAGGATTCACTGGTTGTTCAGAATGCCTTGTGTTCCTCTAGAGTCAGGTGCCAAGACACACAGAGCATCAGTGTTGTATCCTGAGCTGGCCACTGTCATGCCCTGGATGGTCAGGGGTTTAGGTAGGTGGAGAATGTGGCTGGTGCTGCTGAATGAATTGGCGACTTTAATGGCATTATTTTGGGCAGCTGTGATAATCCCTGAGCTTTTTGCTCAAGAGACCTTGTAAACTTTTCTTTCCTTTTGAGATGAACCTCACTTTTCAGTATGGTGCCTGAGTAAGAAGCCCTGACTGCAACCAAGTCTGATGAACTGAACACGTTTGTTTAATACCAAAAAGATGGTACTGGAATTTGGGTTCTTGTTCATGGTGGTTGAAAAATGAACTCCGTGAATGCACAGGTAGAAAGAAAGCAAATTCTTTATTAAAGAAAAGCAAATAGCTCCAAGGAGGGCCTGGAATGGGGAGAAGAGCTCCCAGTTTTTGTATTGTCCTTTAGGGATTTTTATCTCTTAAAGATGGGGATTTTTATCTCTTAAAGGACCCCAATGTGGGGTCCAGAAAGATGTGTTTTTTCTCCCATTGGCCTTGCTCAATTACCTATATCAATCCTTGTTCAAGAGGGGTTTTAGAGGGAAATGTCCCCAAAGTTTTATGGTTTCTTTGTCCTTTTTCTTCCTTAGATTAAGTCATTAAGTCCCATTCCTTTTTTGTCAGTCAAGGAGCAGGATAGAGATTTGCATTTCCTACAGTAAACAAAGTCTGTGGGGAATTTGCATTTCCTATAATAAAACAAGGCCTGTGGAGGTGTTACTCCCTGGAACCCTTAAGCCACAAAGGTTAATCAATATATATATAGCAAAGGAATGTATTGGATCACTTGCTCCTACACTAACTACCTGAGTTAATATTCTGCCTCAGTTTGGTATCATCAATAAAGTTCTCATAGAATTGCCTCATGGCTACCTGGCTTAAGTGTCTCTCCATGTCACTGCTATGGCTCTGGTAAGAGCTGATTTGGGAGATCAAACTCTGGCCATACATCCCAATTGTTTCAGGTGGCACTCAAATAAATTGATAAATAAAAATATATATTGAAAAGAATGACCTTAATTGATAAAGAAATCAATGAACATACAGTTACAGAGTAGCTAAGGAATTTGATAGATAAGCAAATTCTAAAATCTCTCCTAATGTATAATTCAGGTGAAAGACATTTTTAAGTATGAGCCTGGAGATGTACAACATAGGGGTGGACTCATTTCCTGGGCAGAGCATATCCATATGCCACACGGGTGCAGGTACCTAAATCAGTAAACAAATAAGTAAATAAAAATGTTATTATTGAAATAATTTCATATGTATTCAGTAAATAGGTCTGTTCTCTTGTCACATTGCAAGGAAATCTTGACAGGTTCAAAAAAGACATTTTGCCTGTCTTTTTTCTGGAGGGGCAGGAGTACCAATGCAGACACCTTCTCTGGTGAACACTGAGCCACTAATTTTGTCGGCTTGCTTTGTGATTTATTATTTTCCATTATCACCGATATATTGTGCTCACTTTCTATTTAACAACAACATAAGCCAGTCACACATGTATATACATATTGTCTTTCTCAGGTTATCCTCCAGTTTGTTATAAATATAGTGAATAGATATAGTTCCCTGTGCTATAGATCGGGACCACATTGCTTACCCACTCCAAGGGCAAGAGTTTGGATCCCTTACACTCCAAATCCCAAACCTCCCAACACTCTCCCCCTCCAATCCTGAGTCCACTGTCTATTTTCCAGTTCCTGAGTTTCTTTTCTGTGGAAAGGTTCATTGGTGTCATTTGCAAGATTCCAGAGAGAAGGGGCATCCCATGGTATTAGTCTATCACTTTGGGACATATTTTGCTTAGTATAGGAGTTTCTATTTCCATCTATGTGGATGTGAATTACATTACTTTCAATCTTTTATTTTTTTATTTTTTTGGATGAGTAGTATTCTATTGTGTATATGTACATGCTCTTCCTAATCCAATTATCTGTTGATGGACATAGATTTTGTTTCCATGTCTTGCTATTTTGAAGAGAGCTGCAAGATTATATTGGGGCATTTAACTTTTTTAAGAGAACATTTTCTGGATATATGTTCAAGAGTGGGATTTCTCAGTCATACAGTCATTCTATATTTATTTTTTGGATTACCTCGATCCTGTGGTCCATACTGGTTGTACCAATTTACATACCCACCCACATTGTAGGAGGGCTCTTTCTTCTCCAAAACTTATCCAGGTGTTGTTGTTTGTTGACTTACTAAAGATGACCATTTGGAGAGGGGTGAGTTGGGACCTCAGCTTCATTTGGATTAGCATTTCTCTATCTATTAATGAGAGATAGGGATCAATTTTTCTGGTTCTTGTTGTCCTAGTATATCTGGTTTATGGAAAGGTCTGTTCAGGTCTTTTGCCAATTTTTCAGTTGGGTTGTTGGTTTTGTTTTGCTATTGGGTGGTATCAGCTGTTGAGCTGTTAATTTTGAAACCCCAGCCTGACCTGGACTTTGGATCCAGCTACATTGCCTGCATAGGTGGTAAAATGCTGATATTTTTGTGAGTGCTGATATTTTTGTGAGGTCTCATTAAAATCCAGCCTTTTATTTCCAGGTGAGCCTCTTAGGTTCTTTCTATGTACCTGTTATGAAGCCAGGTTGGCAATATTAAGGCAGGTAGATTGTTTTGAAGAAAGCTCTCACTGAGATCCCTCCTGGCTCAGTGGATAAAAGATCCATATTTGTTGCTGTGGTGGGTTTGGTAAACACTGTGTCTTGAAAAACATCAATGAGCAGACAAGACAATTGTGCTTCAGGTGGGGTCAATAAATTTAGAATGAAAGAGGGAAAGAGAGAAAGAGAAAGAAGACGGACTTTATGAATGAAGAAATCACACTTGCAAAATGATGAAAAATAATAAATATTTACATACCAACAAACCTATCTTCATAAATAAATACATTCAGGGATATATAAAGAACAAAATAGGCTGTCATGGCATGAAGGGACAGGAGCTGAGTGTTTCAATGGAGTGGCATGGCATAGGTTGGCCTCAGGGCTCTGAAAGCCTTTGAGAGAGAAAGAGCCCACTTGGAAGGGCACTTCTTGGTACTTCAAGAATGAAGGGAGAAGGAAATCCAGAGAGCCTATTGCCCACAGCCACTTTAGCCCGAGGGGCCTTCTGAGCCAGAGCAAGGAGGAAAACCTCAGAGTTGCTGTTAGAGCAGATGTCCACATGAGGACACCAGAGTACCTTCTGGCCCCAGGTTCAGCCCCAAGGACTTCAGGTGCAGGCTTGGAGGTGGGGTTGATTGTGTGTTGAGTGGAACCCACACCAAGCACCCAGAGGCTTGTGGTTGTTTCCTGGGCACCAGGGACTCTCTGCTCCAAGATGCCTCATGTCAGGCAGAGGACACAGGTGTCCCTTCAGGTTTTTGAGGTGGATTGGCAGCCTTGTTGGGTGTCAGTGTGTTTAGAATGCTTGAAGGATTCACTAGGATTCCAAATGACTTGTGTTTCTACAGAGGCAGGGGCCGAGACCCACACAGCATCTGCATTGTACTGTGAGCTGACCATTGTCAAGCCCCTAACATTCAGGGGTTTTGGTAGATAGAGAAACAGTCTGGTGCTGATAAATGAGTGGAGGACTTCTGTTGCATTGTGGTGCTCAATGTGCTAATCCTATGAAATTTTTGCTCAGGAGACTTAGTGAAATTACCTTCTTGCCTTTTGACCAAAGTTGGGCTTTTCAGGCTGTCACCAGGGTATAGATGCCTGACAAAAACCAGGTCTGATGAATTAAGCAGGGTTGATTGGTATCATCAAGAAAGCTCTAGGGAAAGCTCATGGCTGTCTGGCTTAAGTGTCTCTCCTTGTTACTGCTGTGGCTGTGGTAAGAACTGCTTTGGGAGATCTAACTCTGGCCAGACAATATCCCAGTGTCTCAGGTGGCACAGTAATAAAATTGAGAAATAAAATAGATATGGAAAAGACTGTGCTTAATTAATGAAAAGACTATATATATATATATATATATATATATATATATATATATGCCTACAGAGTAACAAATGAATTAATACCTAAGGAAATACTGAAGGCTTTCCTGAACTTATACCTTGGGTGGCAGAGTGTTTTAAGTAAGAACCTGGGGAAGTACAGCATAGGTGTGGATTCATTTCTTTGTCAGAGAGTGTCTGCATGCTACACATGGGTGAAGGAGTGTAAATAGGTAAGTAAAAATAAATAAATAAAAATGTTTTATTAAAGTAAATTCATACATGCTAGTTAATTAGGTCTGGTAAGATGTCACTCTGCTAGGAAATCTGGACAGGTTCAATGGAGTCTGTGTGCCTGTAACTTCTCTTGAGAGGCAGTAGTCTTGACCCAGACACCTCTGGTGAACAATGAGCCAATAATTTTGTGGGGTTTCTTTAATGACTTGTTAATTTCAATTATCACTGATTTATGGTGCTCAATTTCACGTTAACAACAACGTGATCCAGTTGTACAGGTATATATATATTCTTTTTCTCAAATTATCCTACATTTTGTTCCAAAAATAGTGACTAGATTTTGTTCCCTGTGCTATACTGCAGGATATGTTTGCTAACCCAAACCAAGGGGAAAAGATTGGATATATATACCCCAAATCCCAGTCCCTCCAATGCCCTTCCCCTACAATCTAGCAACCAAAAATCTCTTTTCCAGTCCATAAGTTTCTTTTCTGTAGAAAGGTTCATTTGTGTCTTTTGTAAGATTTCAGAGAGAAGGGATTTCACATAGTATTTGTTTTTCTCTTTCAGACATATTTGGCTTAGTATGAGTGTTTCAATTTCCATCTACATCGCTGTGAAAGGCATTTTTTTTTTTGCTTTTTATTATGGTGAGTAATATTCCATTGTGTATATGCACATACTCTTCCTAATCTGTTCATCTATCAATATTGAGTTTGTGTCCATGTCTTGCTAGTGTTAATAGTGATGCATTAACATAGCAGGGCTTTTAACTTTTTGTAAAAGAAGCTTTCCTTCAATATATGCTCAAGAGTAAGAATGCTGGGTAATACAGGTGTTCTTTATTTGTTTTTTAGATTTACCTCGGTCCAGTGTTTCATCGTGTTTGTACCACTGGACATAACAACCCACATTTTAGGAGGGCAACCTCTTCAAGAAACCCTTTCCAGGATTGATTATTTGTAGAATTCCAAATCATGGCCATTGGGACATGTGTGAGGTGGTACCTCTGTGTTGCTTGGATTGGAATTTATCTTGTAATGTGTGATGGTGATCACTTTTTCTGGTGCTTGTTGCCCTCTGTCTATCTGGCTTATGACAATGTAAACTGATGAATTTGCACATTTTTCGATTGGGGTGCTTTTTTTTTTTTTTTTTTGCTGTGGGGTGGTATCAGTTGTCAAGCTGGTTATTTTGAAACCCTAGCCTGACCTGGCTTTGGATGAGGCTCATATGCCTGAATGTTGTTCTTGGAAGGTGGTAAAATGGTGATATTTGGGTAAGCTGATGTGCTTATCCATGCCCCTTTTCTCTCAAGAGGTATCCTGAAACTCCATCCTTTTCTTTACAAGTGGGCCTCTTTTTTTTTCTCTCTACACGTGGTAGGAAGACTAGATATAAAGCCAGGTAGGATGAATGAAGGGCAATAGATTGCTATAAATAAAGCTCACATGGAGATCACTCCTGGCTCCCTGGGTCAAAGATCTTTCTTTGTCACTTGGGTGGTTTTTGTACCCAAAATGTCTCCAAAATCTTCTATGAGCATGAAACTCACACATGCTTGTCTGAGGTCCATAAGTTAAGGATGAAAGAGGGAATGAGAGAAAGAAAAATAGAGAAAGAAAAGAAGCAAGATTTTATTGCATGAACGAAGGTCTAATGGGTGGAAAATCAAGGAAGCAATGAAGAGTTCCAAATGTACACACACATCCATCATAAAAACATAAGTTCAGAACACTAGAAAAAAGAAGAATGCTCTCATGATCTTATGGGATGGGAGCTGATAGTTTTAATGGAGTGGCATGGCATAGGTTGGCATCAGGCCTCTGAAAGTCTTTGAGAAAGAAATAGTGCACTTGGAAAGGCACTTCTTGGTATTTCAAGTAATAATGGGGAAGGGAACACAACCCACATAAGGCCCAAGGCCAATCCACTATGGCAGCTGCTGAGCCAGAGAGAGGAGTAAAACTGAGAGTGGTTGTGAGAGAAGATGTCCACAAAATGGCACCAGAGTCCCCTCTGGACCCAGGTGCAGCTCCAAGGCTGCAGGTTCAGGCTCTGAGGAGGGGTTGATGGTGTGTTGGGTACAAACCACACCAAGCATCCTGTGGTTTGTAGTTGCTTTCTGGGCACCTGGGACTCTCTGCTGCAACATGTCTCATGTAAGGAAGGGGACAAATGTGTCCATTCAGCATTTGATGTGGATTGGCAGCCTGGTTTGGGGCAGTGTGTCTAGAATGCTTGAGGGATTCACTGGGTTTCAGAATACCTTGGGTTCCTCCAGAGCCAGGAGCTGAGACATATACAGCATTGGTGTTGATTCATGAGCTGGCCATTTTCAAGCCCCTGACTGTCAGGGTTTAGGTATATGGAGAGAGAAGCTGTGGCTGAAAAATGAATGGGGAAATTCATTGACATTAAGGCAGGCAGCAGGGCTAATCCCTGTGTTCTTTTTGCTTGAGACACCAAAGTAAATGTCCTTCTTGATTTTCAATATGATCCTCTCTTTTCAGTATGGTGCCAGGTTTTGGAGCCCTGATAAAAACCAGATGTGATGAGTTAACCAGGGTTGACTAGTATCATCAAGAATGCTCTCCATGTGTTCCCTAGTGGCTTACTGGATTAATAGTCTCTCTCTCTCTTCTCTCTCTCTCTCTCTCTCTCTCTCTCTCTCTCTCTCTCTCTCTCTCTCTCTCTCTCTCTCTCTCTCTTCTCTCTCAGTGCTGTGGTTGTGGTAAGTGATGCATTGGAAATCAAACCCAGGCCAGACAACATCAAAGCCTCCCAGGTCACACCTAAAGGAATGTATAAATAAAAAGAGATATTGAAAGGAATGTGCTCCAGTGATACAAATATCCTTAAATACTTATATACAGTCCTACAGAACCGCTAAGGGAATTGATATATTGATATATAGGCAGTAATAAAGGTTTGCATGACACAATACCTTGGTAGCAGAGTGTTGGATCTATGAGCCTTGGGTTGTGCAGCCATGGGATGGGAGCAGTTCCTAGCCAGAGAGTATCTGCATGCAACAAATGGGTACAGAAATAATCCATTTGTAAGTAAAAGTAAATTAAAAACTAAATAGGATTAAATAGAAGGAGGAGGCAGGAGTCTGGACTCAGACAACATTCTCATAAATGTTAGCCAGTAATTGTGGGGTCTTTTTAAAATCATTTTTTATTTCAATTATACCTGATTTAGAGTGATATATTCCTCTTTGACAGCAAAGAAATCTGGATCTCTATGTGTGTACGTGCTCATTTTCTCACATTATCCTCCATCTTGTTCCAAAATAAGAGACTAGATATAGGTCCCAGTGCCATACGGGAGGATCTCCACACTTACCCACTCCAAGTGCAAGAGTTTGCATCAATTACACCCCAAATCTCAGTCCCTCACACACACATCCTCCAATCTGGCAACAAGCCACCTGTTTTCCTGTCCATGAGTTTCTTTTCTTTAGAGGGGTTCTTGTGTGCCCTTTGTGAGATTTAAGATAAAAGGCAGGTCCTATGGTGTTTTTCTTTGTACATCACATTATTTCATGTAATCTGGGAGTTTCTAGTTCCATCTCTGTGGCTGCAACTGGCATTTTTTTATTTATGGCTGAAGATTATACCATTGTATATATATACACAACATCTACCTAATCCATTCATCTGTCAATGGACATTGTGCTTGTTTCCATGTCTTGGCTATTGTGAATTGTGCTGAAATGAATATATTGGGACCTTTAAATTTTTTTAAAGAATATTTTTCTGGATATATGCCCAAGAAAGGGATGGCTGGGTAATACATTTGTTCTTTGGTTTTTGGATTTACCTCGATCCTGTTGTCCATAGAGGTTGTACCAATGTACATAACCATATTTATTGTAGGAGGACATCCTCTTCTTGACACCCTCTCCAGGACTGGTTGTTTTGGGAATTGGCCATTCAGACAGGTGTGAGGTGGATCCTCCAATAGTTTGGATTGGCATTTCTCTCCTAGTGAGTGATGGTGATGAATTTTTCTGGTGCTTGTTGCCCTCTGTCTATCTGGCTTAGGGCAATGTCTATTCAGGTCTTTTGCCCATTTTTCAATTGGACTGAATTTTTGTTGTACTCTTGGGTTGTATCTGGTGTTGAGCTGGTATTTTGAAACCACAGCCTGATCTGACTTTGGCAAACAGATCAAGTGCCTGTGGGATGAGCTTGGAAGGTGTCCAAAGGGTCATATTTTGTGAGCAGCTGTGATTAGCCATGTGAATTTTCTCTCAAGAGGTCTCTTGAAACTGCATCCTTTTCCTACCATGTGAGCCTCTTTTGCTATCTCTATATACGTGGTAGGAAGATCAGATATAAAGCAAGATTGGCTGAATAAAGGATGGTATATTGATATAAACAAAGCTCTCATGGAGATCCCTCTTTGCTCCCTGGGTCAAAGGTCTGTCATTGTCACTGTGGTGGCTTTGGTAACCTCTGAGGCTTGAAAAGCTTTGATGGGCACACAAGTCACACATGATTCAAGTTGGGTCCAGGAAGTAAGAAAGAAAGAGGGAATAAGAGAAAGAGAAAAATAAGAAAGAAAAGAAGCAATACTTTATTTTATGAATGAAGGACTAAGAGTTGGAAAATTAAGGAAAAATCAAGAATTCCATATATACATACCTCTCATCATAAATACATATGTGAAGGACACTAGAAAAAAAATATAGAAAGAAGGCTGTCTTTACCTGATGGGTTGGGAGATGAATACTTGTAATGGAGTGGCATGGGGTAGGGTGGCCTCAGGACATTGAAACCTTTGAAAGAGAAATTACCCACTTGGAAGAGCACTACTTTGTATTTCCAGAAGTTGGTTGAATGAGACTCAACCCACATATGGCCCATGGCCAATACATCCGTGGGTGCTTCTGAGCCAGAGAGGGGGAAAGTCTGAAAGTAGCTGTTAGAGCAGATGTCCACAAGATGGATCTAGAGTCCCTTCTGGATACAGGTGCAGCTCCAAGGCTGCAGGTGCAGGCTCAGAGGAGGGGTTGATGGTGTGTTGGGCAGAACCCACACCAAGCATCCAGAGGTTTTTGATTGTTTACTGGGCACCTGGGAATCTCTGCTGCAAGATGCCTCATGCCATGCAGAGGACAAAGTTATCACTTTAGCATTTGATGTGGATTAGTAGCCTGGTTGGGGAATGGTGTGTTGAGAATGCTTGAGGGATTCACTGGGTTTCAGAATGCCTTGTGCTCTTCCAGAGCCATAAGCTGAGACCCACACTAGGTCGGGTTTGAACCAGGAGTGAGCTGGCCATTTTCAAGCCCCTTACTGCCAGGGCTTTATGTATGAGGAGAGAGAGGGTGGTGCAGAAGAATAAATGAGGGACTTTATTGGCATTATATTGGGCAGATGGGCTAATCCCAGTGCTCTTTTCACTCAAGATGCCCGGGGAAATTTTCTTCTTACCTTTTGAGATGAGCCTCTCATCATCAGTATGGCCCCATTGTATGAAGGTCTGACTGAATCCAGGTTGATGAATTAAGCAGGGTTGATTAGTATCATCAAGAGAGCTCTCTGAGAGTTCTCTCGTGGCTGCCCACCTTAAGAGTCTCCCTCTTTCTCTCAGTGCTGTGGCTGTGGTAAGAGCTTCTTTGGGAAAGCAAACCCTGGCCAGATGACATCTCAATGTCACAGGTGGCCCCCAAATTAATTTATAAATAAAAAGAGATATTGAAATGAATGATCTCTAGTGGTAAAGAAGTCCATAAATACATGCATACATTCCTACGGAGCAGCCAAGGTAATTGATAGATAAGGAAATAATAAAGGTTCTCATGACAAAATACCTTTGGTGGCAAAGGGTTGGGAGTATGACCCTGGGGTTGTGCAGCCATTGCGTGGATGCAGTTCCTGGCCAGAGAGTATCTGCATGCCACAAATGGGTGCAGAAAAAAATCCATTTCTAAGTAAAAATAAATATATAAATCTGTTTATATAGAAATAAATTCATATACCCCAGGTAATAACATCTGGCTGGATGTCACATGACTAACAATTCTTGACAGGTTCAACCAAGGCAGTCTGCCTGTTTTTTGTTTTTGTTTTTTGTTTTATTTTATCCCTGAGATCCAGGAGTCTGGACCCAGAAACCTTCTCTGGTGAATGCTGAGCCTGTCATTGTGGGATATTTAGTTTATCATTTTTATCTTAATTTCATTATAGCTGATTTAGAGTGTTCCATTGCTCTTTGACAGCAATGTGAACCAGACCTCTATGAATATACATGTTCTTTTCCCTACATTATCCCCCTTCTGGACAGAGTTCCCTGTGCTATAGGGCAGAATCTCATCACTTACCCACAACAAGTGCAAGAGTTTCCATTGATTAACCCCAAATACCAATCCTTCCCACACACAGTCCCTCCAATCTGGAAACCGGCCACCTGTTTCCACTCCGTGAGTTTTTTTTTCCTATAGAGGTGTTCATTTGTGCCATTTTTGAGATTCCAGAGAGAAGGGGTATTCTATGGTATTTGTCTTTCTCTGTCACCCTTCTTTCTCATAGCCTGGAGGTTTCCAGTCCCATATCTGTGGCTGCTGATGGTATTTGTGGGGTTCTTATTTTATGGCTGAGTAGTATTATATTGTGTATCTATTAACATATACCTAATCAATTCATCTGTTGATGGACGTTGTGTATATTTCCATGCCTTGGCTATTGTGAATAGTGCTGAAATCAACATAGCGATGCCTTTAACATTGTAAAAAGAATATTTTTCCAGATAGATCCCCAAGAGTGGGATTGCTGGGTAATAGAGTGGTGCTTTATTTACATTTCTGATTTACCCCAATCCTAAGGTCCATAGTGGTTGTACCAATGTACATATCCAACCACACCGTATGAGCGCAACTTCTACGTGACACCCTCTCCAGGCTTGGTTATTTGTAGACTTCCTAATCATGGCCATTTGGAGAGGTGTGAGGTGGTACCTCCAAGTATTTTGGATTGGCGTTTCTCTCCTCATTAGTGGTGGTGATCAATTTTTCATGTGCTGAGAGCCCTCCCTGTCTGGGTTAGGGCAATGTCTATTCAGGTCTTTTGCCCATTTTTCAATTGGGCTGGTGTTTTCCTTTTGCTGCTGGGGGGTATCAGGTGTTGAGCTGGTCATTTTGAAACCACAGCCTGACCTGGCTTTGGGATCTGGTCAAGTGACTGCGGGGTTTACTTGGAAGGTGAACAAAAGGTGATATTTTGGTGAGCTGCTGTGTTCGTCCGTGTGCTTTTTCTCTCAAGAGGTCTCCTGAAGCTGTCCTTTTCTTTCCATGTGAGCCTCGTTTGTTCTCTCTCTACACGTGGTAGGAAGATCATATCTAAAGCCAGGTGAGCTTAATGAAGGCTGGTAGCTTGATATAAAAAAAGCTCTCACAGAGATCCCTTCTAGCATCCTGGGTCAAAGATCTGTCTTTGTCATTCTGGTGGCTTTGGTAACCTCTGTGACTTGAAAACCATTGATGAGCGTACAACTCACACGTGCTTCCGGTGGGGTACACAATGTAAGAAAGACGGAAAGAGAAAGAGAAAAAAGAAAAGAAGCAAGACTACATTGTACTACTAAAGAAATAAGAGTTGAAAAATTAAGAAAAAAAGAGCAATAGTTCCATACGTACATACCTCTCACCAAAAATAGTTAAGATCAGGACACTAGAAAAAAAGGGAGAAGGCAGAGAACAAAGGTATCCCTTCAGCATTTGATGTGGATTGGCAGCCTTGTTGGGGGTAGTGTGTTGAGAGTGCTTGAGGAATTCACTGGCCTTGTGTTCCTCCAGAGCCAGAAGCCAAGAACCATAATGCATTGCAGTTGAATCATGAGCTAGCCATTTTTCATGGTCCTGACTGCTGGGGGTTTGTGTGTGTGGACAGAGAGGCTGGTGCTGATGAATGAATGAGGAATGTCCCTGGCATTATGGTGGCCAGCTGGGCTAATCCCAGTGCTCTCTTCACTCGAGACACCCAGGGAAATTTCCTTCTTGCTTTTCAAGTTGAGCTTCTCTTTTCAGAACAGCCCTAGTATTGAGGCCAGACCAAATTCCGGTCTGATGAATTAAGCAGGGTTGATTGGTATCATCAAGAAAGCTCTCTGTGTGTTCCCTCATGGCTGCCTAGTATAAGAATCCTCTCTCTCTCTCTCTCTCAGTGCTCTGGCCAAGGTAAGAGCTGTGTTGGGAAATCAAACCCTGGCCAGACCACACCCCTATGTTTTGTGTGGCCTCCAAATAAATTTATTAATAAAAATAGATTTTTAAATGGATGAACTCAAGTGAAAAGGAGTCCATAAATACATAACATACACTCCTACAGAGCAGCTAAGGTAATTGATAGATACGGCAATGATAAAGGTTCTCCTGACACAATACTTCTGGTGGAAGACTCTTTGAAGTTTGATACTGGTAATATGTAGCAATTGAATGGATGCCATTCCTGGTCAGGCAGTGTCTCCATACCACACATAGGTGCACAAAAAATCCATTGGTAAGTAAAAATTATTAAATAACTAAAGAAGCTGATATCAAAATAAATGCATACACTCATGTAATTACATCTGGTCAGATGTTACATGGCTACGAAATATTGACAGGTTCAATGGAGTCAGCCTGGCTATTTTTGTTTTCTTTTGTTTTGATTTTCATGATTTTCCTGGCCATCTGTATATCTTCCTTGGAGAAATGTCTATTCAGGGCTTTTGCCCCTTTTTCCACTGATTGATTGGCTTTTTTGCTGTTGGGTTGTATAAGTTGTTTATGTATTCTAGAGATTAAGCCCTTGTCGGTTGCATCATTGAAATTATTTTCTCCCATTCTGTAAGTTGTCTTTTTGTTTTCTTTTGGGTTTCCTTTGCTGTGCAAAAGCTTTTCAGTTTGATGAGGTCCCATGGGTTTATTTTTGCTCTAATTTCTATTGCTTTGGGAGACTGCCCTGAGAAAATATCCATGATGTTGATATCAGAGAGTGTTTTGCCTATGTTCTCTTCCAGGAGTTTGATGGTGTCCTGTCTTTTATTTATTTTTGTGCATGGTGTGAGGGTGTGTTCTAGTTTCATTGCTTTGCATGCAGCTGTCCAGGTTTCCCAGCAATGCTTGCTGACTTTCCCATTTTATGTTCTTGCCTCCCTTGTCAAAGATTAATTGACCATAGGTGTCAGGGTTTACTTCTGGGTTCTCTATTCTATTCCATTGGTCTGTCTGTCTGTTTTGGTACCAGTTCCACACTGTGTGGATGACTGTGGCTTTGTAGTATGTCTTCAAGTCTGGGAGAGTTATGCCTCCTGCTTGGTTTTTGTTTCTCAGGATTGCTTTGGCGATTCTGGGTCTTTTGTGGTTCCATATAAATGTTTGGATTGTTTGTTCTAGTTCTGTGAAAAATGTCCTGGGTCATTTGATAGGGATTGCATTGAATCTGTAGATTGCTTTGGGTAGAATGGCCATTTTTACAATATGGATTTTTCCAATCCAGGAGCATGGAATATCTTTCCATTTCTTTCCATCTTCTTTGATTTCTTTGATTAAAGTTTTATAGTTCTTGGCATATAGGTCCTTTCCCTCCTTGGTCAGGTGTATCCCGAGGTATTTGATTTTGTGAGGTGCAATTTTAAAAGGTATCATATTTTTGTATTCTTTTTCTAATACTTCATTGCTGGTATACAGAAATGCAACTGACTTCTGAATGTTAATCTTATATCCTACTACCTTGCTGAATTTATTATTCAGTTCAAGTAGTTTTGGGGTTGAGTCCTTAGGGTTTTCTATGTATAGTATCATGTCATCTGCATACAGTGACAGTTTAATCGCTTCTCTTCCTATATGGATGCCTTTTATTTTTACTTGTTTTTTTTGTTGCCTAATTGCTGTGGCTAGGACTTCCAAAACTATGTTGAAGAGCAGTGGTGAGAGTGGGCATCCCTGTCTTGTTCCAGATTGGAGTAAGAAGGCTTTCAGTTTTTCCCCATTGAGTATTATATTTGCTGTGGGTTTCTCATAAATGGCTTTGATTATGTTCAGGAATGTTCCCTCTGTACCCACTTTGGCGAGGGTCTTGGTCATGAATGGATGTTGGACTTTGTCAAATGCTTTATCTGTGTCTACTGAGATGATCAAATGATTTTTTACTTTTCTTTTTGTTAATGTGGTGTATTCCATTGGTCTGTCTGTCTGTTTTGGTACCAGTACCACACTGTGTGGATGACTGTGGCTTTGTAGTATGTCTTCAAGTCTGGGAGAGTTATGCCTCCTGCTTGGTTTTTGTTTCTCAGGATTGCTTTGGCGATTCTGGGTCTTTTCATGGTTCCATATAAATGTTTGGATTGTTTGTTCTAGTTCTGTGAAAAATGTCCTGGGTCATTTGATAGGGATTGCATTGAATCTGTAGATTGCTTTGGGTAGAATGGCCATTTTTACAATATGGATTTTTCCAATCCAGGAGCATGGAATATCTTTCCATTTCTTTCCATCTTCTTTGATTTCTTTGATTAAAGTTTTATAGTTCTCGGCATATAGGTCCTTTCCCTCCTTGGTCAGGTGTATTCCGAGGTATTTGATTTTGTGAGGTGCAATTTTAAAATGTATTATATTTTGGTATTCCTTTTCTAATACTTCATTGCTGGTATACAGAAATGCAACTGACTTCTGAATGTTAATCTTATATCCTGCTACTATGCTGAATTTATTAATCAGTTCAAGTAGTTTTGGGGTTGAGTCCTTAGGGTTTTCTATGTATAGTATCATGTCGTCTGCATACAGTGACAGTTTGATCTCTTCTCTTCCTATATGGATGGCATTTATTTCTTTGGTTTGTCTAATTGCTGTGGCTAGGACTTCCAAAACTATGTTGAAGAGCAGTGGTGAGAGTGGGCATCCCTGTCTTGTTCCAGATTGGAGTAAGAAGGCTTTCAGTTTTTCCCCATTGAGTATTATATTTGCTATGGGTTTCTCATAAATGGCTTTGATTATGTTCAGGAATGTTCCCTCTATACCCACTTTGGCGAGGGTCTTGATCATGAATGGATGTTGGACTTTGTCAAATGCTTTTTCTGCATCTATTGAGATGATCAAATGATTTTTTACTTTTCTTTTTGTTAATGTGGTGTATGACGTTGATTGATTTGCATATGTTGAACCATCCTTGTGTACCTGGGATGAACCCAACCTGGTCATGGTGTATAATTTTTTTGATATGTTGTTGGGTTCGTTTGGCTAAGATGTTGTTGAGAATTTTTGCATCTATATTCATCAATGATATTGGGCAATAGTTTTCTCTTTTGGTGGTATCTCTGGTTTTGGAATGAGGGTGAGGGTGACCTCATAGAATGCCTTTGGGAGTATTCCTTCTTCTTCAACCTTTTGAAAGAGTTTAAGGAGGATGGGCACCAATTCCTCTTTATATATTTGATGGAATTCACGTGTGAAGCCATCTGGCCCTGGACATTTATTTGTAGGGAGTGTTTTTGTGACCTCTTCAACTTCATTTCTAGTGATCGGTTTGTTCACCTGGTCTGTTTCTTTTTGATTCAGTTTTGGCAGGCTGTATGATTCTAGGAAATTGTCCATTTCTTCCAGACTGTCAAACGTGTTGCCGTATAGATGTTCATAGTATTCTCTTATGGTTTTTTGTATTTCTGCTGTATCCGTTGTGATTTCTCCTTTTTCATTTCTAATTTTGGTTATTTGGGTTCTTTCTCTCCTCTTTTTAGTGAGTCTGGCCATAGGTTTGTCAATTTTGTTTACCTGTTCAAAGAACCAGCTCCTGGTTTTATTAATTTTCTCTATTGTTTTTTGAGTCTCTATTTTATTGCTTTCTTCTTTGATCTTTATAATTTCCTTCATTCTGCTGACTTTAGGCCTTTTTCGTTCTACTTTTTCTAATTCGTTTAGGTGGAGGGTTAAGTTGTCCATTTGGGATCTTTCTTCTTTTTTGAGAAAGGCCTATATTGCTATGAATTTCCCTCTGAGCACTGCTTTCGCAGCATCCCGTAGGTTTTGAGTGGTTGTGCCTTCATTATCGTTTGTCTCAAGGTAGTTTTTAATTTCCTTCCTGATTTCCTCATTGACCCATTGGCGTTTTAGTAGCATGTTGTTTAGTCTCCATGCAGTAGGTTTTTTCTCTTTCCTTTTCCCATGGTTGATTTCTAATTTCATGGCATTGTGGTCAGAGAAGATACTTGAGATAATGTCTATGCTCCTAAATTTATTGAGATTCGCTTTGTGTCCCAATATGTGGTCGATTCTTGAGAATGTTCCATGAGCATTTGAGCAGAATGTGTATTCTGCTTTTTTTGGGTGTAGTGTCCTGAAGATATCAATGAAGTCTAACTTTTCTATTGTTTCCTTTAGGAACTCTGTTGCTTTATTGGGTTTCTGTCTAGAGGATCTGTCCATTGAAGTGAGGGGGGTTTTAAGGTCTCCTACTCTTATTGTATTCCCATCAATATCTCCCTTTATGTCTGTTAATATTTGATGTATGTATCTGGGTGCTCCTTTATTTGGGGCATGTATGTTGACGATAGTCACATCCTGTCCTTGGATGGATCCCTTAATCATTAAGTAGTGTCCTTCTTTGTCCTTCTTTATGTGTTTTGTTTTAAAGTCTATTTTGTCTGATATGAGTGTTGCGACTCCTGCTTTTCTGTCATGTCTATTGGCATGAAATATTTTTCCCCATCCTTTCACTTTTAATCTATATGTATCCTTTGTCCTAAGGTGAGTTTCCTGTAGGCAGCATATTGAATCCTTATGCCTATTTATACATTCAGCCACTCTTTCTTTTGATTGGGGCATTCAGTCCATTGACATTTAAGGTGATAATTGATAGATGATTATTTATTGCCATTTGAACCTCGTATTCCAGTTGATTCTATGGTTCTCCATTCTTCCTTTCTTTTTTTTTTTTTTTCAATTTTTGCGAATGCAATATTTGGTTTTGGCTTATGGTTGCCCTGTTTTTTAAGTATGCTTACCCCTTCCTATAATTATGTGTTTTAGCCTGATGGTCCTGTAAGTTGAAACACGTCATTACTATATTAAAATTAAGAAGAGAAACAAAGAAAAAAGGGGGTTTATTTATTTCCTAACATCCCTTGCCCACATTTTATGGTTTTGATGACTCTTTTTTTTCTTTTTAATTTTATTTTATTTGAAACATGTTCATGATTAAATCTGTATGCTGACTTATTTGAGTGACAGCTCTCTGATTGTGGTTTCCTCAGTCCTAGTTCCTCCTCTTTTTTTTTTTTTTTCCTTTTCCTCCTTTTCTTTCCTTTCTTTCATTTTGGTTTAGAGAAGCCCTTTCACTATTTCTTTTAACCTGGATTTTTTATTGCTGTATTCTTTTAGCTTTTGATTTTTGGAAAATTTTTTTATTTATCCTTCTATTTTAAATGATATTCTTGCTGGATAGAGTATTCTAGGTTGCGTATATTTTTCCTTTGAGCACTTAAAATATCTCTTGCCATTCCTCCTGGCCTGTAGTGTTTCTGTAGAGAAATCAGCTGATAATCTTATGGGGGTTCCCTTGTAGGTAACATTCTGCTTTTCTCTTGCTGCCTTTAGGATCCTCTCTTTATCACTAACTTTTGCCATTTTTAATATGATGTGTCTTGGTGTGGGTCTATTTGGGTTCAACTTTGGGGCCCTCTGTGCTTTCTGTATCTTGAACTCAGTATCCTTTAGATTTGGGAAGTTTCCAGCGATAATTTCTTCAAATATATTTTCCATACCCTTATCTTTTTCTACTCCTTCTGGAATTCCTATTTTGTGTAGATTAGCCCACTTTATATTATCCTATAGGTCTCTTATATTGCTTTCCTGTTTTTTGGTTTGGTTTTCTGTCTGCTGACCTGATTGGGTGATTTCCATTATTCTATATTCCACATCGCTGATTTGTTCTTCTGCATTATTCATTCTGATTTTTTTACTGCCCTTAGTTCATTTTGTATCTCTGCCAATGAATATTCTAGTTTTTCTTGGCTCCTCCTTATATTTTCTAGTTCCTTTCTGAGGGTGCCTGCATTACTGTTCATATCTTTTCTTAATTCCTTCGGTACTTTCACTATTTCCCTTTTGAACTCCAGATCTGTCACTCCAGAGATTTGTTTCATTGTTGACTGTTTTAGTTGAGTTCTCCTGTTGGTTTGACTTGGGGGTGGTTTCTCAGCTTTTTCATCTTGCTTGTTGTTTTTTTTTTTTTTTTTTTTTTTTCCTGAGGGATTTGTACTCTCCGTGATCAGGCAGTGTTTGCCTTGTCACTGCCATGGAATGTTTCCTGAGGGCTGGTGTTGTTGGTCAGTCTTTTTTGAGGCAGTGTGACTTTTCTGGAGTGTTGGTGGGGCTAACAGGGTCTCTTTGAAGCAAAGGAGGACTTCCTGAGGGAAGACAGAACTGGGAGGTCCACACCATGATGGTAGCAGATTTCACTCAGTCAGGCAGCTTGCTCTGGTGTTTTTAGGCTTTGGGGGTTTTGCAGCGGGCTGGCGGTGTTGGACAGCTGTTCCTCAGGAGTGCAGCATCCCCTGAGTGCTGGAGCATCTATCTGGGTCACTGAGCACCCAAGAGGCTCTTCCCCAGGGCTGCCCAACTCAAAAGAACTGTCCGGGAATTAGGCAGTTCTTTTCACACCCCGGCTGGGCTTGTTGTATCTTTTCTGGGCTGCATGGGGTCCTGCAGTGAGCTGGCAGTCCTGTGAAGTTGTTCCATGGGAGGGTGGCTCCCTCCAAGAGCTGGAGAAGATAGCTGGGTTGCTGCGAACCCAAGAGGCTCTTCCCCAGGGCAGACCTACTCAGAAGGACCATCTGAGAATTAGGCGGTACTTTTCACGGCCTGGCCAAGCTTGTTCTAGCTTTTCTGGGCTGAAGGCCTTTTCCTGGGTGCTGGAGGTGTTTGGTGCTGCTCTGTGGATTTGTAGCCCCTCCAAAGGGAAAGCAGGCCTGTGCAGGGACAGCCCCTGAGGTAGTAAGCTTCAGGCAAATGTTGAGGCCAGCTCTCCCAGATGGCAGGCAGCCCCAAGTCCAGTGAGTGCCTAGGGGGTGGCAGGGGTGGGGGGAGGGGATGAACTTGGAAGCACTGCTTTCTGATAGCTAGCAGGCTGGTAAGCTTGCTGTGGCATGGGGAGTACTCTATGGTGACCCACCCCTTCTTCTCTCCCCTCCCCAACACTGGCACAGACCCAGCTCTTCTCCCAGGTTCCCTCTGATGTGGTTTTCCATTTCCTCACCCTTAGCATATTTCTCCCTCCCCCTGCAACACTGCTTTCTAGTCTCCCAGGCATTCTCTGCCCCATCAAACTTGACAGACCGGTTTCTAGACCTCCCAAGCAGTCTCTGCTCCACCTCGCCCCCCCAGCCCTTTCCCAGGGACTCTCCTCTGGAGCCAAGATGTCAGTGCCCAGCCCCCACCCAGGCATCTCAATTTTTGGTGACTGTGCCAGTAGTTCAGATGATCTGTTCGGTTCTTGCTCTGCTTCTCAGAACTCCGACTTACTGCTACACTCTTACCTGCATCTGGAGATTCCTCCAGTTTGGTTGATCTTTCCCTCAAGTAGATGACTTTCCAGGGTGCGAGATCCCTTTCTCCTCTTCAATTCTCTTTTGGCGGCGCCCGCCCAGCTCGGATTCATCTTTTCTCACTCTGTTTTCTCTTGTTTTACCTAGTAATGTCATGATATTCTTGCCATTATTGGAGTTTAGGTTCTTCTGCCAGTGATTGGTTGCTGTTCTGTGTGAGTCGTTTATCCTGTAGATGTGTTTTGTTGTTGTTGTTGTGTTTGTGGGAGAGGGCAAGCATGTCCCCTACACTTCTGCCATCATGTCTCCTCTGTCTCTCTTTCTCGCTCTCTCAGTGCTGTGGCTGTGGTAAGAGCTGTATTGGGAAATCAAACCCTGGCCAGACCATATCCCAACGTCACAGGTGGCCCCCAAATTAATTCATAAATAAAAGAGTTATTGAAATGAATGTGCTGAAGTGATAAAGTGGTCCATCAATACATACATACATTCCTACAGAGCAGCTAAGGGAATTGATAGGTAAGGCAATAATAAAGGTTCTCCTGACACAACACTTCTGGTGGCAGAGGATTGGAAGTACAAGCCTGGCGTTGTGCAGCTGTGGCATGGATGAAATTATTGGCAGATGGTATCTGAATGCCACAAATATGTGCAGAAAATATCCATGGCTAAGGAAAAAGAATAAATACCTAAAACTCTTAATATAAAAATAAATTCATATATCCAAGTAATTATATCTGGTCTGATGTCAGATGGCTAAGAAATCTTGACAGATTTAATGGAATCAGTCTACATGGTTTTTTTTTTTTTTTTTTCCTTGAGGTGCTGGAGTGTGGACCCAAACACCTTCTCTGGTAAACCCTGAGCCAGTAATCTTGGGGTATATTTTTATCATGTTTTATTTCAATTATAGCTGATTTGGAGTGCTGCAGTTCTCTTTGACAGCAAAGTGAACCAGACCTCTATGTATATACATGCTTTTTTCTTCACATTATCCTCCATCTTGTTCCAAAATAAGAGACTGGATATAGTTCACTATGCTATAGAGCAGTATCTCATCAATTACCCACTCCATGCACAAGAATTTTCATTGACTACCCCCCAAATCCCAGTTCTTCCAGCACACAACCCCTCCAATCTGGCAAACAGCCAATTTTTTTCCAGTCTTTTTTTTTTTTTTTTGTCTTTTCCAGGGCTACACCCCTGGAATATGGAGGTTCCCAGCCTAGGGGTCCAGTTGGAGGTGTCGCCACCTGCCACAGTCACAGCAACACCAGATCTGAGCCGCATCTGCAACCTACACCACAGCTCATGGTAACACCGGATCCCTAACCCACTGAGCAAGGCCAGGGATCAAACCTGCAACCTCATGCTTCCTACTTGGATTAATTTCTACTGTGCCATGGTGGGAACTACCAGTCCATGTTTTTGTTGTTGTTGTTTGTTTGTTTCTGTAGAGGCATTCATTTGTGCCAATTGTGAGATTCCAGAGAGAAGGGGTATCCTATGGTGTTTGTCTTTCTCTGTCACTGTTATTTCACATAGTCCAGGAGATTCCAGCCGCATCTCTGTGGCTGCAAAGGGCATTAGTGGGGTTCTTGTTTTATGGCTGAGGAGTATTGTGTATATATGGAACATCTACCTAGCCCATTCATCTGTCTATGGGCATTGTGTTTGTTTCCATGTCTTGTCTATTGTGAACAGTGATGAAATGAACATAGCAGGGCATTTAACTTTTTTAAACGAATATTTTTCTGGATATACCCCCAAGATTGGGATTATTGGGTAATACAGTGGCAGTGGTTCTGTATTGACTTCTCTGATTTACCTTGATCCTGTTGTCCATCGTGGTTGTACCAATGTATATAGCCAGCCACACTGTAGGAGGGCACTCTCTTCTCAACACCCCCTCCAGGAATGGTTATATGTAGACTTTGTAATCATGGCCATTCAGACAGGTGTGAGGTGGTACCTCCAGTTAGCTTGGGTAGGCATTTCTCTCCTCATGAGTGATGGTGATCAATTTTTCCCATGCTTATTGCCCTCTGTCTATCTGGTTGAGAGCAATGTCTATTCAGGTCTTTTGCCCATTTTTCAAATGGGCTGGTTTTGTTTTGCTATGGGGTGGTATCACGTGTCAAGCTGGTAATTTTGAAACATCAGCCTGACCTGGCTTTGGGATTTGGATCCAGTGCCTGAGGGTTATGCTTGGAAGGTGGTCAAAGGTGATATTTTGGTGAGCCACTGCACTTCTCCGTGTGCTTTTTCTCTCCAGAGGTCTCCTGAAATTCTGTCCTTTTCTTTGCATGTGAGCCTCCTTGTTCTCTCTCTACACGTGGTAGGAAGACCTGATCTAAAGTCAGGTCAGCTGTATGAATACCGGTAAATTGATATAAACATATTGATGATTGTAGTATCCTCTTCTTAAATGGATCCTTTAACCATTAAATAGTGTCCTTCTTTGTCTTTATTTATGGCCTTTGTTTTAAAGTCTATTTTGTCTGATAGTATTGCAACTCCTGCTTTCCCCTCTTGTCCATTGGCATGAAATATCTTTTCCCATCCCCTCAATTTCAATCTACATGTGTCCTTTGCTCTAAGGTAAGTTTTTGTAGACAGCAGATTGTAGTTTTTCTTTTTTATCCAATCTGCCACTCTGTGTCTTTTGATTGGCTCATTCAGTCCATTGACATTTAAGGTTATTATTACTTTTTTTTGTCTTTTTGCCTTTTCTAGGGCTGCTTCCCACGGCATATGGAAGTTCCCAGGCCAGGGGTCCAATCGGAGCTGTAGCCACCCGCCTATTCCAGAGCGACAGCAATGAGAGGTTCCAAGCCACATCTGCGAACTACACCACAGCTCACAGCAACACCACATCCTTAACCCACTGAGCAAGGCCAGGGAGCAAACCCATGACCTCATGGTTCATAGTCAGATTCATTAACGACTGCACCACGATGGGAACTCCTACAGGTGATTATTGATATATATGTATTTGTTGCCATTTTAAACCTCGTTTTCCAGTTGATTCTTTGTTTCTTCTATTCATTTTTGGATTGGATGGTTTCTATTTACTTTGTGCTTGAATATTTTTCTTCTCAGTTTTTGTGATTGTAATTTTCGGTTTTGTTTTGTGGTTGCCCTGTTTTTTAAGCATGTTTAGCCCTTCCTATATCTGCTTGCTTTTGCCTGACCGTCATACAGCCTCAAACACATCATTAAAATAGAAAAAAAGAATCCATATTTTTTATGTATTCTTTTTAACATCTTCATGTTTATATCGGTACGCTGGTTTATTTAAGTGACTGCTTTCCAATTGTGGTTCCCCCCATCCTAATTCCTCTTTTTGTCTTTTCTCTTTCTCTCTCCCTCCTTTTTTTTTAATTTAGAGAAACCCTTTCAGTATTTCTTTTAGAATGGGTTTCGTATTTCTGTAATCTTTTACCTTTTGTTTGTTGGAGAAATTCTTTATTTCCCCTTTTATTTTAAATGATATTCTTGCTGGATAGGGTATTCTAGGTTGCAATTTTTTTTTTTCCTTTCAGCACTTTATATATATCTTGCCCCTCCATTCTTGCCTGTAGTGATTCTGTAGATAAATATTGTATGGGGGTTCCTGTATAATTAATGCTTTGCTTTTCTCTTGCTGCCTTTAGAATCCTCTCTTTAACTTTGGCCATTTTTATTATACTATCTATGTGTGGGTCTGTTTGAGTTCAATTTTTTTGGTGCCCTCAATGTTTCCTGAATCTTGATGTCAGTATCATTTAGATTTGGAAAATTTTCCCCATAATTTCTTCAAATATGTTTTCAATCCCCTTTTCTTTTTCTTTTCATTCTGGAATTCCTATTATGTGTATATTGGTCTGCTTTATATTATCCCATAGGTCTCTTATATTGATTTCATGTTTTTCATTTGTTTTTTTGCCTGCTTTCCTGATTGGCTGATTTTCTTTTTCTTTTTCTTTTTTTTTAAATTTCCCACTGTACAGTAAGGGGATCAAGTTATCCTTACATGTATACATTACAATTACATTTTTTCCCCACCCTTTCTTCTGTTGCAACATGAGTATCTAGACAAAGTTCTCAATGCTACTCAGCAGGATCTCCTTGTAAATCTATTCTAAATTGTGTCTGATAAGCCCAAGCTCCCAATCCCTCCCACGCCCTCCCCCTCCCATCAGGCAGCCACAAGTCTTTTCTCCAAGTCCATGATTTCTTTTCTGAGGAGATGTTCATTTGTGCTGGATATTAGATTCCAGTTATAAGTGATATCATATGGTATTTGTCTTTGTCTTTCTGGCTCATTTCACTCAGTATGAGAGTCTCTAGTTCCATCCATGTTGCTGCAAATGGCATCATGTCATTCTTTTTATGGCTGAGTAGTATTACATTGTGTATATATACCACCTCTTCCGAATCCAATCTTCTGTCGAGGGCCATTTGGGTTGTTTCCATATTCTGGCTATTGTGAACAGGGCTGCAATGAACATGCGGGTGCATGTGACTCTTTTAAGTAGAATTTTGTCCGGAGAGATGCCCAAGAGTGGGGTTGTGGGGTCATATGGAAGTTCTATGTATAGATTTCTAAGGTATCTGCAAACTGTTCTCCATAGTGGCTGTACCAGTTTATATTCCCACCAGCAGTGCAGGAGGGTTCCCTTTTCTCCACAGCCCCTCCAGCACTTGTTATTTGTGGACTTATGAATGATGGCCATTCTGACTGGTGTGAGGTGGTACCTCATAGTAGTTTTGATTTGCATTTCTCTTATAATCAGCGATGTTGAGCATTTTTTCTGTATATCTTCCTTGGAGAAATGTCTATTCAGGGCTTTTGCCCATTTTTCCATTGGGTGATTGGCTTTCTTTGCTGTTGGGTTGTATAAGTTGTTTATATATTCTAGAGATAAAGTGCTTGTCGGTTGCATCATTTGAAACGGTTTTCTCCCATTCTGTAAGTTGTCTTTTTGGTTTCTTTTGGGTTTCCTTTGCTGTGCAAAAGCTTTTCAGTTTGATGAGGTCCCATGGGTTTATTTTTGCTCTAATTTCTATTGCTTTGGGAGACTGACCTGAGAAAATATTCTTGAGGTTGATGTCAGAGAGTGTTTGCCTATGTTTTCTTCTAGGAGTTTGATGGTGTCCTGTCTTCTATTTAAGTCTTTCAGCCATTTTGACTTGATTTTTGTGCATGGTGTGAGGGTGTGTTCTAGTTTCATTGCTTTGCATGCAGCTGTCCAGGTTTCCCAGCAATGCTTGCTGACTTTCCCATTTTATGTTCTTGCCTTTTCTAAGAGGTCTGCTGAAACTCTGTCCTTTCCTTTCAAAGGGAGTCTCATTTTTTCTCTCTGCACATGTGGCCTGAAGACTGGATTTGTAGCCAGATTCAGGTGAATTAAGCACATAAGATTTATATAAAGCAAGGTCTCATGGAGATTCTACCTGGCTCTCTGGGTCAACAAATTAAAAATCAAACAGGGATTAAGCAAAAGAGAAAAAATAAAGAAAAAAGCATGACTATACAAAAGAAGGCAGAAGAGTTGGAAAATTAAGAAAAAATCAAGAGATCTATATATACACACCTATCTTCATCTGTACATAAGTGCAGTAATATCTAAACAGGGAAGAAGGCTGTAATGAGCTGATGGGAACTGAGGGTTTGATTGAAGTTGCATGGGGCAGGTTGGCATCAAGGCTCTGAAAGCCTTTGAGTGAGAAATAGCCCACTTGGAAAGGCAGTTCTCGGTATTTAAAGAAAGTGGAAGAAGGAAATCCAAACAGCTCAAGGCCAATGCATCTCCAGAGAGAGGAAGAAAACCTGAGAGTTGCTGTTAGAGCAGATGTCCACAAGATGGCACCTGAGTACCTTCTGGACCCAGGTGCCATTCCAAGGCTGCAGATGCAGGCTCAGAAGGGGGATTGATGTGGTGTTGGAAGTACCAGAAAGTTTGTGGTATTTTCTGGGCACTAGGGAGTCTCTGCTCTAAGTTTCTTCCTTTCAGGTGGAGGACATAGATGTCTCTTCAGAATTTACTGTGGATTGGCTGCCAGGTTGGGGGGGGCAATGTGTTTTGAATGCTAGAGGCAGTCACTGGGTTTCATAGTTCCTTGCATTCCTCCAGAGGCAGAAGCCTAGACCCACACTGCATTGGTGTTGACTCATGTTCTGGCCATCTTCAAGCCACTGACTGTCAGGGGTTTAGGTACGTGGAGAGAGAGGCTGGTGGTGATGAATGAATGCAGGACTTCGCTGGCATTATTAGATTTGCTAATCCCCATGCTGTTTTGGCTCAAGAGACCTAGTGAAATTTCTTTCTTACCCTTTAGGATGAGCCTATCTTTTAAGTACATCACCAGGGTAGGGAGGTCTGACCAAAACCAGGTATGATAAAATAAGCAGGATTGATTCATATCATCAAGAAAGTGCTCAGGGTGTTCCCTCTTGGCTGCCAGGCTAAGGAATCTCCCTCTTAGCTTATGTGGCTGTGGTAAGAGCTGCATTGCAAAATCAAATCCTGGACAGAAAACAACCCAATGTTGCCAGTGATACCCCCAAAAAAATGATAAAGAAAAATAGATATTGATAAGAATGAGCTCTATGGTTATAGAAATGAATAAATACATATACACACGACTACAGAATAGCTAGAGGAAATGATAGATAAGGCAATATTTTTTTTTTGTCTTTTCTCATTTTACGACTGTACCCACTGAATATGGAGGTTCCCAGGCTAGGGGTTTAATTGGAGCTACAGCTGCTGTCCTACACCACAGCCACAGCCACAGCCACTTCAGATCCAAGCTGCATCTGCAACTTACACGACGGCTCATGGCAACGCTGTATCCTTAACCCAATGAGCAAGGCCAGGGACTGAACCCAAAAACTCGTTTCCTAGTCAGATTCATTTCTGCTGGGCCTTCATGGGAACTCCTGGATAAGGCAATCTTAAAAGATCTCCTGACACAACAGCTCTATTGGCAGAGGGTTTTAAGTACTAGCATGGGGTTATACAGCAGTAGCATGAATTCAACCCCTAGCCAGGGAATATTTGCAAGACTCAAATTGGTGCAGAAAAACAAATTGGTAAGTTAAATAAATAAATACATAAGTAAATATGTTAATATAGATATAAATTCATACACCATAGGTAATTACTTAAGGTCACATGTCACATGGCTAAAAATCTTGACTGGTTAAATGGAGTCAGGTTACCCGTTTGTTTTTATAGGAAGTCATCTGGACCCAGACACCATTTCTTGTTAACACTGAGATGATAATTTGGGTGTCTTTCATCAATTTTTATTTACATTTTAGCTGATTGGTAGTTCTCAAATTCTCTTTGACATAAAAGTAAGAGATAGACATGTCCATACATATTCTTTTCCTCATATTATCCTTGATTTTTTTCCCAATGTAAGTCACTAGATATACTTTCTGAGACTAAACATCAGGATCTCATTGCTTACCAATTCCAAGGGGAGATTTCACATCTATTACCCCCAAATACCAGTCCTTCCAACACACTCACCCTCCAATCTTGCAACCACACTTCTTTTTTTTTTTTTTTGTCTTTTGTCATTTTTAGGGCTGTACCTGTGGCATATGGATGTTCCCAGGCTAGGGGTCTAATTGGAGCTGTAGCCACCAGCCTATGCCAGAGCCACAGCAACACCAGATCCAAGATGCATCTGTGACCTACACCATAGCTCACAGCAACAGTGGATCCTTAACCCACTTGGAAAGGCCAGGGATTGAACCTGCAACCTCATGGTTCCTAGTTGGATTCATTTCCGATGCACCACAATGGGAACTTCATTGCAACCACATATCTGTTTTCCAGTCCATGAGTTTCTTTTCTGTAGAGAGGTTCATTTCTGCCATTAGTTGGATTACAGATGGATGGGCTATCCTAGGCTCTTTGTTTTTATCTCACTTATATCACTTAGTCTGGGAGTTTCTAGTTCCATCTATGTGGCTCTGAAAGTCTTTGTTTTGACATTATTTTATGGCTGAATAGTGTTCCATTATGTATTTTTACAGTATCTACCTAAACCAATCATATGTTGATGGATATTATGTTTGATTCCATGTCTTGGCAGTTGTGAATAATGGTGCATTGAATATAGTAGGGCTTTTACCTTTTGGATAGAACTTTTTTCCAAATATATGTCCCAGAGAGGGAATGTTATGTACTACAGGGGTTCTTCATTTATTTTTTGGATTTACCTCAACATGTCCACAGCATTGGTAACTTATTAAATATACACTCACACTGTGAAGGGAACCCTCTTTTCAACACCTTCCTCAGGATTTGTTATTGCTAGGCTTAGTGGTAATAGCCATTCAGACAAGTGTGAGGTGGTCCCTCAGAGTAGTTTGCATTTGCATTTCTCTCCAAATGAGTGATGGTGATCTTTTTTTTTGTGCTTATTGCCCTCTGTGTATCTGCTTTAGGGAAATGTCTATTTAGGACTTTGGCCCATTTTTCCATTGGGTTGTTGGTTTTGATTTGCAGGTGGGTGGTATCATTTGCCTAGCTGTAAATTGTAAAACCCCAACCTTACCTGGCCTTAATATCTGGATCAAATGCTTGTGAGTTGTGAATGGAAGGGTGGTCAAATGGGGATATTTTGGTGAACAGCTGCTCTTATCCCTGTGCTTTTTTTTTCAAAAGGGCTGCTGAAACTCCTTCCTTTACCTTCCATGGGAGCTGCTTGTGTTCTCTCTATACACATGCTCTGATGACTGTATCCATAGCCAAATTAAAGTGCATTAAGTCTGGTAGATTTATATAAAGAAAGGCCTCATGGAGATCCCACCTGGATCTCTTGCGAAAAGTTCTGTCTTTGTATGGGGGGGTGGTTTGGTAACCTCTGTGGTTTAAAATCCATCGATTGGGTAGCATGTCATGCATGCTTCAGGTGGAGTCAATCAATTAAGAAGTAAAGAGGGATTGAGAGAACGATAAAAAAGAAAGAAACAAAAGAAGCAAGACCTTATTGTATGAATTAAGACATGTGTTGTAAAATGAATAAAAAATAATTGGTTCTATATATACACAACTATCTTCATCAATCCATTAATGCAGCACTATCTAAAACAAAGAGAAGGGGGTCATGAGTTGATGTGTCAGGTGCTGAGGGTTTGAATGGTGTGTCAGGGGGTAGTTGGCCTCAGGGATCTGAAAGACTTTGACAGAAATATGCCCCACTTGGAATGGCCTTTCTTGGTATTTCAGGAAAGTGGAAGAGGGGAATCCAACCACCATATTGCCTAAGGCAAATAGCCAGAGAGAGGAGGAAAATCTGACAGTTGCTGTTAAAGCATTTGTCCACAGGATGGCACCAGAGTACATTTTGGACCCAGGTGCTGCTGCAAGGCTGCAGGTGCACTCTCAGATGTAGGCTGGATGGTGAGTTTGGTGGAATCCCCCAGAGGTTTGGGTTTGTTTTGAGGGCATCTGGGACTCTGCTCCAAGATGCCTCCTGCCAGGCAGAAGACACAAGTGTCCCTTCAGCATTTGGTGTGGATTGGCAGTCTGGTTAGGGGCCAGTCTCTTTTGAAAATTTGAGGGATTCAGAATGTCTTTGGTTCCTCCAGATGTGGGAGGGGAGAGCCACACTGCATCATTTTTAAATCATGAGCTGGCCAAGTTCAGGCCCCTGACTGTTGGGGGTTTAGGTATGTGGAGAGAGAGGCTGGTGCTAATGAATGAAAGTGGACATCACAGGCATTATGACAAGAAGCTGTGCAAATCCCTCTGCTGTTTTTGCTCAAGAGACCTAGTGAAATGTCCATCTTGCCTTTTGAGTTGAGCACCTATTTTCTGTTGGGTACCAGGGGAGGGAGGCCTGACCAAAACCAGGTTTGATGAATTAAGCAGGGTTGATCTGCATGATCAAGGAAGCTCTCAGGGAGTTCTCTTGTGGCCACCTGGCTTAAGAACCTCACTGTCCCTTCTGTAGCTGTGGTAAGAGCTTCATTGGGAAATTAAACCTTGGCTGGAAAAAAAAAAAAACAAAGTCACAGGTGGCACCCAAATACATTTGTAAAGAAAAAGAGATATTGCAAAGATGGAGTTCAATGGATATAGAAATCAAGAAATACATATATACCTGCCTACAGAGTAGCTATGGGAAATGATATATAAGGCAATCATAATAGCACAACACCTCTGTTGGCAGCAGGGATTCAAGTACAAGCATGGGAATGTACAGCAGTGGCATGAATTCAATTCCTAGCCAGGCAGTATCTATAGGACACAAATGTGTGCATAATAATAAATAGCTAAGTAAAATAAATGAATAAATACATAAATTAAGGTGTTAGAGAAAAATTCATACACCTCAGGTAATTACTTAATGTCAGATATAACATAGCTAAAAAACTTGACAGGTTCATTGGAGTCATGTTGCCTGTTTTATTATGAATAGGCAGTTTTCTGAACAAAGACGCCTTCTCTGGTCCACACTGAGTTGGTAATTTTGGTTTTATTTCCCATCAATGTATATATCCATTATTGCTGACATAATGCTCTATTTCTCTTTGACAGCAAAGTAAAGCAGTTATGCATGTATATACAGATACTTTTTCTCACATTATCTTTGATCTTATTCCAAATAATGTGACTAGATACACTTCCCTGTACTAAATATCAGGATATTATTGCTTACCCACTCCAAGTTCAACATTTTGCATCTACCACCCCCCCCAAATCCCAGTCCTTCCCACACACTCCCCCTCCAATCTGGCAACCACACATCTGTTTTCCAGTCCATGATTTTCTTTTCTGTAGAGGGACTCATTTGTGCCATTTGTTAGATTCCAAAGAGAAGGAGCATCCTAGGCTATTTTTATTTCCCTATCCCACATATGTCACTTAGGATGAGAGTGTTTATTTCCAGCTCTGTGGCTGTGAATGGCTTTATTTTGTTCATGTTTTATGGCTGAGTCATGTTCCATTTTGTGTGTACAACATCTACCTAATTCAATCACTTGTCAATAGATAATGTGTTGGGTTCCCTGTCTTGTTAATGTGAGAGTGATGAAATGAATATAGTAGGGATTTTAATTTTCAGAAAATAACATTTTTTCTTTTGTTTTTTTTTTCTTTTCTTTTCTTTTCTTTTCTTTTTTTTTTTTTTTGTCTTTTGTCTTTTTTGTTGTTGCTATTTCTTGGGCCGCTGCCGTGGCATATGGAGGTTCCCAGCCTAGGGGTCGAATCAGAGCTGTAGCCACCGGCCTACGCCAGAGCCACAGCAACGCAGGATCTGAGCCGCGTCTGCAACCGACACCACAGCTCACAGCAACGCTGGATCGGATCGTTAACCCACTGAGCAAGGGCAGGGACCGAACCCACAACCTCATGGTTCCTAGTCGTATTCGTTAACCACTGTGCCATGACGGGAACTCCCCAGAAAATAACATTTTTGTTTGGGATATATGCTCAAGAGTTGGATTGCTGTTTCCAACTGTTTTTTTTTTTTTTTTTTTCGGATTTACTTCAATCCTGTTGTCAAGAGCAATGGCACAAAATTACATACACACCCATACAGTCGGAGGGCACCCTCTTCATGTCACCCTCCTCAGGATTTTTTATTTATAGACTTATTAATAATGGCATTCAGACAGGTATCAGGTGGTACCTAAGAATAGTTTGTATATCCATTTCTCTCCTAATGAGTGATAGTGATTTTTTTTTCCCCCAGGGCTTGTTGCCCTTTGTATATCTGGTTTAGGGAAATGTTAATTCAGGACTTTTGCCCATTTTTTAAAATTGTGTTGTTATCTTGTTTTGCTGTTGGGTGGTATCAGTTGTCAAGCTGCTAATATTGAACCCACAGCCTGACCTGGCTTTGGGATGCAGATCCAGCTCCTGTGGGTTGTGCATGGCAGGTAGTTAAATGTGGATATTTTGGTGAGCAACTGCACCCATCCCTGTAGTTTCCTCCCAAGAGGTCTGCTGAGACTCCATCCTTTCCTTTCCATTGTAGTTTCTTTTGTTCTCTCGCTAGAGGTAGTCTGAAAACCATAGGTATAGCCACATTCAAGTGAATTAAGCCCAGTAGATTGATATAAAGTGAGCTCTCACAGAGATCCTACCTTTTTTCCTAGGTAAAAGTTCTCTTAAAATCTGCATCTTGAAGTCCTTCAATGGGCTGGCAACCCATGCACACTTCTGGTGGGGGTCAATAAAGTAAGAATGAAAGATGGATTGAGAGAGAAATAAAGAAAGAAAACATGCAGGGCTTTAGTATGAATGGAGGCATAAGAGTAGGAAAATTAAGAAAAAAAATTGAGACAAGATGGTGGAAGAGTAGGGGGACACGCTCGCCCTCTCCCACAAACACAACAAAAAAAGCACATCTACAGGATAAATGACTCGCACAGAACAGCAACCTATCACTGGCAGAAGAACCTAAACTCCAATAATGGCAAGAAGTTCATGACATTACTTGGTAAAACAAGAGAAAAGAGGAGAGTGAGAGAAGGTGAATCCGAGCTGGACAGGCACTCCCAAAAGGGAACTGAGGAGGAGGAAGGGATCCTGCCCCCAGAAAATTCACCTACTCAGGGGAAAGATCAAATGAACCAGAGGAATCTTCAGATGCAGAGAAAGGTGTAGCAGTAAGTTGGCGTTTGGAAAAGCAGATTGAGAACCAAATGGACCATCTGAACTACTGGCACAGTCACCAAAAATTGAGACACCTGGGTGGGGGCTGGGCAGCAAGACCTCAGCTCTGGAGGTTAGTCCCCAGGAAAGGGCTGGGGGGGCGGGGTGGAGCAGAGACTAATTGGGAGGTCTAGAAACCAGTCTGTCAAGTTTGATGGGGCACAGACTGCCGGGGAGACTAGAAAACAAAACTGTCTCAGAGGAAGGAAGCAATACTCTAGGGGTGGGAAAGTGGAAAACCACATCTGGGGGAAACTGGGAGAAGAGCCTGGTCTGCGCCTGTGCTAGGGAGGTGAGAGAAGAAGGAGTAGGCCCCCATAGAATACTCCCCATGCCACAGCAAGCCTACAGGCCCACTAGCTAGCAGAAAGCTGTGCTTCCCAGTGCATCCCCTCCCCCCACCCACTGCCACACCCTATGCAGACCTGGTGCTGCCTGCTATCCAGGAGGGCTGGCCTCAAAAATTCCCTGAAACCTACCACTGCAGGGGCTGTCGCTGCACAGGCCTGCTTGCCCTTTGGAGGGGCTACACCTACGCAGAGCAGCACCAAACACCACCAGCCCCCTAGAAAAGGCCTGAAGCCCAGAAAAGCTACAACAAGCCTGGCCAGGCCATGAAAATATCTGCCTAATTCTCAGATGGTCTATCTGAGTCGGGCTGCTCTGGGGAGGAGCCTCTTGGGTTTTCAGCAGCACAACTAGCTGCCCAAGCCCTCAGGTGGTACCAAGCTCTAGCGGATCAGCTGCATAGGACTGACAGCTCCAGTCAGGACCCCTTGAGGCCCAGAAAAGCTGCAAGAAGGCTGGCCAGGCTGTGAAAAGATCTGCCTAATTCTCAGATGGACTTTCTGAGTTGGGCTGCCCTGGGGAGGAGTGTCTTGGGTTGGCAGCTGTCCTGCTAGCTGCCCAAGCCCCCCCCGGGGGGGGCAAGCTCTACCAGATCAGCTGCATGGGAATGCCAGCTCCAGGCAGGATGCCCTGAAGCCCAGAAAATCTATAACAGGTCTGGCTGGGATGTGAAAAGATCTGCCTAATTCTTTGATGATCTTTCTGAGTCGGGATGCCCTGGGGAGGAGCCTCTAGGGTTTTCAGTGGCCAAGCTAGCTGCCCAAGCCCTCAGGTGGTGCCAAGCTCTCATGTATCAGCTGCATAGGACTGCCAGCTCCAGGAAGGACACCCTGCAGCCCATAAAAGCTGCAAAAAGCCTGGCTGGGCCATGAAAAGATCTCAGATGGTCTTTGTGAGTTGGGCTGCGCTGGAGAGGAGCCTCTTGGGTTTTCAGCAACCCTGCTAGCTGCCCAAGCCCCCAGGGAGTGCCAAGCTCTACCAGATCAGTGGCATAGGACTGCCAGCACCAGGCAATGCCCTGAAGCCCAGAAAAGTTGCAACAAGCCTGGCTGGGCCATGAAAAGATCTCATACGGTCTTTCTGAGATGGGCAACACTGGGGAGAAGCCTCTTGGGTTTCCAGTGGCCCTGCTAGCGACCCAAGCCTTCAGGGGGTGCCCCAAGGCTGCAGAATAGCTGCTCAGCACCACCAGCCCCCAGAAGGAGCCACTGCAGCCCAGAAAAGTTACAACAAGCTTGGCCAGGCTGTGAAAAGATCTGCCTACATTCTCAGGTCGCCTTTCTGAGTTGGGCTGCCCTACGGAAGAGACTCTTGGGTCCTCAGTGACCCAGATAGATGCTCCAGCCCCCAGGGGGTGCCGCACTCCTGAGGAACAGCTGCCCAACACCGCCAACCCCCTGCAAGAACCCCACAGCCCAAAAACACCAGAGCAAGCTCTGCATGACCGAGTGAAATCTGCTGTCATCGTGGTGTGGACCTCCCAGTCCTGTCTGCCCGCAGGAAGTCCTCCTTTGCTTCAAAGAGACCCGGTTAGCCCCACCAACACTCCAGAACAGCCACACTGCCTCAAAAAAGATTGGCCAACAATGCCAGCCCTCAGGAAATATTCCACGGCAGTGACAAGGCAAACACTGCCTGATCGCAGAGAGTACAACTCCCTCAGGAAAAAGAAAACAAGAAGCAAGATGAAGAAGCTGAGAAACCACCCCCAGTCAAACCAACAAGAGAACTCACCTAAAACAGTCAACAATGAAACAGATCTCTGCAGTCTGACAGACCCGTAGTTCAAAATAGACAGAGAGACAATACTGAAGGAATTAAGAGAAGATATGAACAGTAATGCAGATACCCTCAGAAAGGAACTAGAAAATATAAGGAGGAGCCAAGAAAAACTAGAACATTCATTTGCAGAGATGCAAGCTGAACTAAAGGCAGTAAAAACCAGAATGAATAATGCAGAAGAACGAATCAGTGATGTAGAAGATGGAATAATGGAAATCACCCAATCAGGTCAGCAGACAGAAAACCAAATCAAAAAACAGGAAAGCAATATAAGAGGCCTATGGGATAATATAAAGCAGGCCAATCTACACATGATAGGAATTCCAGAAGGAGTAGAAGAAGATAAGGGGATGGAAAATATATTTGAAAAAATTATCACTTGAAACTTCCCAAATCTAAAGGATACTGGGTTCAAGATACAGGAAGCACAGAGGGCCCCAAACAAGTTGAACCCAAATAGACCCACACCAAGACACATCATAATAAAAATGGCAAAAGTTAGTGATAAAGAGAGGATCCTAAAGGCAGCAAGAGAAAAGCAGAATGTTACCTACAAGGGAACCCCCATAAGATTATCAGCTGATTTCTCTACAGAAACACTACAGGCCAGGAGGGAATGGCAAGAGATATTTAAAGTGCTCAAAGGAAAAAATATGCAACCTAGAATACTCTATCCAGCAAGAATAGAGGGAGAAATAATTTTTTTTTTCCAAAAATCAAAAGCTAAAAGAATACAGCAATAAAAAATCCAGGTTAAAAGAAATAGTGAAAGGGCTTCTCTAAACCAAAATGAAAGAAAGGAAAGAAAAGGAGGAAAAGGAAAAAAAAAAAAAGAGGAGGAACTAGGACTGAGGAAACCACAATCAGAGCAGTCACTCAAATAAGTCAGCATACAGATTTAATCATGAACATGTTTCAAATAACATAAAATTAAAAAAGAAAAAATAAAAAAGAGTCATCAAAAGCATAAAATGTGGGCAAGGGATGTTAGGAAATAAATAACCCTTTCTGTGTGTTTGTTTGTATGTTTCTCTTCTTAATTTTAATATAGTAATGACGTGTTTGAACTTACAGGACCATCAGGCTAAAACACATAATTATAGGAAGGGGTAAGCATACTTAAAAAACAGGGCAACCATAAGCCAAAACCAAATATTGCATTAGCAAAAATTGAAAAAAAAAAACACTCAAGCAGATAATAACAGACCATCCAACCGAAAAAAAAAAAAAAAAGGGAAGAATGGAGAACCATAGAATCAACTGGAACATGAGGTTCAAAATGGCAATAAATAATCATCTATCAATTATCACCTTAAATGTCAATGGACTGAATGCCCCAATCAAAAGACACAGAATGGCTGAGTGGATTAAAAGGCAAAAACCGTCAATACGCTGCCTACAGGAAACTCACCTTAGGACAAAAGATACATATAGATTGAAAGTGAAAGGGTGGGGGAAAATATTTCACGCCAGTAGACATGACAGAAAAGCAGGAGTCGCAACACTCATATCAGACCAAATAGACTCTGAAACAAAAGACATAAAGAAAGACAAAGAAGGACACTACTTAATGATTAAGGGATCCATCCAAGGAGAGGATGTGACTATCGTCAACATATATGCCCCAAATACAGGAGCACCCAGATACATACATCAAATATTAACAGACATAAAGGGAGATATTGATGAGAATACAATCATAGTAGGAGACCTTAATACCCCCCTCACATCAATGGACAGATCCTCTAGACAGAAACCCAATAAAGCAATAGAGATCCTAAAGGCAACAGGAGAAAAGTTAGACTTAATTGATATCTTCAGGACACTACATCCAAAAAAAGCAGAATACACATTCTGCTCAAATGCTCATGGAACATTCTCAAGAATCGACCACATATTGGGACACAAAGCGAATCTCAATAAATTTAGGAGCATAGACATTATCTCAAGTATCTTCTCTGACCACAATGCCATGAAATTAGAAATCAACCATGGGAAAAGGAAAGAGAAAAAACCTACTGCATGGAGACTAAACAACATGCTACTAAAACGCCAATGGGTCAATGAGGAAATCAGGAAGGAAATTAAAAACTACCTTGAGACAAACGATAATGAAGGCACAACCACTCAAAACCTACGGGATGCTGCGAAAGCAGTGCTCAGAGGGAAATTCATAGCAATATAGGCCTTTCTCAAAAAAGAAGAAAGATCCCAAATGGACAACTTAACCCTCCACCTAAACGAATTAGAAAAAGTAGAACGAAAAAGGCCTAAAGTCAGCAGAATGAAGGAAATTATAAAGATCAAAGAAGAAAGCAATAAAATAGAGACTCAAAAAACAATAGAGAAAATTAATAAAACCAGGAGCTGGTTCTTTGAACAGGTAAACAAAATTGACAAACCTATGGCCAGACTCACTAAAAAGAGGAGAGAAAGAACCCAAATAACCAAAATTAGAAATGAAAAAGGAGAAATCACAACGGATACAGCAGAAATACAAAAAACCATAAGAGAATACTATGAACATCTATACGGCAACACGTTTGACAGTCTGGAAGAAATGGACAATTTCCTAGAATCATACAGCCTGCCAAAACTGAATCAAAAAGAAACAGACCAGGTGAACAAACCGATCACTAGAAATGAAGTTGAAGAGGTCACAAAAACACTCCCTACAAATAAATGTCCAGGGCCAGATGGCTTCACACGTGAATTCCATCAAATATATAAAGAGGAATTGGTGCCCATCCTCCTTAAACTCTTTCAAAAGGTTGAAGAAGAAGGAATACTCCCAAAGGCATTCTATGAGGTCACCCTCACCCTCATTCCAAAACCAGAGATACCACCAAAAGAGAAAACTATTGCCCAATATCATTGATGAATATAGATGCAAAAATTCTCAACAACATCTTAGCCAAACGAACCCAACAACATATCAAAAAAATTATACACCATGACCAGGTTGGGTTCATCCCAGGTACACAAGGATGGTTCAACATATGCAAATCAATCAACGTCATACACCACATTAACAAAAAGAAAAGTAAAAAATCATTTGATCATCTCAATAGATGCAGAAAAAGCATTTGACAAAGTCCAACATCCATTCATGATCAAGACCCTCGCCAAAGTGGGTATAGAGGGAACATTCCTGAACATAATCAAAGCCATTTATGAGAAACCCATAGCAAATATAATACTCAATGGGGAAAAACTGAAAGCCTTCTCACTCACATCTGGAACAAGACAGGGATGCCCACTCTCACCACTGCTCTTCAACATAGTTTTGGAAGTCCTAGCCACAGCAATTAGACAAACCAAAGAAATAAATGCCATCCATATAGGAAGAGAAGAGATCAAACTGTCACTGTATGCAGACGACATGATACTATACATAGAAAACCCTAAGGACTCAACCCCAAAACTACTTGAACTGATTAATAAATTCAGCATAGTAGCAGGATATAAGATTAACATTCAGAAGTCAGTTGCATTTCTGTATACCAGCAATGAAGTATTAGAAAAGGAATACCAAAATATAATACATTTTAAAATTGCACCTCACAAAATCAAATACCTCGGAATACACCTGACCAAGGAGGGAAAGGACCTATATGCCGAGAACTATAAAACTTTAATCAAAGAAATCAAAGAAGATGGAAAGAAATGGAAAGATATTCCATGCTCCTGGATTGGAAAAATCCATATTGTAAAAATGGCCATTCTACCCAAAGCAATCTACAGATTCAATGCAATCCCTATCAAATGACCCAGGACATTTTTCACAGAACTAGAACAAACAATCCAAACATTTATATGGAACCATGAAAAGACCCAGAATCGCCAAAGCAATCCTGAGAAACAAAAACCAAGCAGGAGGCATAACTCTCCCAGACTTGAAGACATACTACAAAGCCACAGTCATCCACACAGTGTGGTACTGGTACCAAAACAGACAGACAGACCAATGGAATAGAATAGAGAACCCGGAAATAAACCCTGACACCTATGGTCAATTAATCTTTGACAAGGGAGGCAAGAACATAAAATGGGAAAGAGAAAGTCTATTCAGCAAGCATTGCTGAGAAAACTGGACAGCTGCATGCAAAGCAATGAAACTAGAACACACCCTCACACCATGCACAAAAATAAACTCCAAATGGCTGAAAGACTTAAATAGAAGACAGGACACCATCAAACTCCTAGAAGAAAACATAGGCAAAACACTCTCTGACATCAACCTCATGAATATTTTCTCAGGCCAGTCTCCCAAAGCAATAGAAATTAGAGCTGTAGGTCTTGAGATATGTTTATACTGAATTCAAGGTTGTTCCATGAGATAGGTGGTGCATTTATATCAATAATGTTATCTCCATCATTACACTCATGGCCTCCACTCTCCTCAGTCTACTGATCTATTAATCAAAATACAGCCTTCTGTTTTTACCATGGAATATCTTAAAGGGAGCAATGACCACACCACCTCAAATCTTTTCCTAAAAGTTAAATAACTCTATTTTTTTGCCATAATAAATACATCTTCCCAGAGTACAAACAAGGAAAACTTGCCCCTCTGCATTCAATGAGCCCTAGGCTCTCAATATCACCCCTCATAAAGACATTCAAAAGGGCGAATTTACTGCTCAACTCTTCTGAATGTACATGTAAATAACTGAATCCATATGCTAGCAGTCCAAAGGCAAAGGAATTTTAAACAGAGAAAGGAACTGAGATCTTTCAGGTTGGATATCCACGGGTTGATGAGCAAAAGCCCCATTTCACCTTGGGTGATGGCTGGTAGTGTGGTGCCCAGTGCCAGTGCCACTTTGACAGTGGTGTCCTCTTTTGTAAGAATAGGATGGAGGGTCTCTCTGGTGGACTTCTTTGAGCCTGTTTGTGAAGTCTTTATGTTGATGGTCTTGAGTGTTCCTGCTTGGTGGAGAGGGCACTCTGTCCCTGAAAGCCCTGGGTCTAGAGAAGAATGAGTTTTTTCCCATAATAGACTGGGTTTGTGTGATTGAAGACTTGTACTCCAGTCCATTGTCAGCCAGGCCTAGTTCAAGTTTGCTCAGAGAAGTGTTCTAATGCCAATTCAGTGAGACATGAAGAGTCACAGAAATCAATTTCTAAATCCCCCATGCAGTAGACCATTTGTCCACTTCCTCAGTGAATCCAAAAATCATAATCTTCCTTGTGTGGTCTGCTGCTGGAATGCCGATTCTTGATAGAACCCTCATGTGCATGTGGTGAAAATGTTTTGATACTGAGTCCAAATTTGAGCTAATTAGAACACAATTCATAAGAGGTTGTCAGAGGATCACAGTGAATTGCCAATAATTGGAATACTGTGGGGACGATGTCCTGAGTGGGAGTGTAGATTTTCCAACAGTGGGGCTCTTTCTTGAACAGCCACTGTATTTTGGATGGGGGATCATAGACAGATGGAAAGAATTGTCTAACGACTTGGACGGCTCTCCTGGCTGAGATAATATTTCAAGGATCAAAAGAGGAAATCTTGTGGTAGTACTCTTCAAGAGAAAGGGAGAGAAGGAGAGAGAGAGAGGTTGGAGAGATAAAGGAGATTTTGATACAAGCAACAGTCCAGGGCAAAATCTCAATGCTGAGGTGTCAGTGTTTGTGGTGGATATCTGACTTCAGGGAAGCAAAATCACAATCATCCAAGATATTTCACTCATTATTGGTGAGGGCATTGAGATGTTGCTCTCAAATTCACTCCTCTCTACTGGAAGATAGGGGTCAGAGTCCCTGTTTGACACCCTTTTCCACTAAAATTTCATCATGAGGGGATAAGGTTAAAGGACAGTTGACCTTTACCCTGAGGTGAAAATACACTTTTCATATAAAGTAATTCTCATGTTGTATTCCTCCTCACTCTTTACTTATTTTCAGGATCCAGTCTATATATGATTGTGTCTTTGTTGCTCACATACATTCTTTTCAACCTGAGAGTACTAATGTGTGGTTCCTGGATGCAGATATTAAGTAAAATATTGACCATGAACTGCTACACATGTCCAGGGAATGAGCCGTCATCCTGTAGGGAGTAGGTGAGGCCAGAATGGGTGGAGTGGATTCCTGAGAAAAGTCCAGACCAACTGGTTGCCATAGCAATGGCATGATGCCCATGGAGGCTTGTGACCCAAGAGCCTTTCTGTGAGAGAAGAGGTTCTTTTTGGGCAGCATGTGGGAAGCTCTCACCCTCACACCTCGTGGGTTGGATGATGGGCACCCTGAGCTGTGGTTCTGGAGGTATGTTGCTACTGATGTAAAGGACAATCCCTCAGGAGGGTGGAACATTTGGATGAAAAATAGGATCTCCATCTTTCGCCTCATGGCCACCCCTCTCATCCGTCCCCAGCACTAAGCATCAATGAAGTGGCTTGCTGCTTGATCGTGGTATATCTTCAAGGGACCAGTGCATGGTCAAATCCTGTCTTTCCCTACAGGCAAATAAAGATGCCTTCACAATGTCCGTTCGAAACACCACACTTCAGAGCCCAATCAGTGAAAGCAGGCCCATCAGACTTCAACCAGGCACGAGGCCCTTGATATCACCCCTGAAGAAGACATTCCAAAAGGGACATTACAACTCCACACTTCTGAATAGATATGTCAATAGCCGGAAGCACAGGCTAGCCATCTAAAGCAATGGAATCTTAACTGAGAATGAAACTGGGATATTTCTGGTGCATTTTTCATGGGTGGAAAAGCACAAGCCCTGTTTCTTTGGGTGCTGGTTGTTAGTGTGGTGACAAGGGCCCACTACCAGCTTGTTTGTGGTGTCCACAACTGTAGGGAAGGGGAGGAGGGTCTCTCTTCTGATCCTCCATGATCCCTGTGGTGAGAGCTTCAAGTGGAGGGCCTGAAGATTTCTGTCTTGGAGGAGAAGGGATTCTGGCCCTGCCCATCAAGGATCTAGAGAAGGATGAGGAGTGTCCCAAAGAGATACTGGTTTGGGGTGACAGAATACTTGCGCTCTGGCCCATCATCAGCCAGGCCCTGCTCAAGGGTGCTCAGACCGGGGTTCAGATGCCAATTCCCTGAGACATGGAGAGTCACAGACTTCACTTCCTAAATCCCCCATGCGTGAGTCCAGAGATCCACATCCCCAGCAAATCCACAAGAACCGATTGTCCAGGCGGGGTCTGCTGCAGGTAAGGTAATACATGTTAGAGCCCTCTTGTGAATGTGGTTGAAAATGTGTTGATCTCTGAGTCAAATATTGGACCATGTAGACCACAGTACATATGAGGTGGTCAGCAGGTCACTGTGAAGGGCTGACAATCGGAAGAGTGGGGGTAGGGTGGCCGAGTTGGAATGTCTCTATACCTACAGAGGAGTGATTTCTGGACCACCGCTTATATATTTGATAGGGGATTGGAATATGGAGGGAACATGTTGAGTAAAGACATGGAGGGATATCCTGGCTGAGATATTTATTCAATGATCACCAAAGGTTAAATTGTGGTAGGGGCAGGAGGATTTGAGAGAAACTAAAGACGGTAGAAGTAGGGGGAGGGAGAGAGAGAGATAAAATAGAGAGAAAGAGATAGAGATTAAATTGAGAGAGTAAGAGAGAGAGAGAAAGAGAGAGAGAGAGAAATAGAGAGAGAGATGAGATATTTATTCAAACCACAGTCCAGGGCACCATCTCAGTGCCCAGCTGGAGTCTGTGTTTCAGGTGGAGAGCCAACATCAGGGAAAAACCAGCACTCATATCCAATTCTTCACTTCTTCTTGGAATGACTCTAGAACTGTTTTCTCTTACACTCACAGTTCCCTGCTGAATGATAGGGCTTAGAGCCCCTGTTTGGCACCCTGTTTTTCTCAAATGGCATATTGTGGGGACAATAGAGTAGACATTTCCCCTGAGCTAAAAAGCCCCTTACCATGTAAAGGGCTGCTCATTTGGTGTTCTTCCTCACTCTTTCCTTATTTTCAGTATCCAAGCTATGTGGGATGTGAGTCTTTTTCACTCACATATTTTCTTTCCAAAGGAGATGTTTTCCTGTGTATTCCTTGGATGTACTGTTTGAAAAACACCATTGACCTTGAATGGTTTCACATGTTTGGGAATGAGCCATCATTATGTTGAGTGCAGGTGGGCCCAGAATGTGTTTTATTTCCTTCCCACTGAAAGGTCCATGCCATCTGGATACCACAGTTATGGCAAGATGCCCATTGAGTTTTGTTACCCAACAGCCTCTCTGTGAGTGGAGAGGGGCTTCTTTGGCCCCATGTGGGAATCTCTTATCCTCACTCCAAATGGTTGGATGATGGTTACACTGAGCTCTTCTTTTTGAAGGTATGTTGATACCCATGTAAATGATGATCTATAATGCGGGTTGTATAATTTGATGAATGGTATTGTCTCCAACTTAAGCCTCATGGCCTGCACTTGCATCAGTCTCCCAAGCTGAACATCGATTTTACATGGTTGCACTTTGATCATGTTATATCTTAAATGGACCAGTGGTCCAACCACCTCAATCTTTTCCTACATGTGAAAATAGACTCATGTCTTATGGCCATTTGAATACCTCATCCCAGGTCACAAACAGAGAAACCATGTCCCACTGCCTTCAACCAAGCAAAGGCCCTCAATGTCACCCATGGAGAAGACATTACAAAGGGATAATTTACAGCTATTCTCTTCTGATTATACATGTCAGTAGCTTAAATCACAGTCTAGACGTCCAAAGCAAATGCATTTTAACCAAGAATGTAACCAGGTTATTTCTGGTGGCTTTTCCACAGGTGGATTATCACACACCCTGTCTCTTTGTGTGCTGGCTGTTAGTGTGGTGACTAGGGCCACTGCCAGCATGTTTTTTGTGTCCACAATTGTAAGGAAGGGAAGGAGTGTCTCTCTTCTGATCCTCTGTGAGCCATGTGGTGAGGGCTTCAAATGGAGGTTCTTGAGTTTCCCTCTTTCAGGAGTGGAAACTGTGGCCCTGCTACTAGAGGGTCTAGGGAATGATGAGGAGTTACCCAAATAGAGACTGGTTTGGGGTGACAGCACTCTTGTTCTCTGTCCCATTTTCAGCCACTCCCTGCTCAAGGGTGCTCAGACCAGTGTTCAGATGCCAATTCACTGAGACATGGAGTGTCACAGACTTCATTTCCTAAAGGCCTGTAGCACAAGTCCATAGATCCACCTCCCATAAAATCCATAGCACTTGATCATCCAGGTTGGGTCTGCTGCAAATAAGCTAATTCATGCTAGAGCCCTCCTGTGAATGTGGTTGAAAATATTTTGATCTCTGAGTGAAATTTGGGATCATTCACTTTGACTGCATTACAATTAGGTGGCAAGAGTTTCAATGTCAAAGTCTGACCATGAGAATAGAGTGTGGAGCATGTCCCAAATTGGAATGTCTCTATTCCTAGAGAGGATTTCTTCCTGGACCACCACATGTTGTTTGGATGTAGGTTAGGAAGTCGGGTGTAAATGGTTGTGTAAAGAGTTTGGCTGCTCTCCTGGCTGAGATATTTATTCCAAGACTATCCCAGATATTTTTGGGGCAGCAGGATTAAAGAGAGTAAAGAGGTTTTTGGAGAGAGAGGAAGAGAGAGCTAAAATAGATTTTGATTCAAGAAACAGACCAGGGCAAGATGTCAGCACGGAGCAGGTGTCAGTTTTTCAGATAGATATCTGACTTCAGGGAGGAAACAACACTCTTGTCCAAGAAACTTCACTCCTTCATGTCGTGAATGTTGAAATGTGGCAGTTGAAATTCACTGCCTCCCACAGGAAGTTAGGGGTTAGGGCCCCTGTTTGGCACCCTTCTCCTCTAAAATGGCTTGAGGAGGGGATAAGTTGAAAGGAGAGTTGGCTTTTTCCCCTAGACAAAAAGCCTCTTCCAATGTAAAGTGATACTCCTGTTGTTTTCTCCCTCACCTCATTTCTTGTTTTCAATATCCATGCTGTTTGAGAAGTGGGTCTTTTTCACTCACATATTTTCTTTCCAAATGAGAGTTTATATTGTGGTCTCCTGGGATGCAGTTTTTGAAGAAAATATTGAACCTGAAGTACCACACACGTTCACAGAAAGGGCCATAATTATGCAGAGAGCAGGTGGGCCCAGTGGGCAGAGTTGCCTTCCCTCTGAAAGTTCTAGGACAACTGGTTGCCATGGAAATGGCATCATGTGCATTAAGCCTTGCAGCCACACTACCACACTGTGAAATGACAGGGGCTGTTTGGGTGGCATGTAGGAAGCAATCAAACTTCCATCTGAAAGTTCCAGGCCAACTTGTTGCCACAGCATTCGAATGATGCCCATGGAGCCTTGTGGCCCAACTGCCACTCTGTGAGATGTGAGGTGCATGTGTGGCGGCACGTGGGAAAGTCTCACCCTTATACCTCGAGGGTTGGATGATTGGCACCCTGTGCTGTTTTTCTGAAGCTATGTAGATACTGATGTAAATGATGTTGTATAACATGTGGTATATTTTTATGAACAATATTTCCATCTTTAACCTCGTGGCCACCACTCTCAGCATTCTACTGAGCTAGACATGGATAATACAGGCTTGCTATTTGATCGTTGTATACCTATATGGTGGGAAAATATTTGGTAAAGTCTTGACTGATCTCCTGGATGAGATGTTTCACCCAGGAAAACCCCAGTCACTTCTGGGGCAGAAGGTTTTGAGAGAGAGTCAAGGAGAAAGAGAGAGAGAGAGAGAGACAGAGACAGAGACAGAGACAGAGATTATGATTCAAGGAACAGTCCAGGGCAAGATCTCAGTGCTGAGCAGGTCTCTGTGGTTCAGGTGGATATCCCACTTCAGTGAAGAAAAACACTCTTGTCCCAGATTCTTTTCTCCTTATTGGTATGATTCTTTAAATATGGCCATTACGTTCACTGCTCTCCACTGGAAGAGAGGTGTTAGAGCCCCTCTTTGGCACCCCTTTCCTCTAAAATGGCATGATGTGGGGATCAGGGTAAAGGACAGTATATATTTTCCATGAGCCATAAAGCCCCTTCCCATGTTAAGCTCTTCTCATGTAGTGTTCTTACTCCCTCTTTCCTTTTTTTCAGTATCCAGGCTATTTGGGAAGTGGGTCTTTTTCACTCACATATTTTCTGACTGAGAGTTTATACTGTGCATTACTTGGTTGCAGTTTTGGAAAAACTATGTTGACCCTGAACCACCACACATGTTCAGGGAAAGAACCATAATTATGTAGAGAGCAGGTGGGCCCAGAGTGGGCAGAGTTGACTTCCCTGTGAATATTCCACGACAACTGGTTGCCATGGAAATGGCATCATGCGCATTGGGCCTTGTGGCCAACCTGCCACACTGTGAGATGAGAAGGGCCATTTGGGTGGCATGTAGGAAACAATCAAATTCAGACCTTGAGGGCTTGATGTTGGGTACACTGAGCTGTTGTCCTGGAGGTATGTTGAAACTGATGTAAAGAATGATGAATCATGTGGGTGGTACACTTTGCTGAGAAATATTATCTCCATCTTCAGGCTTTTGCCCACAATCTCATCAGTCTACCAATCTAGACATTGATTATACAGGCTTGCTGTTTGATCATGACATATCTTAAAGGGACCAGTGAGCTGACTGACTGAAGTCTTCTCCTAGATGTGAAAAAAGACTCATGCCTAATGACCCTTAGAAACATGTCATCCCAGAGCACCAACACGGAAACCATCCCCCTCTGCCTTCAACCAAGCATGAGGCCCTGGGTGTCACCCCTGAAGAAGACACTCCAAAAGGGGAAATTACAGATCCACTCTTCTGAATATACATGTCAATACATGAAAACCCATTATAGCCTTCCAAATAAAAGGCATTTTAAATGAGAATGAAACCAGTATATTTCAGGTGGATTTTCCACATGCTAAGAAGAACAAGCCCTCTCTCTCTTTGGGGACTGGCTGGTAGTGTGGGGACTAGGGCCAGTGCCAGCTTGTTTGTGGTATCTGAAATTGTAAGCAAGGGAAGGAAAGTCTCCCTTATGATCCTCAGTGAGCCCTGTGGTGAGTGCTTCAAGTGGAGATTCTTGAGATTTCCCTCTTGTTGGAGAGGGGCCTCTGGCCCTGCCAATCGAGGGTCTATGGAATGATGAGGAGTGTCCCAAACAGAGACTGGTTTTGGGTGACTTAAATCTTTCACTCAGGCCCATTGGCACTCATGCCTTTGTCAAGGGTGCTCAGACCAGTTATCAGATGCCAATTCAGTAAGACATGAGTAGTGACACTTCATATCCCAAATTCTCTAACACGAGTCCATATCTCAATCACTCCAGCAAATCCAGAAGTCCTGATATCCCTGGTGTGGTCTGCTGAAGGAAAGCTAATTTTTGCTAGAGCCCTCATGTGAATGTGGTTGAAAATATTTTGATCTCTGAGTCAAATTTGGGACCACCTAGACCACAGTACACATGAGGCATTCAGCGGTTCTCTGTGAAGGCTGATGATTGTAATAGTGGGGAGAGGATGGCCCGAGATGGAATGGCTCTATTCCTACAGAGGAGTTCTTTCAGGACAACAATTAATGGCGATTTTGATTCAAGAAACAGTCCAGGGAAATTTCTCAGCGCTGTGCAGGTGTATGTCATTCGGGTGGATATCTGACTACAGGGAAGAAACAGCACACTTATCCCAGATTATTCACCCCTTCCTGGCTTGACTTGTGAAATGTGGTCCTTACATTCAGTGCTCCCTGCTGGGAAAAAGGGGTTAGAGCCCCTGTTTTGTACCCATTTCCTCCAAAATGGCATGATGTGGGGATCAAAGTAAAGGAGAGTAGACATTTTCCCTGAGGAAAAATTTCCCTTCCCATGTAAAGGGCTTCTCACTCTGTGTTCCTCAGTCTTTCCTTGTGTTAAATATCGAGATTATTTGGGAATTGCATCTTTTTCACTCACCTATTTTCTTTCCAAATGAGAGTTTATACTGTGGATTCCTGGGATGTAATTTTTGAAAAAAAAATTAACCCTGAACTGCCACACATATTCAGATAAAGATCCATAATTATGTAGATATCAGGTAGGACCAGAATGGGTGGAGTTGCCTTCCCCCTGAGAGTTCCAGGATAAGTGTTTTACACAGAAATAGCATGATGCACGTGGATCCTTGTGGCCCAACTGCCACTCTGTGAGAGGGGAGGTGCATGTGGGGTGGCATGTGGGAAGATCTCAGCCTCACTACTCGAGGGTTGAATGATGGGCAGCCTGAGCTGCTTGTCTGGGAGTATGTTGATACTGATGTACAGGATGATCAATCAGGTGGGTGGTACCTTATTACAAAAAATATTTTCTCCAAATTTAACCTCATGGCCACCACCCTCATCAGTCTACCATGGTACATATCAATTAGACATGATTGTTGTTTGATCATGGTATATCTTAAAGTGACTAGTGAGCTGACCACCTCAATATTTTTCCCCACGTAAAAAAGTCGTGCCTAATTGCCATTTTATTCATGTCATCCCAGAGCACTCACATGCAAACTATGCCCCTTGGCCTTAAACCAAGCACAAGGCCCTCGAAGTCACCCCTAAAAAGACATTGAAAAGGGGAAATTACAGCTCCACTCTTCTGAATATACATGTCAATAGCAGAAACAACGTGCTAGCTGTCCAAATCAAAGGAATTTTTTTTACTGAGAATGAAACAGGGCTATTTCAGGTGGATTTTTTACAGGTGGATAAGCACAAGCCCTCTGTCTCTTTGAGTGCTGACTGGAAGTGTGGACACTAGGGCCAGTGCCAGTTTGTTTGGGGCATCCACAATTCTAACGAATGGAAGGGGAGTCACTCTTGCGACCCTCCATGAGCCCTGTGGTGAGGCCTTCAATTGGACCATCTTGAGGGTTCCCTCTTGGAGGAGAGGGAATTCTGTTCTTGCAAATCCAGGGTCTAGAGATGGATGTGGAATGTTCCAAATAGAGCCTGGATTTGGGTGACAGAAAACTTGCACTCCAGCTGATTGTCAGCCAGGCCTTTGTCAAGAGTGCTCGACTAGTGTTCAGATGCCAATTCAGTGAGATATGGAGAGTCACACACTTCATTTCCCAAATCCTTCAAGAACAATTCCAGCTGTGCTCCTCCCCAGCAAACTCCCAAGACCTGATCATCCTGGAATTGTCTTCTTTGGAAAGCTTTTACTTACAAGAGCCCACATGTGAAGGAGGTTGATGATGTTTGGATAATGAGTCAAATTTGGGACAAGGTAGACCACAGTATACATGATGTATTCAGTGGGTCAGCTTAAAGGGCTGCAATGGGAAGAGTTGGGGAGAATGCCCCAATTTGGAATGTCTCTATTTCTACAGAGAAGTTCATTCTGGACCATCACTTGTATTTTGGATGGGGTTCAGAATATAGAAGGAAAATTTTGGGTAAAAACCTGGACTGATTTCATGGCTAAGATATTTCAGCCAGATCCACCCCAGGAATTGTTGAGACAGTAGGATTCAAGAGAGAGTGAAGGAGGGAGAAGCAGAGGGCGAGAGAGAGAGAGAGAGAGAGACAGAGACAGAGAGAGAGAGACAAAGAAAGAGAGAGAGAGAAAGGAGATTTTGATTCAAGCAATAGTCCAGGGCAAGTTCCCAGGGCTGAACATGTGTGTGTGGTTCAGGTAGATATCTGACTTAAGGGAAGAAAGAGCACTGTGTCCCAGATTCTTCACTCCTTATTGGCATGACTATTGAAATGTGGCCCTTAAATTCATTTCCCACGCTGGAAGATAGGGGTTAGAACCCCTGTTTGGCACCATCTTCCTCTAAAATGGCATAACGTGGGGGTCAGGTTAAAGGACAGTAGACATTTTCCCTGAGCCAAAAAAGCCCCTTCACATGTAAAGGGTTTCTCACGTTGTGTTCTTCCTCATTCCTTCTTTGTTTTTAGTATCCAGGCTCTTTGGGATGTGGGACTTTTTCACTCACATATTTTCATTCCAACTGAGATTTCATACTGTAAATGTCTGGGATGCATTTTTTGAAAATAAGTTTTACCCTGAACTTCCACATTTGTTCAGGGAAAGAGCTATAATTTTGTATATAGCAGGTGGGCCCAGAGTGGGCAGAGTTGACTTCACTCTGAAAGTTCCAGGCCAACTATTTAAAATGGCTATGGCATGACACCCATCCCAATTAGTGGCCATATTGCCACTCTGTGAGAAAGAGGTGCATGTGGGACAGTATGAGGGAAGCTGTCACACTCACAACTTGAGGGTCAGACAATGGGCAGCCTGAGCTCTTTTTCTGGATGTATGTTCATACTGATGTAAAGGATGATCCATCAGATGGTTGGTACATTATGATGAAAATATTATTCCCACCTTTAGCTTCATGGTAACCACCCTCTTCAGGCTACTGAGGCACATATCATTTATAGAGCCTTGTTTTTTTATCATGACATATCTTAAAGTTACCAGTGAGCCGACCACCTCATTTTTTTTTACTACAACTGAAAAAATACTAGTGTCTAATGGCTGTTTGAAACATGTCATCCCAGAACCAAAATAAGGAAACCATGCCCCTTGGCTTTCAACCAAGCATGAGGCCCTTGAAGTCACCTCTAAAGAATACATTCAAAAGGGGGAATTAGAATGGCTAGCATGAAACCACAGCTAGCCATTCAAAAAAAAAAAAAAAAAAAGGAAATTTACCCAAGAATGTACCTGGGATATTTCAGGTGGTTTTCCCACAGTTTGATAAGCAAAACCCCTCTCTCACGTTATGTGTTGGCTGGTAGTGTGGTGGCTACTGCCAATGCCAGATAATGTGTTATGTCCACAATGGTAAGGAAGGTAAGGATGGTGTCTCTTGTGAACTTCCATGAGACCTGTGGTGAGGTCTTCAAGTGGACCATCTTGAGGGTTCCCTCTTGGAGGAGAGGGGATTCTGTCCCTGCCAATCAAGGGTCTAGAGAAGGATTATTATTGTCCCAAAGAGAGCCTGGTTTGGGGTGACTGAAAACTTGCACTCTGGCCCATTGCCAGCCAGTCATTGGTCAAGGGTGCTAGGAACTGTGTTTGGATGCCCATTCAGTGAGACATGAAGAGTCACAGTCTTCATTTGCTAAATGCCCCAAGCAGGAGTCCAGATGTCCACATCACAAGCAAATCCAGAACACCTGCTCATCCAGGAATGGTCTGCTGCAGGAAAACTACATCTTCCTAGAGCTTTCATGTGAATGTGGTTGATAATATTTTGATCTCTGAGTCAAATTTGGGACCACATAGTCCGGAGTACACAAGTTTGCCAGTGGGTCACCATGAAAGGCTGACAGTGATAAGATTGGGGGAGGATGTCCTGAGTTGGAATGTCTCAATTCCTACAGTGGAGTTCTTTCTGGGCTACCACTTGTATTTTGTATGTGTTTTAGAATATGTAGGGATAATGTTGAGTAAAAACGTGGACTGCACTCCTGGCTGAGATATTTCATCTAGGATCACAACAGGACATGTTGGGCCAGCAGGATATAAGAAAGAGTGAAAGAGGGAGAAGTACATGGGGAGAGAGAGAGTGAGAGAAAGGAGATTTTGAATCAAGCAACAGTTCCAGGGCAAGATCTCAGTGCTGAGCACATGTTTGTGTTTCAGGTGGATATCCAAGTTCCGGGAAGAAACACATTCTTGTCCCAGATTCTTCTCTCCTTATTGGTGTGACTCTTGAATATAGTTCTTACATTCACTGCTCTCCACTGGAAAATATGTGTTAGAGCCCCTCTTTGTCACACTTTTCCTCTAAAATGGCAGGATGTTGGGATACAGTACACATTTTCTCTGAGCCAAAAAGCCCCATCCCATATAAAGGGCTTCTCATGTAGTATTCTTACTCCATCTTTCCTTTTTTTCAGTATTCAAGTTATTTGGGAACTGAGTCTTTTTCACTCATATATTTTCTTTCTGATTGAGTGTTTATACTGTGGATTACTTGGTTGCAGTTTTGGAAAAACTATGTTGACCCTGAACTGCTACACACTTTCAGGGAAAGAGCTACAATTATGTAGAGAGCAGGTGGGCCCAGAGTGGACAGAGTTGACTTCCCTGTGAAAGTTCCAGGCCAAGTGTTTGCCACAGAAATGGCATCATGCACATTGAGCCTTGTGGCCAAACTGCCACACTGTGAGATGAGAGGGGGCTGATGGGTGGAAAGTGGGAAGCTCTCAACCTCACACCTCTAGGGTTTGAAGTTTAGCACAATGAGCTGTTGTCCTGGAGGTATGTTGATACTGATATAAAGGACCATCAATCAGGTGGGTGGTACATTTTGATGAAAAATATTATCTCCATCTTTAGGCTCATGCCCCCCATCTCATCAGTCTACTGATCTAGACATTGATTATACAGGCTTGCTGTTTGATCATGGTATATCTTAAAGGGACTAGTGAGCCAAGCAACTCAAGTTTTTTCCTGCATGAGAAAAAAGACTCGTGCCTAATGGCCCTTAGAAACACATCATCCCAGAGGACCAACACGGAAACCATCCCCATCTGCCTTCAACCAAGCACGAGGCCCTGGATGTCACCCCTGAAGAAAACATTCCAAAGGGGGAAGTTACAGCTCCACTCTTCTGAATACACATTTAAATACTTTAAACCACATGCTAGCCTTATACCTCAAAGGCATTTTAATAGAGGATGAAATTGGGATATTTCAGATGGATTTCCACTTTTTGATAAGCACAAGCCCTCTCTCTTTGGGTCCTGGCTGGTAATGTGAGGACAAGGGCCAGTACCAGCTTGCTTGTGGTATCTGCAATTGTAAGTAACAGAATGAGGGGCTCTCTTGTGATCCTCCATGAACCCTGTGTGTAGGTCTTCAATTGGACCATCTTTGAGGGTTCCCTATTGGAGGAGAGGGGATTTTGTTGAAGGTCTAGAGAAAGAAGAGGAGTGTCCCAAATAGAGACTCTTTTGGGTGACTGAAAACTTGCACTTAGGCCCATTGTCAGCCAGGCCTTTGTCAAGGGTGTTCAAACTGGTGTTTGGATGCCAATTCAGTGAGTCATGAGGAGTCACAGAATTCATTTCCCAAATTATCAAATCACAAGTCCAGATGTCAACCTCACCAGAAAATCCAGAAGTCTGATCATCCAGGTGTGGTGCTGGAGGAAAGCTAATTTTTGCTAGAACCCTCATGTGAACGTGGTTGAAAATATTTTGATCTCTGGTTCAAATTTGGGACCAACACGACCACAGTACACATGAGGTAGTCATGTAAGCTGACAATAGTAATAGTTGGGGGAGGATGGCTTGAGTTGGAATGGCTCTGTTCCTACAGAGGGGTTCTTTCAGGACCACCAATAAGGGAGATTTTGATTCAAGAAAGAGTCCAGGGGAAGTTCTCAGCACTGAGCTGGTGTCTGTTGTTCAGGTGCATATCCCATTGCAGGGAAGAAACAGTACTCATCCCATATTATTCACAACTTCCTGGTGTGAATCATGAATTGTGTCCTTTACATTCACTGCTCCCCATTGGAACATAGGGGTTACAGCCCATGTTTGACACCATTTTCCTCTAAAATGGCATGATGTGGGGATCAGGGTGAAGGAGAGTAGATATTTTCCCTGAGGCAAAAAGCCCCTTCCCATGTAAAGGTCTTCTCATTCTGTGTTCTTCCTCAGTCTTTCCTTGTGTTAGATATTGACGCCATTTGGGAACTGGTTCTTTTTCACTCACGTATTTTCTTTCCAAATGAGAGTTTATACTGTGGATTCCTGGGTATGCAGTTTTTGAAAAAAAAAATAACCCTGAACTGCCACACATGTTCAGGTAAAGTTACCTAATTATGTAGAGAAAAGGTGGGCCCAGAGTGGGTAGATTTGCCTTCCCTCTGAAATTTCCAGGCCAAGAGGTTGCCATGGCAATGCCATGACATGCATGGATCCTTGTGGCCCAAGTGCCACTCTGTGAGAGGAGAGGTGCTTGTGGGGTGGCATGTGGGAAGAACTCAAACTCACTACTCCAGAGTTGGATGATGGGCCACCTGAGCTGTTTTTTTGGGAGGAATGCTGATACTGATGTAAAGGATGATCTATCAGATGGGTGGTAATTTTTGACAAAAAATATTATCTCCATTTTAGCCTCTTGGCCACCATTCTCATCAGTCTCCTGAGCTAGACATCAATTATATATACTTGCTATTTGATCATAGTATATTTCAAGGGACCAGTGAGCCAACCAACTCAAGTCTTTTTGTACATGTGATAAAATATTGTTCCAAATGGCCATTTTTAACACATCATCCCAGAATGCAAACACGAGATCCATGCACCTCTTCCATCAACCAAACACGAGGCCCTAGATATCACCCCTCAAGTAGACATTCAATAGTGGGGAATTACAGCTCCACTTTTCTGAATATACATGTCAATAGCTGACACCACACGCCAGCCATCCAAAGCAAAGGAATTTTACCTGAGAAGTAAACCAGTAAAATTCAGGTAGATTTACCACAGGTTGATAAGACAAAACCCTCTCTCTCATTGGGTGCTGGCTGATTGGTGACCAGGGCCAGAGCCATCTTTTTTGTGGTGTCTACCAATGTAAGGAAGGGAAGAAGGGTTACCATTTGATCCACTGTGAGGCCTGTTTTGAGGTCTCAAGTGGAGGTTTTGAGGGTTCCCTCTTGGAGGAGAGGGGAATTTATCCCTGATAATCGAGAGTCTAGAGAAGGATGTCCCAAATAGAGACTGGTTTTGGGTGGGAGAAAACTTGCACTCTGCCCCCTTGTCAGCCACGCCATGGACAAAGGTGCTCTGACTTGGGTTCAGATGCCAATTCAGTGGGTCATGAAGAGTCACAGACTTCATTTCCCAAATCCACCAACAAGAGTCCTGATGTCCACCTCACCAGCAAATACAGAAGACCTGATCTTCCAGGTGTGGTCTACTGCAGGATAGCTAATTCTTTCTAGAGCCCTCATGTGGATTTGGTTGAAAATATTTTGATCTAAGAGTTAAATTTGGGACCACTTAGACCACAGTACACATGAGGTGGTCAGTGGGTTCCCATGAAGGGCTGACAATGGGAGGAGTGGGTGGAGGATGGCCCAAGATGGGATGTCTCTTTACCTATATAGGAGTTCTTTTGGGAAAACCAATTGTATTTTGGATGGATGATCAGAAGACGGATGGAAAATGTTTGGTAAAGGCTTGTACTACTCTACTGGCTGAGATATTTCATTTCATCCAGGATCTCTGCAGGAATTTGAGAGGCATCAGGATTTGAAAGAGAATTACAGATGTAGAAACAGAGTGTGAGAGAGAGAGAGAGAGAGAGAGAGAGAGAGAGAGAGAGAGAGAGAGAGAGGAGATTTTGATTCAAGCAACAGTCCAGGGCAAGAACTCTGTGCCAATCAGCTGTCTGTGGTTCAGGTGGATATCCAACATCAGAGAAGATACACCACTCTTGTTCCACAAGATTCACTACTTATTAATGTGACTATTGAATTGTGGTCCTTAGGTTCACTGCTCCGTGCTAGAAGATAGGGTTTAGAGCCCCTGTTTGGCACCCTGTTCCTCTAAAATGGCATTATGTTCCAATCAGGTTAAAGAACAGTAGACATTTTCCCTGAGTGAAAAAGCCCCTTCCCATGTAAAGGGCTTCTCATGTTGTGATATTCCTCGCTCTTCCCTTATTTTCATTATCCAAGGTATGTGGAAGTGCATCTTTTCTGCTCACATATTTTCTTTCCAACGGATTGTTTATACTGTGGATTCCTGGGATGCAGTGTTTGAAAAACCACATTGACCATGAAGTGCCACGCATGTTCAGGGAAATAGCCATAAATATTTAGATAACAGGTGGGCATACAGTGTGTGGAGTTGCCTTCCCTCTAAATTTTCCAGGCCAACAGGTTGCCACAGCAATGGCATGATGTGCATGGAGACTTTCAGCCCATGTGCCATTCTTTGAGATGTGTGGTGCTTGTTTGGCAGTATGTTGGAATCTCTGACCCTCACACATTTAGGGTTGGATGATGGACACCTGAGGTGTTGTTCTGGAAGTATGTTGATACTGATATAAAGATGATACATCAGATGGATGGTACAATTTGGCTAACAATATTATCTCTACCTTTAGCCTCGTGGCCAGCACTCTCAATATTCTCACAAGGAAGTCATTGATTATACAGGCCTGCTGTTTGATCATGGTATATCTTAAATAGACAAGTGAGCTGACTACCATAGTTTGGCTACATGTGATAAAAACTCATGCCTAATGACCATTTCAAACACAACATTCCAGAGTACCAACATGGAAACCATGCCCCTCTGCCTTCAACAAAGCACGAGGCCCTCCATGTCTCTCCTGAAGAAGACATTCCAAAGGGGTAAATTACAGATCCACTGTTCTGAATATACATGTAAATAGCTGAAACCACATTCTATCCATCCAAAGCAAAGGAATTTTAAACAAGTATGAAACCGGGATATTTTCTGGTTGCTAAGAACAAGCCCTCTCTCTCATTGGGTACTGGCTGGTAGGATGGTGACTAGGGCCAGTGCCAGCTTGGTTGTGGTGTCCACAATTGTCATGAAAGGAAGGAGGGTCTCTCTTCTGATCATCCATGAGCCCTGTGGTAACATCTTCAAGTCGATGGTTTGAGGTTTCCCTCTTGGAGGAGAGGGGACTCTGTCCTTGCTAATCGAGAGTCTAGAGAAGAATGAGGAGTTTCCCAAATAGAGACTGGTTTTTGGTGACAGAAACCTTGCACTCTGCCCCACAGTCAGCCAGGCCATGTTCAAAGGTGCTCAGACTGGTGTTCAGATGCCAATTCAGTGAGACATTAAGAGTCAAACTTAATTTCCTACATCCCCCAAGTGTGAGTCCAGATGTCCACTTCACCAGAAAATACACAAAATCTGATCATCCAGGTGTGGTCTGATGCAGGCAAGCTAATTCTTGCTAGACACCCCTTGTGAATTCTGTTAAAAATATATTTATCTCTGAGTCAGATTTGGGACCATGTATACCACAATACACATGAGGTAGTCAGCCTCTTAACGTGCAAGGCTGACATTGGGAAGTGTTGGGGGAGGATGGTCCATGATGGAATGTCTCTCTACCTACAGAGGAACTCCTTCTGGACAACTTCTTGTATTTTGGATGTTGGATCAGAAGACAGAGGGAAAATTTATGTTGAAGGCTAGGACTACTCTCCTGGCTGAGATATTTCACCCAGTATCAACCCAGGTAATCTTTGGGCAGTAGCTTTCGAGAGAGAGAGAAAGGAGATTTTTATTCAAGAAACAGTCCAAGGCAAGATTTCAGTGCCAAGCAGGTGTTTGTGGTTCAGGTGGATATCCGAATTCAAGGAAGAAACAACACTCTTGTCCCAGATTCATCACTCCTTATTGGTGTGACCCTATAATTTTGACACTGCTCCCCACTGGAAGATAGAGGTTATACCACCTGTTTGGCACCTGTTTCCTCTAAAATGGCATGATGAGGGGATCAGGTGAAAGATCAGTACACATTTTCTCTGAGCCAAAAAATCCCTTCTAATGTAAAGGACTTCTCATATTGTATTCTTCTCTACTCTTTTCTTGTATTCAGTATCCAGGTTGTATTGGAAGTGAGTCTTTTTCACTCATATATTTTATTTCCAATTGAGATTTTATACTGTGGATTCCTGGTATGCAGCTTTTGAAAAAAATATTGAATGTGAACTGCCAGTTTTGTTCAGGGATACAGCCATAATTATGTAGAGAGCAGGGGGGCCCAGAGTGGGTGGAGTTGCCATATCTCTAAAATTTCCAGGCTAACTGGATGCCTGGGCAATGGCATAAAGCACATTGAGCCTTGAGGCCCAACTTCCACTCTATGAGATTAGAGGGGCATGTTAGGCAGCATGTAGGAAGCAGTCACTCTCACCCATCGAGGGTTGCATGGTGGGCACCCTGAGCATTTGTTCTGGAGATATGTTGATACTGATGTAAAGGATGATCCATCAGATGGGTGGTATATTTTGTTGAAAAATATTACCTCCATCTTTATCCTCATGGCCACCACTCACAAGAGTCAACTGAGCAAGACATCTATTATACAGGCTTGCTGTTTGATCCTGGTTTATTTTAAGATATCAGTGAGTCAACAACCTTAACTCTTTTCCTACATGTGAAAACAGACTCGTGCTTAATGGCCATTTTAAACACATCATCTCAGAACACACACATGGAGCTCATGCCTCTGCAACTTCAACCAAGCACGTGGCCCTAGATGTCACCTCTGAAGGACACAATCAACAGGGGGAAATTACAGCTCCACTCTTCTAAATGTACAAGTCAATAGATGAAATCATATGCTAGCAGTCCAAAGGAAAAGAATGTTTACAAAGAATGAAACTGGGATATTTCTGTTTGGATATCCACTAGTTAGAGAACAGAAGCCCTCTCTGTCTTTGGGTGCTGGTTTTTAGTGCAGTGACCAGGGCCAGGGCCAGAAGGTCAGTTGTGTCCCCATTAGTAAGAAAGTGAGGCAAGTCCTCTCTTGTGAACCTCTGTGTGCCCTGGCATGAGGTCTTCATGTAGAGGGTGTTGAGGAATCTTTCTTTGAGGAGAGGGGACTCTGTCACTCCCAATTGAGGGTCCAGGGAAGGATGAGGAGTTCATGAATAAAGATTGGGCTTGTGTCTCAGAAGCCTTGCACTCTGGCCCATTTTCAGCCAGGCCTTTGTCAAGGTTGTGCAGGCTGGTGTTCAAATGTCAATTCCATTAGCCATGAAGAGTCACAGACTTCATTTCCTAATTCCCCCAAGCACTAGTCAAGATGTTTACCTCCCCGGTGAATCAATAAAACCTGATGGTCAAAGTGTGGTCTCTAGGAAAGCTGATTCTTGCTAGTGTCCTCATGTGAATGTGGTTGAAAATGTTTTGACCTCTGAGTCCAATTTGGGAACCAAGTAAACCACAGATCACATGAGGTGGTCAGCAGGTCACCATGAAAATCTGACAATGGGAATAGTGTGTGGTGGATGGCCCGAGATGGAATATCACTATTCCTACAAAGGATCCCTTTCTGGACACCAATTGTATTTTGGATTGTGGATGGGAAATGGTGGGAAAATGTTGGGTAAATACTTGGACTGGTCTCGTGGCAGAGATATTTTCTCCAGTATCCCTCAGGAAATCTTGGGGCAACAGGATTCGAGAGAGAGCCAGAGATAAGTAGAGAGAAGGGGACACAGAGAGAGAGAGAGAGAGAGAGAGAGAGAGAGAGGGAAAGAGTGAGGAGAGAGAGGGGGAGAAAGGAGTTTTGATTCAAGCTGGAGCCCAGGGAATATCTCAGTCTAGAGCAGGTGTCAGTGGTTCATGTGGATATCCAATTTCATGGAAGAAATGGCACACTTTTGCCAGATTAATCATTCCTTATTGGCATGACTCTTAAAATGTGACCCTAAAATTCACTGCTGACCACTGGAAGATAGTGTTTAGAGCCCCTGTTAGGCACCTATTTCCTCTAAAATGGCATGATGTGGGGATCAGGCTAATGGACAGTAGACATTTTCCCTCTGCCAAAAACCTGTGATTCTCATATTGTGTTGTTCAGCACACTTTCCTTATTTTAGGATATGGTCGATTTTGGAAGCGGGTCTTTTTCACTCACATGTATTTTTTTCAAACTGGGAATAATACTGTGTGTTTCTGGGATGGAGTTTTTGTAATAAAATGTTGACCCTGAACTGCCACTCATGTCCAGGGCATCAGTCGCCATCATGTGGAGAGCAAGTGGGCCCAGAGTGGGTGGAGTTGCCTTCCCTCTGAAAGAACCATGCCAACTGGTTGCCATGACAATGGCATTATGCCCATGGAGCCTTTCAACCCATGTGCCGCTATGTCAGATGAGAGGTGTGTGTTGGGCGGCAGGTGGGAGCTCTCACGCTCACACTTCGAGGGTTGGATGACAGACACCCTGAGTTGTTCTGGAGGTATGTTGACACTGATCTAAAGGCTGCTCCATCAGATGGGTTGTATATTTGACCAAACATATTACCTCCATCTTATATATAGCCATGGCCAAAAATCATCAGTCTACTGAGCTAGATATCTATTATACAGGCTTTCTCTTTGATCATGGACCAATGAGCCAAAAACCTCAAGTCTTTTCCTAAATGTGAAAAAAGATTCCTGACTAATGACTGTGTTATGCATGCAATCCAAGAGCACAAACCCAGAAATCATGGCCTTCTGCCTTCAACAAATCACAAGGCACTCAATGTCACCCCAGAAGTAGAAATTCACAAGGAATAAATTAAAACATCAATCTCCTGAATGTACATGTCAATAGCTGAATCCCCATGCTAGCAGTCTAAAGGCAAAGGAATGATAACAAAATGACACTGGGATATTTCAGGTTGGATATCTGCCAGGTAATGAGCAGAAGCCTTCTGTTTCTTTGAATTCTGTTTGGTAGGGCCAGTGCCAGATGGTCAGTGGCATCCACATTTGTAAGAAAGGGAAGGAGGGTCTCTCAGATGACCCTCCATATGCAATGGCATGATGTCTTTTATTGAGGGTTTTGTGGGTTCCCTCTTGGAGGAGAGGTTACTCTGTCTCTGCAAATTAATGGTCAAGAGAATGATGAGAAATGTCCCAAATATAAATTGGGTTTGGGTGTCAGAATACTTGCACTCCGGCCCATTTTCACCCATGCTTTGTCAAGGTTGCTCAGACCATTTTTTGGAAGCAAATTCTGGGATACAGGAAGAGTCACACACTTCAATTTCCAAATCCCCAAAGCACTAGTCTAGATGTCAACTTCCCCCATGAATCCACAGACCTTATCGTCCAAGTGTGGTCTGCTGCAGGAAAGCTGATACTTGATAGAACCGTCGTATGAATGTTGTTGATTAATATTTTGATCTCTGAGTCAAATTTGGGAGCCAAGTAGACCACAGTACACATGAGGTGGTCAGCGGGTCTCCATGAATGGCTGACAATGGTAAGACTGGGGGGAGGATGCCCGAGTTGGAGTGTTTATACTCCTACAGATGAGTTCTTTATGGAGAAACAATTGTATTTTGGATTGGGAATTGGGATACGGAATGAAAAGGTAAGGTAAATACTTGGACTGATCTCCAGGCTGATATATCTTCTCCTGGATCACCCCAGGAAGTCTTGGGTCAACAGGATTTGTGAGAGAACCAGAGAAGTAGAGATTATGAGAGAGGAGAGAGAGACAGACAGAGAGACAGGCAGACAGAAAGTAGTTATTGATTCAAGTTGGAGTCCAGGGAAAAATCAGCATGGAGCAGGAGTCAGTCGTTCAGGTGGATATTGAATTTCAGGGAAGAAACAGAACACTCGTCAGACATTCTTCATTCCTTATTGGCATGACTCTTGATATGTCGCCCTAAAATTCACTGCTCTACACTGGAAGAGAGGGGTAAGAGCCCCTTTGTGTACCAATTTCCATTAAAATGGTGTGATGTAGGGACAAGGGTAAAGGACAGTGGATATGTTCCCTGAACCAAAAAGCCACTAATATAGAAAGGGATTCTCATGTCATGTTCTTCCTCACCCTTTACTACTTGTCAGGATCCAGTCTATTTTGGAAGTCTTTTTTGCTCTCATATTTTCTTTTCCAAATGAGAATAATACTGTGTGATATTGGGATGCATTTTCAAAATAAGATGTTGACCCTGAACTGCCACACATGTCCATGGAAACAGCCATAAATCTAGAGAGCAGATGTGTCCAGAGTGGTCCGTGTTGCTTTCCCTCTGAACTTTCCAGGCAAACAAGTTGCCATGGCAGTAGGATGACACGCATCGAGCCTTTCAGCCCTAATGCCACTCTGTGAGATGAGAGGTGAGTTTACAGCAGCAAGTGGGAAGATCTCACCCTCACACCTCAAGGGTTGGATGATGGGCACCCTGAGCTGTTTGTCTCAAGGTATGTTGATACTGATCTAAAGGCTGTTCCATCAGATGGGTGGTACATTTTAAGGAAAATATTACCTCCATCTTTATCCTCGTGGCTACCACTCTCATCAGTCCACAGAGCTATATATCTATTATACAGGCTTGCTGCTTGGTCATGGTATATCTTAAAAGGACCAGTGAGCTGACCACCTCTAGTCTTTTCCTAAATGTGAAAAAAAGACTCATGTCTAATGGCCATTTTAAACACGTATTCCCAGAACACAAACACGGAAACCATGTTCATCTGCCTTCAACCCATCATGAGGCCCTTGATGTCACAACTGAAGAAGACATTCATAAGGCAGAAATTAGAGCTCCACTCTTCCTCATGTACATGTCAATAGCTGAAACCACATGCTAGCCATCCTAAACAAAGAATGGTAACAGAGAATGAAAGTGGGATATGTCAGGTGGGATTTCCACTGTTTGATGAGCACAAGTCCACTCTCTCTTGGGTGCTGTCCGGGAGAATGGTGACCATGTTCAGTTCCAGATTTTGAATGTTGTCTACAAACATATGTAAGAGAAGCAGGGTCTATCTGGTGAACATCCATGGGCCCTTGGCTGAGGTCTTCATGTAGAGTGTCATGAGGAATCCCTCTTTGAAGAGAGGGGACTCTGCCCCTGAAAATCAAGGATCTAGAGAAGGATGAGGAGTGTCCCAAATAGAGACTGATTTTGGGTCTGGAAATCTCGATCTCTGGTCCATTTTCAACCAGGCCTTGGTCCAGGGGGCTCAGACAGGTGTTCAGATGCCAATTCAGTGAGACATGAGTAGTCACAGACTTCATTTCCTAAATCCCCCAAGCACGAGTCCAGATATCAAACTCCTCTGTGAATCCACAAGATGTGATCTGGTCAGGTATGTTCTGCTGCAGGAAATCTGATACTCGATAGAGCCCTGATGTGATTGTGGTTGAAAATATTTTGATATCTGAGTCAAATTTGGAAACTGCTTAAAGTGCAGTTTAGATGAGGTGGTCAGGAATCACTGTGGAGGGCTGATAATTGGAGGATTGTGATAGAATGGCCAAAGGTGGAATAAATCTATTTCTACAGGGGAGCTCATTCTGGACCACTGATTGCATTTTGTATGGGGGATGGGAAGATGGAGGGGAAATGTTGGGCAAAGACTTGGACAGCTCTCCTGGGTGAGATATTTTCTCCACGATAATCCCTGGAAAACTTGGGGAAGGAGTTACCATCGTGGGTCAGAGGTTAATGAATATGTCTAGGAACACTGAGGTTGCAGGTTCAATCCCTGGCCTTGCTCAGTCGGTTAACAATCCGGCATTACCATGAGGTGTTGTGTATGTTGCAGATGTTGCTCAGATTCTGCATTGCTATGTCTCTGGTGAAGGCCAGTGGCCACAGCTCTGATTAGACCCCTAGCCTGGAACCTCCATATGACATGGGAGTGGCCTGAGAGAAGGTAAAAAGACACAAAAAAACTTGGGGCAGCGGGATTCGAGAGAGACAGAGAAAGAGAAGGAGAGAGAAGGAGAGAGAGAGGGAGCATGAGAAAGGAGTTTTTCATGTAAGCAGGGTCCAGGGAAATATCTCAGTGCTGAGAGGCTGTCAGTGGTTCAGGTGGATATCTGAATTCAGGGAGGAATCAGCACTCTTGTCCCAGATTCTTCAGTCCATATTGGTGTGACTCTTGCTATGTGGTGCTGAAATTCACTGCTCTCCACTGGTATATAGTGGTTAGATCCACTGTTTGGCACCCTTTTCCAATAAAATGTCATGATTTGGGCTTCAGAGTAAGTGACAGTAGACATTTTTCCTGAGCTGAGAAGCCCCTTCCCATGTAAAGGGCTTCTTATGTTGTGTTCTTACCCACTCTTTCCTTGTATTCAGCATCCGGTCTATTTGAGAAGTGGGTCTTTTTGGCTCACATGTATTCCTTTCCAATCAAGAGTAATACTCTGTGGTTCTGGGATGCAGGTTTTGAAATAAAAGGTTGAATCTGAACTGTCACACATGTCCAGGGAAACAGTCACACTTATATATTGAGCAGATGGACCCAGAGTGGTCAGAATGTTCTTACACCTGAAAGGTACAAGCTAACTGTTTGCCATGGCAATGAAATTATTCCTGTGGAGCCATGAAGCACAAATGTCACTCTGTGAGATGAGAGGTGCGAGTTGGGTGGCAGGTGGGAAGGTATCACACTCACACTTCAAGGGTTGGATGATGGGCATGCAGAGCTCTTGTTCTGGAGGTAAACTGATAATAAACTAAAGCTGTTCCATCAGATGGATGGTATATTATGATGAAAAATATTATCTCCTTCTTTATCCTCATGGCCAACACTATCATCAGTCTAATGAGCTAGATACCAATGATACAGGCATGATATTTGTTCATGGTATAAGTTAAAGGTACCAGTGAGCTGACGACCTCAATTTTGTCCTAAATGTGAAAAGAGACTCATGTCTACTGGCCTTTTTAAACATGTCATCCCAGATCACAAACATGGAATAAATGAAATTCTGCCTTCAACCAAGCACCAGGCACTCGATGTCACCCCTGAAGGAGACATTCACAAGGAGGAAATTAGAGCTCCACTTTTTTGAATGTACAGGTCAATACCTGAAAAAAACAAACTAGCATTCCAAAAGCAAAGGAATGTTAAGAGAGAATGAAACCAGGTTATTTCATGTGGGATATCCACGGGCTGATGAGTACAAGTCCCGTTTTGCTTTGGGTGCTGGCTGGCAGTGTGGTTACCAGGGACAGTGCCAACTTGTCAGTGGTGTACACATTGGTTAGAAAGGGAAGGAGGGTCACTCTGGTGAAATATGCTGAGCCCTGGAGTGAAGTCTTCATGTTGAGGTACTTGGTTCCATCTTTGAAGAGAGGGGACTCTACCCTGCAAGTCGTGGTTCTAGAGAAGGATGAGTTGTTTCCCATAATATACTGGGTTTGGGTGACTGAAGACTTGCACTCCGGCCCATTGTCAGCCAGGCCTTGATAAAGCTGGCTCAGACCAGTGTACTGATGCCAATTCAGTGAGACAAGAAGAGTCACAGACATCAATTCCTAAATCCCCCATGCCCTAGACAATTTGTCCACTTCCCCAGCAAAACCACAAGACCTAATATTCATTATGTGGCTGCTGAAAGAAAGTTGAATCTTGATATAGCCCTCATGTTAATGTGGTAGAAAAAGTTTTGATCATTGAGTCCAAACTTGAGCCAATAAGAACGCAGTTCATGTGAGGTTGACAGGGGGTCCCAGGGAAGGTCTGATAATTGGATTACTGGGGGCAGGATGGCCCGTGTTGGAATGTCTCTATTCTGACAGAGGGCTCTTGCTGGAAAACTGACTGTACATTGGATGGGGGATCATAAGACAGAGGGAAAATTTTGGGTAAAATCTTTGAAAGCTCCTTTGTCTGAGATAATTTTTCAAGGATCAACAGAGGAAAAGTTGTGGTAGTACTATTTGAGAGAAAGTGAGAGGAGAGAGAGAGAAGAGAGGGAGAGAGAGAGATGGAGTAGAAGGAAATTTTGATTCAAGCAACAGTCAGGGTAAGATACCAGTGCTGAGGAGGTGTCAGTGGTTCAGGCAGATATCCAACTTCAGGGAAGAAATAGTACTCTATCCAACCTAATTCACTCATTATTGGAGAGAATATTGAATTGTGGCCCTAAAATTCACTGCTGTCCACTGGAGTAAAAGGGTTACATCCCCTACTTGTCACCATTTTCCACTAAAATTGCTTGAGGAGGGGATCAGGTCTTTTCCATGAGCCAAAAAGCCACATCCCATAAAAAGTGATTCTCATGTTGTGTTCCTCCTCACTCTTTACTGGGTTTCAGGATCCAGTCTATATGTGAAGTGGGTCCTTGTCACTCACATACATTCTTTTCAAAGTGAGAGTAATAATGTATGGTTCTGGGATGCAGATTTTATTTTATTTATTTATTTATTTTTTGTCTTTTTGCCATTTCTTGGGCTGCTCCTGCGGCATATGGAGGTTCCCAGGCTAGGGGTCGAATTGGAGCTGTAGCCACCAGCCTATGCCAGAGCCACAGCAATGGGGGATCTGAGCCGTGTCTGCAAGCTACACCACAGCTCACGGCAACGCAAGGCCAGGGACCGAACCCGCAACCTCATGGTTCTTAGTCGGATTCGTTAACCACTGCGCCATGACGGGAACTCCAAGGGATGCAGATTTTAAAAGAAATGTTGACCCTGAACTGACACACATGTCCAGGAAAACAGCCACAATTCTGTAGAGAGAAGGTGGGGCCAGATTGGGCAGAATGACCTTCCCTCTGAAAGTTCAAGATCACCTGTTTGCCACAGCAATGGGATGACACTCATTGAACATTGTGTCACAACTGCCACTCTGTGAGATGAGAGGTGCATGTTGGGCAGCAGGTGGGATGATCCCATGATCACACCTCAAGGGTTGGATGATGGGCAACTTGAGCTGTCATTCTCGAGTTATGTTGTTACTGATCTAAATGCTGTTCCATCAGATGGTTGGTACATTTGGATGAAAAATATTATCTCTATCTTTAGCCTCATGGCTACCACTCTTATTAGCCTACCGAGCTTGAAATTGATTGTAAAATCTTGCAGGTTGATCATGGTATATCTTAAAGGGAGCAGTGATCAGGCCACCTAAAATATTTTCCTAAAAGTGAAAAAAATAAAACTAGTGTCTTATGGCCATAATAAACACGTCATCCCAGAGTAAAAACATGAAAAACATGCCCATTTTCCTTCACCAAGCACAAGGCCCTTGATATCAGCCCTGATAACTACGTTCAAAAGAGGGAATTTACTGCTCCACTGTTCTGATTTTACATGTCAATAGCTGAAACCACATGCTAGCAGTGAAAATGCAAAGGAATTTTAAACAGAGAATGGTACTGTTATCTTTAAGTTTTTATATACACAGGTTGATGAGCACAAACCCTATTTTGCTTTGGGTGCTGGCTGGTAGTATGCTGACAAGGACCAGTGCCAACTTGTCAGTGGTGTCAATATTTGTAACAATGGAAGGAGGGTCTCTCTGGTGAACTTCTGCAAGCCCTGTTGTGAAGTCTTCCTGTTGAGTGCCTTGAGGGTTACCTCTTGGAGGATAGGGGAATCTGTCCCTTCAAATCGAGGGCCTAGAGAAGGATGAGTAGTTTCTCATATTAGACTGGGTTTGGATGACTGAAGACTTGCACTCCAGCCCATTGTCAGCCAGGCCTTGGACAAGATTATTCAAACTGCTTTTCAGATGCAAATGCAGTGAGACATGAAATTTCAAAGACATAAATTCCTATTACCCACATGAACCAGACCACTAGTACACCTCCCCAGCAAATCCAGAAGCCCTACTATTCCTTGTGTGGTCTGCCACAAGAAAGCAGATTCTTGATAGAGGCCTCTTGTGAATGTGCTTGAAAAGGTTTTGATCTCTGAGTCCAAATTTGTGCCTCTTAGAATGCAGTTCACAAGAGGTTGTCAGGGGGTCACAGTGAAGGGCTGATAATTGGATTACCAGGGGGGGACGATGTCCCAAGTTGGAATGTGTCCATTGTGACAGAGGGGATCTTTCTGGAACACCGACACTATTTTGGATGGGGGATCATAAGATGGAGGGAAAATATTGTGAAAAGCCTTGGACAGCTCTCCTGGCTTAGATAATATTTCCAGGATCTACAGAGGAAAACTTGTGACAGTACTATTCGAGAGAAAGTTAGAAAAGTAGAGAGAGAGAGAAAGAGAAGGTGTTAAAGGAGATATTGATTCAAGAAATAGTCCAGAGCAAGATCTAAGCACTGAGGATGTGTCAGTGTTTCAGGAGGATATCCTTCTTCAGGAAGAAACAGCTATTTGTCCAACCTATTTCACTCATTATTGGTGAGACTATTGATATGTGGCTCTAAAATTCACTGCTCTCCACTCAAGGATAAGCATTAGAGCCACTATTTGGCACCCTTATCCACTCAAATGGAATGATGTGGGGATCAGTGTAAAGGAAAGTATACCTTTTCCCTGAGACAAATACAGTGATTCTCATGTTGTGCCCCTCCTCACTCTTTACTAGGTTTCAGGATCCGATCTATATGAGAAGTGGGTCTTTGTCACTCACATACATTCTTTTCAAACTGAGAATAATAATTTATGGTTCTGGGATGCATATTTTAAATAAAAGGTTTACATTGAACTGCCACATATGTCCAGGGAAACAGCACTAATTCTATAGAGAGCAGGTGGTGACAGAGTGGGTGGAATAGCCTTCCCTCTAAAAGTTTGAGGGAAACTCGTTGCCACAGCAATGGGATGATGCTCATTGAGCCTTGTGTCACAACTGCCACTCTGTGAGATGGGAGGTGTGTATTGGGCAGCAGGTGGGAAGATCTCACCCTCATACCTCAAGTGTTGGACAATAGGCAACCTGAGCTGTAGGTCTTGATGTATGTTGATACCAATATAAATGCTGTTCCATTAGATGGGTGTTAGGTTTTGATGAAAAATATTATCTCCATCTTTAGCCTCATGGCCACCATGCTCATCATTCTACCAAGCTAGAAATCGACTTTACAGGCTTGCATGTTGATCATGGTATATCTGAAAGGGAGCAGTGAACAAGCCACATCAAACCTCTTCATAAATATGAAAAAAAGTCTAGTGTTTTGTGGCCATAAATAACAGGTCATCCCAGAGTACAAACGCAGAAATCCTGCCCATCTGCCTTCACCAAGCATGAGGCTCTTGATATCACCCTGACAAGTCATTCAAAAAGGGGAATTTACTGCTCCACTGTTCTGAATGTACATGTCAATAGGTGAAACCACATGCTAGCAGTCCAAAGGCAAAGGAATTTTAAACAGAGAATGGTACTGATATCTTTCAAGTTTGATAACCATGGGGTGATGAGCAAAAGCCCATTTTCACTTTGGGGTCTTGCCGGCAGTGTAGTGCCTAGGGCCACTGCGAACATTTCAGTGGTGTTCATATTTGTAAATAGTGGAAGGAGGATTTCTCTGGTGAACTTCTGTGAGCCTGGGTGTGAAGTCTTCTTGTTGAGGGTTTTGAGGGCTCCCTTTTGAATGAAAGGGGGCTCTGTTGCTGCAAGACGTGGGTCTAGAGATAGATGGGTTGTTTCCCATAATAGACTGGGCTTGGATGACCAAAGACTTGGACTCTGGCGCATTGTCAGCCAGGTCTTTGTCAAGATTGCTCAGATCAGTGTTCTGATGCCAATTCAGTGAGACATGAAGAGTCATAGAGATCAATTCCTAAATCCCCCATGCACTAGACCATTTTTCCACATCCCCAGTGAATCCACAAGCCCTAATATTCCTTCTGTGGGCTGCTGCAGGAAAGCAGATTCTTTATAGAGACCTCATGTGAATGTGGTTGGAAAGGTTTTGATTTATGAGTCCAAATTTGAGCCAATTAGATAGCAGTTCACAGGAGGTTGTCAGGTGGATCCTGTGAAGGGCTGATAAATGGATAATTGGGGAATTATGATCCATGTTGGATTGTCTCTATTCTGACCAAGTGGCTCTTTCTGGAACTCCGATCCTATTTTGGATGGGGGATTATAAGAAGGAGGGAAAATATTGGGTAAATACTTGGATGACTCTCCTGGCTAAGATAATATTTCCAGGATTAACAGAGGAAATCTTGTGGCAGTACTATTTGAGAGACAGGGAGAGAAAGAGACAGAGAGTGAGGGAGAGAGGGAAAGGGGGAGATAAAGGAGATCTTTATTCAAGCAAGAGTCCAGGGCAATATCTCAGCATCGAGGAGGTGTCAGTGTTTCAGATGGACATCTGACTTCAGGTAAGAAACAGCAATTTTGTCCAACCTATTTCTCTCATTATTGGTGAGACCATTGAAATGTGGCACTAAAATTCACTGCTCTCCACTGGAAGATAGTGGTTAGAGCCGTGTTTTTGCACTCTTTTCCACTTAAATGGCATGATGTGGGGATCAGGGTAAAGGACAGTAGACTTTATCCTGAACAGAAAAGCCACTTCCCATATAAACTGATTCTCATGTTGTGTTCCTTCTCAGTCTTTACTAGTTTTCAGGATCCAATCTATATGTGAAGTGGGTCTTTTAAACTCATATACATTCTTTTCAAACTGAGAGAAATAATGCTTCATTCTGGGATGCAGATTTTAAATAAAATGTTTACCCTGAACTGCCACACATATCCAGGGAAACAGCCACAATTCTATAGAGAGCAGGTGTTCCCAGAGTGGGTGCCATTGTCTTCTCTCTGAAAGTTCCAGGCAGCTGCTTGCCAAGGCAGTGGGAAGATGCCAATTGAGCCTTGTGTCACACAAGGACTCTGTCAGATGAGAGGTGCGTGTTGGGCAGCAAGTGGGAAGGTCTCACCCTCACACCTCGAGGGTTGGACGATGTGTAACCTGAACCGTTCTTCTCAAGGTATGCTGATACTGAATTCAAGGCTGTTCCATCAGATGGGTAGCACATTTGGATGAAAAATATTATCTCCATCTTTAGACTCATGACCACAACTCTAATAAATCTACTGAGCTAGATATTATGCTTGAATTTTGATCATGGTAGATTTTAAAGGGTGCAGGTTTTAGACCAAATTAAATCTTTTCCTAAATGTGAAAAAAATATTAGTGTATTATGGCCATAATTATCATAACATACCAGAGTACAATCTCAGAAAACATTCACTTCTGCCTTCACCAAGCATGAGGCTCTTGATATTGCCCCTGATATAGACATTCAAAATCGGTAATTTACTGCTGCACTCTTCTGAATGTCCATGTCAATAGCTGAATCTACATACTAGCAGTCCAAATGCAAAGGAATTTTAAACAGAGTTTGGAACCAGGATATTTCAGGTGGGATATCCATGGGTTGATAAGCATAAGCCCACTTTCCTTTTGGGTGTTGGCTTGTAGTGTGGTGACCTGGGCCAGTGCCAACTTGACAGTGGTGTCCACATTTGTAAGAAATGGAAGTCGGTCCTCTCTGCTGAAATTCTGTGAGCCCTTTTGTAAAGTCTACATGTTGAGTGTCTTGAGGGTTCCCTCTTGGAAAAAAATGGCACTCTGTCCCTACAATACCTGGGTCTGGAGAAGTATGAGTTTTTTCCCATAATATACTGGGTTTGGGTGACAGAAGACTTGCACTCTGGCCCATTGTCAGCCAATATTGGTGTTCTGATGCCAATTCAATAAGACATGAAGAGTCACAGACATCAATTCCTGAATCCCCCATGCACTAGACCACTTGTCCACCTCCACAGCAAATCCACAAGATCCAATCTTCCTGTGTGGACTGCTGCAGGAAAGCTGATTCTTTGAGCTTTTTCTTGTTTCCTGAGGTGGGCTTCTATTGATATAAACTTTCCTCATACAATGGATTTTGCTGCATCCCATAAATTTTCACAGCATATGTCTTCATTGTCATTTTTGTGTGATCCATTGGTTGTTTAGTAGCATGTTGTTTAGTCTCCATGTTTTATTTTTTTTTTCAGATTTTGTCCTGTTGATTTCCAATCATTTAGTGTTGTGGTCAGAATATATGCTTGATATGATTTAAATTTTCTTAAAATTACTGACATTGTATTTGTACCCTAGGATATGATCAGTCTTAGAAAATGTTCCATGTGCACTTGAGAAGAATGTGAATTCTGTTTCTTTTGGATTTAATGTCTTGTAAATATCTATTAAATCCATCTGGTTTAACGCATCATTCAGGGCCTGTGTTTCCCTATTGATTTTCTGTCTGGTTTATCTTCCCATTTTTGTAAGTGGGGTGTTAATATCCCCCACTGTTATTGCATTATTGTTGATTTGTCCTTTTAAGCTTGTTAGCAGTTGCCTTATATATGGTGCTGAACCTACGTTGAGTGCATAGATACTTAAAATTGTTATATCTTCTTCTTGGATTGATCCTTTGATCATTATGTAATGACCTTCTTTGTCCCTTAAGATATTCTTCATTTTAAAGTCTATTTGTCTGAGATGAGTATTGCTACTCCAGCTTTCTTTTGATCCCCATTTACATGAAATAGTTTTTTCCATCCTCTCACTTTCAATAAGTATGTATCCCTAGAAGTAAAGTGGGTCTCTTGAAGACAGCATATATATGGATCTTGTTTTTGTATCCATCAGCCAGTCTATGTCTTTTAGCTGGGATGTTTACTCCATTAATATTTAAGGTAATTATTGATATGTATGTACTTATTGCCATTTTATTAATTGCTTTGGATTTGTTTTTGTTCCTCTTTTTCCTTTCCTTGGTCTCTTGTTCTCTCCACCTCTGGTTTGATGACTATTTTTAGTGTTGTGTTTGAGTTTATTTTTCTTTGTGTATCAAATGTAGATTTTTAGTTTGCAGATATTCTGAAATTTTGATATAAATGTCTATATGTATATAAGATTTATTTAAGTTGTTGTTCTCTTAATTGCAAACTCGTCTCCAGTGTCCTGCATTTGTACCCACCTCTCCTCAAGCTTT